>NW_012101532.1:157893-181166 GCF_000951045.1 Mandrillus leucophaeus | reverse complement strand
CAAGTAGCTGGGATTACAGGCACCTGCCACCATGCCTGGCTAATTTTTGTATTTTTAGTAGAGACAGGGTTTCACCATGTTGGCCAAGCTGGTCTCAAACTCCTGACCACAGGTGATCCGCCCGCCTTGGCCTCCCAAAGTGCTGGGATCCCACAAGTGTGAGCCACTGCACCCAGACAAAAGAGCTTGTTTTTATGCACTCATCCATTCAGCCAATGTTCATTAGCACCTGTCACATATCAGGCATTGCCGGGATTCAGGAGTGAGTAAGAGAGCATGCCTTATAGGTGCCATCCAATGCAGAAATCCCTGTTGTCTAAAAAAGGCAAAAAAGTACACATGCAGCGATTTACTAACAGGAGAGCGCTAGCATGCTGGCTCCAGCACTGACTACAGCTGGTACCAGGCAAGTGAGTCAGTATCCTCCCCCAGCCAAAAAATAAAATATAATATAAAAGCATTTCCACAACCAGGACTGTAGGAGGCGAAACGAAGAAACAGACCAGGCCTTGACTTAATGATGGTTCTAAGCTCATTAGTGGTTCCCAGTTGACATGAGGCAGCTCGGTCCAGCTTCCCGGCACCCAGGATCTGAGGACAGATGCATCAGTGGGAAGCAGCTTTCCCATGGTGAGGCTCTGTGGAAGCATTTGCAGCATCAGAGAGCTCTTAAAATGCTCAGCTGGAGGAGCCGCCAGGTCATATCTAAAAAACTATGTGCTTGGCACTGAGTCTGGTGGGGCCTGATTCATATGGAAACCCCTGAGAGCCATGGACGAGAGTGTTTACAGACTTAGAAAACCCTGCTTGCTCTTGTAATTTTTTTTCTTCTCCCCTGAGAAACATAGGAGTTAAGAGATTTATGGAACCTCCTGATTTATGGGGGACTCAGCCCTCCTCCCCTGATGGCCTCTCTCCAGGGCATTCCCATTTGTTCACATGGGAGAAGAGAGGCAGTTCCAGGTTCCCTTGCATGGAGAGAAAAACAGCATTTCCCCTGGACACACAACATACTTTAGCCAGAAATCCCACAGCACTTTCTAAAACCATGAGCAATAATGATAGCATCCTGAGTGCCTCTGACAAGCTATCAGGCTGGGCTCTGTTTCCCCCACTAAACTAGCATAGCCCAGCCCCTGCCTCTGGGAGCTTGAATTGGCTTAGAGGCTAGATTTTCTCATCTTAGATCCTAGATATGCCTGCCTGGCACATCGGCTAGGAGCAATATCATGTTGCATTGTCTTACTCCCAAATCCTGGAAAGAGCGAGACAAAAGCTGCTGCAAGGTTGGTCTGTGAATCCTACCTTCCCCAGGAGATACCTACAGTGGCACGAACTTGTCAAGGAGGCAGAGAAGGTCCCTCCACCACGTGACCAAATGAGACTTCCCTAAATGTAATAGCAAGTCCTGCCACCCTCCGAGGGATGTCTCATTACTTTGCTCCCTTTGCAGATGTGGGAACAGAAGTACAGAATCTTTTTTTAAGAGAAAGGGTCTTGCTCTGTCACCCAGGCTGGTGTGCAGTGGTGCAACCATAGCTCAAAGCAGCCTCAAACTCCTGGGTGCAAACAATCTTCCTGCCTCAGCCTCCCGAGTCGTGGAGCTACAGGTGTGTGCAGCCACATCTGGCCCATTTTTATTACTTATTGTAAAGATGGGGGTCTCACTATGTTGCCCAGGCTGGTTTTGAACTCCCATCCTCAAGTGATCCTCTCACCTCAGCCTCACAAAGTGCAGGGATTACAGGACTGCGCCACCACGCCTGGTCCCGGAAGCGCAGATTGATTCTGGTCTTGCCCGGTGTCACACAGCTAGTAAAGGGTGGGGCAAGATTTGAACCACGACACACACTTGAGTAGGCATCTCTTCTACTCCCTGATTCCCAGCCCCACGTTTCCCAGACCATAAGAGAGTGATTCCCAGGGCCCTCTTCTGGGATCCCAGCTTGTATGAGTCTGAGGTCTCTGGAGGGCTTACCAGATCCCCTCACTGAGCCCTCGGAGGCCCCGGGATGAAAGTGATTATGCTAAGCATGAACATTTTTTTCTTGTTAGATTGTCCATTTTTTGCCTTTCAGCACGTTCCTCGTTTCAGTCATTTCTTTTCCTTTCCAGACCCCAGGAGCCAGAAATAAACACAGGCAGTGTTCACATTGATGTAAATAACCGTTGGCTTTATTGAACCCATCTGCTCAGGCTGTTGGTTGAAATCATAGCTCTGGAGTGTTTTCCACTCCTTGGGCATTCGGGAAGTTTAGCTGCCGCCCTGCCTGGGCAAGTTTGTTCTGCTCCTTCAAGAAAGACCCTCACTACAGAAGCCATGGGTTCATTTCCTTGCTATCCTCAGAACTCAGGAGTCTAGCCCTTTTCTCCCCATTTAACTAATGCATGTATTTATTTAGAGACAAGATTTTGCTCTGTCTCCCAGGCTGGAGTGGAGTGGTGCAATCACAGCTCATGGCAGCCTCGAACTCCTGGGCTCACGCAATCCTCCCTTCTCAGCCTCCCAAGTAGCTAGGACTACAGGTGTACTCCACCACTCCTGGCTAATGTTTTAATTTTATTTTTGAAGATGGTGTCTCACTATATTGCCCAGGCTGTTCTCGAACTCCTAGTCTCAAGCAGTCTTCCTGCCTCAGCTTCCAAGTGTCTGGGACTACAGGTACACACAACCATGCCTGGCTAACTTCTAAAATCTTTTGTAGAGACGGGTTCTCACTATGTTGCCCATACTGGTCTCAAACTCCTGGGCTCAAGCGATCCACCCGCCTCAGCCTCCCAAAGTGCTGGGCTTACAAGCATGAGCCACCACACCTGGCCCCTCTTCTGCTCATTAACAGTCATTTTCCCTCTCACTTTTTCTCTCTTCTGGCACCCCTAGAAGCTGCCTCCTGCCTCCCAGTCCTGCAGACTGCTTGGCTCCATCAATCTGTCCTGGGACCTTGAGTTCAAGGACAGACAGAACCAATGGCTGCAACCCATAGCCACAGCCTCTGGCACCCATCAGCCCAACGTGGCCCTATGTTGGTGTCCCATGCCTCTACACCTTGTACTGGGCTCTCTTCTCTTGTAATAACAATTAACAACCAGGCGCCATGGCTCACGCCTGTAATCCCAACACTTTGGGAGGCCAAGGCGGGCGGATCATGAGGTCAGGAGATCGAGACCAGCCTGGCCAACATGGTGAAAACCCGTCTCTACTAAAAAAAAAAACATTAGCCGGGCATGGTGGCACACACCTGTAATCCTAGCTACTCAGGAGGCTGACACAGGAGAATTGCTGGAACCCAGGAGGTAGAGATTGCAGTGAGCCAAGATCACACCACTGCACTCCAGCCTGGGCGACAGAGTGAGACTCCATCTCAAAATAATAACAACAATAATAATTAACAGGAGCAGCTAAGTGCATCAGACACTTGTTATATGCTAGGTGCTGCCATAAGCGAGTACTGTTTTTTTCATCCTCACAATCACCCCAGGAAACTGAGGCACTGACAGTGATGAGGTAATTTGCTCAGGATCACAGAGCTAGCAGGAGGTTCAGCTGGGATTTCAACCCAAGAAGTCTGTCTCTTGGGCTGGGATTCTTTTCTATAGAGAAACTTGGCTTTAAAGTATGCAGGTCTCTGCACCCCACTGGTCTAGAAGCCCCAGCTAGGGGTTGGAGCCCATGTCTTTGGTCATGTGTGGTTGAGTTTTTGTCTTCTTATTTCTGGTTCTCCTTTGTTTTCTGGTTTTCGTTTGTTTGTTTGTTTGTCTCTCTGCTTCATTTCCTACTTCTCCTGAGCGTAACTCATGCCTTGAGCCTTTACTGCACTCGATGGCCTGGTCCTCACTCTGTTCTTTTTCTCTTGCCCCACATTCAGCCAGCAGCCACGTCCTAGGGATTCATTCATTTCAGAAATATTTAGTGAGCACCTACTATGTGCCAAGAGCACAGTAGGTGAACAAGATACAAGGAGTCTCTGTAGGTGGGGCACTTTTGTTAGCAGCGACAAATCTACACGAGTCTACAGCAACGTCAATTCTTGCCTCCTCGGAAGAAAGAATTCTACCGAGGGGCATAGGGCACAGAAAGAGATTGAGGTAAGTTTTAGAGCAGGAATGAAAGTTTATTCAAAAGCTTTACAGCAGGAATGAAAGGAAGTAAAGTACACTTGGAAGAGGACCACACAGGCAACTTGAGAGATCAAGTGAAGTTTGACCTTGGACTTGGGGTTTTATAGGTTGACCTGCTTCCGGAGGGTTGCGTCCCTTCTCCCCTGATTCTTCCCATGGGTTGGGCTGTCCACATGCACAGTGGCCTTCCAGCATCTGGGAGGGGCCGCGTGCACGGTGTGTTTCTGAAATTGTACGCATGCTCACTTGGGGCGTTCATCCCTTACCAGTCTAGTTTTCCTAGAGGAAGGTCATACACCAGTGAGACTCAGCCATTTTGCCTCTTAGGGTGCATGCTTGAGCCCACTCACCCAGCTCCTGAGGTCTTAGTGGGAAGCTGCTGATCACCAGTTTCAGGTTTTTCCTGTCTATGGGGAAACTGCCTCTCCCTGGCACTGGCTGCGACCAGTTATATTTTAGAGAGACAGCGTAACAGCCACCCACCTGACCATCACCTGATGGTCTCTTGATGTTTCTGGGTTTGGTGTGGGGGTGTCCTCTCCTGACGTGCTCATGTCTGCCTGACTGCCTACTGGAACACTCTCAGTATGGTTGTTCTGCCTCTTGTCTCTCACACCCACTAGCTCAGAAACCAGTACCCCAAAATATGGCATTTAGACATTCTGAAATGAAGGAGCTTCAAGGTCTCTCTGGCCTCCCATCGCCACACCTGAGAAGATGAAATTCCTTTATCTGCCTGAGATCCAGAACCTCCAGGGAGAACAACTGTTTTCCTTCTCCTTTGTCTATCTCATTGTCTATTGCAGAAAAGGAGACCGAGACGTAACCACACCTGAACAGACTCTTTTACAAGTATAAGGATTGTCTCCAATGATCATTTAAATTCCAAAGAGAACTATTTACAAGTTCCCCAATCCATTCATTCTCCCTAGTAATCTCCTCAACAGAATTCTTCTCCCTGCTCCTTTCCCATAACCTGTTTTACCAGGATCCAGGCCTCCATTTTTTCTGTAACCTCAAAATGGTCTATAAGCTTCTGGTCTTGAACTGACTTCAAGCAATCCTCCTGCCTGGGCCTCCCAAAGTGTTAGGATTACAAGCATGAGCCGTTGCACCCTGCCAAGATGGCTTACAATCTTCTGTAACTCATTGAGAGGTTGGGTCTTTATTCTGAAAGATCTTGTGTATACGTATTAAATAAATTTGCATGTTTTTCCTCCTATTAATCAATCTGCCTTATGTCAGTGATTTTCAATAAATCTTTAGGGTGCTAAAGCCTTTGCAAAGGCTGGTGGATCTGCCTAAATGCTCTTCTGCCATAGGGCAGCCTGGATCACTCACTCACCTCCGTTTAGACTTTCCTCAAATGTCATTTTCTCAGCAAGGCCTACTTTATCTACTGTATTTAAAACTGCACCTCACCCCTGCACTCCTGTTACCCTGCTGTGCTTTCTATGTTACCCAGAATAATTTATTATACATGAATTTATTTACTATATGTATTGTATTTTTATATTATATATATTAAATAATATATCTTTATTACATTTGTCATATTATAAAAATGTATTCTATTTATACTTACTGTTTTAAGTGGAGATTTATTCTCTCTCCACTCACTCTGTAAGCTCCTTGTGAATGGAAATCTTTATTTTGCTCACAGACATATTCCAGTGATATGTTTTGGCTGTGTCCCCACCCAAATCTCATCTTGAATTATAGCTCCTGTAATTCTCATGTGTCATGGGAAGGACCCAGTGAAAGGTAATTGAATCATGGGGATAGGTCTTTCCCATACTGTTCTCATGATAATGAATAAGTCTCAAGAGATCTGATGGTTTTATAAAGGTGAGTTTCCCTGCACAAGCTTTCTCTTGCCTGCCACCATGTAAGACATGCCTTTTGCCTTCTGCCATGATTGTGAAGCCTCCCCAGTCATGTAGAACTGTGAGTCCATTAAACCTCTTTTTCTTTATAAGCTACCCAGTCTCAGGTATGTCTTTATCAGCAGCATGAGAGCAGACTAATACACCCAAGCACCTAAACTGGTACCTGATGCATAGACAATGCTCAGTAAGTATTTGTGGACTAATGAATAAATGAGTGAATGGATGGGATCTTCAGCTCTAGCCTGATGCTGTGTGCATCACAGGTGTTTAATTATTGCTTACTGAAGGGAAGAGCTCCACAATCAGACTCAGTTCACATTCTTGATGACAGCAGCCCTGGAAAAACCAGTGTTTGGTATGATCTCATTCTTCCTGATTGCATTTTTGTTCTTAGAGACAGGGTCTTACTGTGTCATCCAAGCTGGAGTGCAGTGGTACAATCATAGCTTACTGTAGCCTCCAACTCCTGGGCTCAAGCAATCCTCCCACCTTAGTCTCCGAAGTAACTGGGAATACAGGTGTATACCACCACACTTGGCTAATTTTTAAAAATTTATTTAGAGACAAGGTCTCACTACGTTGCCCAGGATGGTTGTGAATGCCTGGGTTCAAGCGATCCTCCCACCTCAGCCTTCCAAAACACTGGAATTATACAGGTGTTAGCCATCTTGCCCAGCCCTCTGTTTGCATTTTTAGGACCAAACCAGAGTCATGGATACTGTGAGGTATAATCAGAATGAAGGGGAGTTCAGAGCTCACTAGGACCCCTGGCCTCACATCCCCTCAAGTCAGCAATAGGTGAGCCCATTTCCTCTCTCCTTGCCCTACCCTGGGGACCCTCCTGCAGACGAGGACCCCAGCTCTCAATCGTCAATCTGGTCTTGCTCCTCATCCTGCTCTGACGAACAGAGAGGCCAGTGTGGCTGGAGCACAGTGAGTGAGAGAACCAGGAATTGAGACACTAGTGGAACCCAGATGATGCATGGTCTTGGGGTCATGCGGAGAAGTCTGGGGTTGTCTAAAACCAAGGGGAGCTTGGCACAGTGGCTCCCACCTATAATCCCAGCACTTTGAGAGGCCGAGATGGGAGGATCACTTGAGGCTAGGAGTTTGAGACCAGCCTGGGCAACATAGTGAGACCCTGTGTCTACAAAAAATAATAATAATAAATTAGCTGGGCATGGTGGCATGTGCCTGTAGTCTTGGGAACTCTGGAGGCTGAGGTGGGAGGATCACTTGAGTCCAGGAGTTCAAGGCTGCAGTGAGCTATGATCACACCACTGCACTCTAGCCTGTGCCACAGAGCAAGACCTTGTCTCTAAAATAAATAAATAAATAAAAATAAAAGTAAGGGGAAGTTGATGAGAATAATAAGCAAAATAATAGCTAGCCTTTATATTTATAGCAAGGTGCATATGTTTACTAAGACTTATATGTATAGTAAATTAACATTTACTATGAGGTACTGTTAGAGTACTTTATTTACACCAAATCAATTATCAAAAATTTGCGTGAGGTAGCTATCATCATCCCCATCTTACAGCCGAGGAAACCGAGGCATGGGGAGGTTAAGGAGCTTGCCAAGCTTACACAGCCCACAGGAGGTGGATGGTGGAATTGAAATTCAGGCCATCTGGATTTTCAGTTCCTGTAGGAAGCACTGGGCTGTACTGTATTTCCTGCCGAGGATTGTACAAAAAAAGAATTATTTGGACTTTAGCAGGAAGGTGGATTGTGGAGGGGTGAGCAATGGAAATAACAGATTAATTGAGAGGGCTTTATAGAATTCAGGTAAGAGATGTTGGTGGCAGACATAGGGTGGTAGCAATGAAAAACAGAGAAAAACGAACAGATTTAAGATACGTTTGTGATTTGGGAAGAATGAAAGCTGATTATTCCTAGCTTTTAAACTTGAACAACTAAGTAGATAGCCATGCCTTTCATGACACAGGAACAGGCTTGGAGGTGCAGAGTCCCCAGAACCCAGTATCCTTGCTCTTGGATGGTCTCTGATAGTCAATCCCGCAGCCGCACGCTAGAGAAAGTCTGGCACACGGATGCCAAGGTTAGCCTGCACGGGCGAGCCCATGCCAAGAACAACAAAAGCCTCATTTTATTTAAAACACAGGGCTTGGCTGAATTCCCCACCTAGACAGAGGCAAGCGCATTACTTCATCTTCTGAGCTGCATTACAGCCTCTGTTTTCGTGTATCTATTAGCAAGGCCTCTCAGCCGAAAAATCCAGCCAGCCCATCAATCACTCCTCCCGGAGGCCCACAAGCCAGGCAGCAGAGGCCGAAATCCCAGTAGGCATCTATCGGCGTTTGCCCGTGGGACTAGGCCCCAAAGACTTCCCTGTTTATGCATAGGATGGCTTGTTTCTTTACATTTTTAATTAAAAGCAGATTTTTATCAATCCCCCCACAAAATCTATTGGGGGAACTGTAATTTTGCTTCCAATCTCCCTATTTAATACTCCCCTAGTGCCCATAAAAAGCTGTGGTGTTTCAGTTCATGATTTGAATCTTTACAGATAATTAGTTGGCAGAATGACTTGGAGAGAGAAACAGGTATATATTTTCACAGCTTGGTCGGGAATGGGTGGAAAAGTGGTGGGAGAAGCATCCCCAGGCAGGCTTGGCACAACTTGGCTCCTGAAACATCAACATGCAATTCATTTAAAGACATGTTCATTTAGGTTCTTTGGTTGCTGCCATAAAAAGTGCTTTTCCCCCTTATTTCTGAGATGTCTTTATTAGAACAACTCTAGGCTCTTCCACCTTCGACTCCCCATTCACATCTGCAATCATTTGACTTAGCCTGCTCCCGCCACCTCGGCCTGGCCCTGAACCTGCAATCTTCTTCTCTGCAATTGTCTTTCCTGTGATCTGCTTCTCTCCTGCCTTCTCCACCTCCTCCCTCCTGATCAGTCTGCACCTCACAGTTCCCTCCTTCCCCTCCAGTCCCCCATTCCTTCCCCTTTCAGGCTCAACTGCTATTCCCATTAACTGACCACGTTCTGTGTAGATCAGAAGATTTGTTGGAACAAAGGTACTCACCAAAGCCTGATGAGAATCTTGTGAAATGATACTTTTACACACACACGCAACAACATCTGTGTTCACTCACCCCCACCCACACACCTGCTTCTTTGACATCTGAAGAATCTGAGGCTCCTAGAGGTTAAAAATTTTACTTAAGTCCTTTTCTCCCTCGTTCCCTTCCTTTTCACTTTCCATTGTCCTTCACTTCAGTTAAAAAAAAAAATATGTAGGCTGGGTGCGGTGGCTCACGCCTGTAATCCCAGCACTTTGGAAGGCTGAGGTGGACGGATAACCCTGAGGTTAGCAGTTTGAGACCAACTTAGCCAACATGGCAAAACCCCGTCTCTACTAAAAATACAAACATTATCTGGGCATAATGGTGCATGCCTGTAATCCCAGCTACTCAGGAGGCTGAGGCAGGAGAATGATTTGAACCCAGGCAGCAGAAGTTGCAGTGAGCCAAGATCACACCACTGCACTCCAGCTGAGCCTGAGCAACAGAGGGAGACTCTGTCTCAAAAAAACAAAATGCAAATACATGAATAGATACACATACAGACATATAGGTTGACAGTCAAAGAGACAGGTACACAGAGGGACAGACAGACTAACAGAAGGACACACACTAGGATAGTTAGATAAATAGAAGAAAGACAGGTAGACAAACACAGATAGATGATAGATAATAGATAGATGATATACAGCTAGATAAATAGATGATAGCTAAATATATAGATGATAGATAGATAGATAGATAGATAGACAGAGATACGATTTGGCTCTGTGTCCCCACCCAAATCTCACTGTGAAGTGTAATCCCCATAATCTCCACATGTCAAGGGCAGGACCAGGCGGAGGTAACGAAATCATGGGGGCAGCTTTCCCCATGCTGTTCTTGTGATAATGCGTGAGACTCACAAGATCTGATAGTTTTATAAGCATCTTGCATTTCCCCTGCTTTCCCTCGTTTTCTCTCCTGCCACCCTGTGAAGAGGTGCCTTCCGCCATGATTGTAAGTTTCCTGAGGCCTCCCCAGCCATGTGGAACTGTGAGTCAATTAAACCTCTTTCCTTTACAAATTAACCAGTCTTGGGTATTTCTTCATAGCAGCTTGAGAATAGATAATATAGCTAGCTAGCTAGATAGATAGATGATACATACATGCATACATGGATAGATACATAGATATGATAGATAAATGAGGAAGAGACTGCAATAGCTGGCAAAAATCAACCAAATACCCCCCTCCATCTTTTGTCCTTTTTCACATGAAGCTCTCCACTCGCATTTCTCACTCTACCTCTTCTCCTGTAATCTTCTGCTAGGAGGAATTGTAACTTGATGAAAACTCCATGAGATAGATTTTAAAGACAGGAAACAATAAGAAGTAGCTAACAGGGCTGCCTGGCGGCCCGGGTGTCAATCAGAACAAATGAGCCAGCGGGTGGGAAAGCTCTTCCTTTGTAAACAGTCAGGTTCTCACACGTGGGAGGGTGTCAGACCCATTCATAATTCAACAGGGTTTAAGGTGCGAGGGGAGGTGACTTACAACAGTGGGCAACAGTGACTCACAACCTTACCATGCATTTGAATTACCCAGAGGACTTCTTAACCCACAGACCGTTGAGCTCTACTCCAAGAGTTTCTGATTCCATAGATCTGGGTAGGCCTGAAAATTCACATCTCCTGGATAATCCTGATTGTTGCTGATCCAGGGACCTCACTTGGAGAACCGCTACTGTAAAATAATTTTTCAAAGGTTATTTTGGCTATTATGATGATGTTCAATTATGTCTCTTTTAATTAAATCCTATTATTCAGCATATTTGAAAATGAAGGGCCAGGCGCAGTGGCTCACCCCTGAAATCCCAGCACTTTGGGAGGCTGAGGCGGTTGGATCACTTGAGGTCAGGAGTTCAAGACCAGCCTGGCCAACATGGGGAAACCCCATCTTTACCAAAAATACAAAAATTAGGCAGGCATGGTGGCGGGTGCCTGTAATCTCAGTGACTCGGGAGGCAGAGGCAGGAGAATCGCTTGAACCCAGGAGGCGGAGACTGCAGTGAGCCGAGATGGCGCCACTGCACTCCAGCCTGGGTGACAGGAAATATAGAAGTTTGATTGTTTTCAAGGTTGGGTCAAAATTTCAGAGGAAGACTAAACTTTAAATAGTCCACTTAACACATCCCACCCCCACATTTTCTAACACTATCTGGAACTCCAATATCTGCCTGCCATCATTCTATCCATCTGCCTCATGATCCTACACAATGAGGACAAAGACCTTATCTGTCTTCTTTGCCATTAGAACTCCAAGGCTTAACACTATGTCTGGGGCCAGGTGCGGTGGCTCATGCCTATAATCCCAGCACTTTGGGAGGCTGAGGGAGGCAGATTACTTGAGTTCAGGAGTTCGAGACCAGCCTGGGCAATATAGTGAGACCTTGTCTTTACTAAAAAAAAATTTTAAAAATTAGCCGGGCATGGTGGTGCATGCCTATAATCCCAACGACTCAGGAGGCTGACATAAGAGGATTGCTTGAGCCACAGAGGTCAAGGCTGCAGTGAGCCTTGATTGCACCACTGCACTCCAGCCTAGGAGACAGAGTAAGACTGTGTCTCAAAAAAAAAAAAGAGTTTAAAAAAACCTCTGTCTGGAATTGTGTGTGTGTGAGTGTGTGTACACAAATGTAAACGTATATATGTGCATGTTCTGCTGAATGAGACAGTGAATAGCTAGGTTTCCCTGTATAACGGGTCTCATAAAATGGGAAGGAGAATGGACTCAGAGATGGCTCCAGACAATGTTTGTGTCCTCCCAAAATCTATATATTGAAACCCAATCCCCAATGTAATGACATCTGGAGGTAGGACTTCGGTACGGTGATTAGAGCATGCAGGCAGAACCCTTAGGAATGTAATTAGTGCTCTTATGAAAGGGACGCCACGGAGTTTCCTTGTCCTTTTGCTATAGGAGAGCACAGCAAGAAGACAGCAGTCTACGAAGCAGGAAGCGAGCTCTCCGGACGCTGAATCTGCTGGCACCTTGATCTTGAACTTCCCGGGCTCTAGAACCATGAGTAATAAAGTTCTGTTGTTTCTAAGCCATACAGATTCAAGCATTCTGTTATAGCAGCCCAAGATACTAAGACAGAGCTGGCCCAGCTGTGTAGCCCAGCTGTGTTCCTCTGGGCTCACAGCCTTGAGGAAGGAATTCCTGAAATAATTCCTGCTCCTCTTCCTAACATACCCCATTCCCCAGCAGAGTCCTGGGTGGCTCACACGCCCCTCTGAGCATATAATCTCCTAACCAGAAGATGTTTGATCTCTCCTGCCCTGTCCACTGTGCTGGCACGTGCTCAGGACAGACTGAGTTCAGGGGAAAAGTCTTTCCACCAGTACTTTGAATACTTGTACTGGCCAAATGCAGTGGCTCATGCCTGTAATCCCAACACTTTGAGAGGCGAAAGCGGGAGAATCACTTGGAGCCAGGACTTGGAGAACAGCCTGGGCAACTCTGTGAGGCTCTTTCTCTGCTAAAAATAAAAAAAATAAAATAAAAAATTAAAAAAAGAAACTAGCTGACATGGTAACGTGCACCTATAGTCCTAGCTCCTTGCGAGGCTGAGGTGGGAGGATCCTGTGAGTCCAGGAGTTTGAGGCTGCAGGAAGTTCCAGGAGTTTACCACTGCACTGCAACCTGGGCAACAGAGTGAAACCCTGTCTCCAAAAAGAAAATTCTGTGGCCAGGCACGGTGGCTCACACCTGTAATACCAGCACTTTGGGAGGCTGTGGTGGGCGGATCACCTGTGGTTGGGAGTTCAAGACCAGCCTGACCAGCATGGAGGAATCCTGTCTCTACTAAAAATACAAAATTAGCTGAGCGTGGTGGCACACACCTGTAATCCCAGCTACTCAGGAAACTGAGGCATGAGAATCGCTTGAATCCGGGAGGCGGAGGTTGTGGTGAGCCGAGATCATGCCATTGCACTGCAACCTGGGCAACAAGAGTGAAACTCCTTCTCTAAAAAGAAAAAGGAAGGAAGGAAGGAAGGAAGGAAGGAAGGAAGGAAGGAAGGAAGGAAGGGAAAGAAAGAAAATTCTGTTTAATACACCCCTCACCTAGGCTTCCAAGTTATCAGATCTTTTGGGCCTGAATCAAGAGATGGTTTGACCCTCCCCACAACGTCACATTCAAAATCATTCCTCTCAACCAGGGCAAAATTTGTAGGGGGCCAGTGCAAAATGAAAATGTAGGACCTCTTGTTTAAAAATGATTAAGAATTTCAAGACAGCAACAGCAGAGCATTAACCAAGTGTCTGACACTGTACAACTGCATGGGTTGCACCCAACCAGTGTTGCTAGACGGAGCTGATAGGCCCAACATTCTTGCCCCACTCTAGGGAAATTCTGTTCTCGTCCAGCATTTTGTGCATGGAATTAAGGGGTGGTCTTTTTTTTTTTAAGACAGAGTCTTATGCTGTCACCCAAGCTGGAGTGCAGTGGCAGTGTGCAGTGGCACAGTCTCAGCTCATTGCAACCTCCACCTCCTGGGTTCAAGCGATTCTTCTGCCTCAGCCTCCTGAGTAGCTGAGACTACAGGCATACACCACCACGCCCGGCAAATCTTTGCATTTTTAGTAGAGACAGGGTTTCACCATGTTGGCCAGGCTGGTCTTGAACTCCTGACCTCAAGTAATCCCCCTGCCTCGGCCTCCCAAAGTGCTGGGATTACAGATATAAGCCACAATGGGTGGCCTCCCCTTAGGAATTTCTCACACCTGCTTCCTCTTCCTGGATGATTGCTAACTCCCTCCTACAGCCATGTGTGCGTTTCCTTCCTTCCTTCCTTCCTTTTTATGAAATGGAACCTCACTCTTTCTCCCAGGTTGAAGTGCAGTGGCATGATCATGGCTCACTGCAGCCTTGAATTCCTGGGTTCAAGTGATCCTCCTGCCTCAGCCTCCTGAGTAGCTGGGACTACAGGCATGCGCCCCCGCACTTGAATAATTTTTCATTTAATTTTTTGTAGAGCTAGGGTGTGGCTGTGTTGCCCAAGCTGGTCTCGAACTCCTGGTCTCAAGCAATCCTCCCACCTCGGCGTCCCCAGGTGCTGGGATTACAGGCTTGAGCCACCACACCCGGCCCATCCAGTATCTTAAAATTGAATTGAACTGATTTCCGGGCAGATGCCCATGAACACGTCCATTTCCTGTTTGAGGGAAAGAGATGGTGAAGTCTTAAGAACCACATCCTGTTTCTAAAAATGGGTCAGCTTATTATTGGCAGGCATTCTCCGAGGCCTCAAGGGCAAAATAAGCCAAATACAAAATGGCTATTAACTTCCTGAAGTTTCAAACCAGCTAGGGAAATTAGAAAAACTAATAGAAAAGTAGATCTTGCAACGCTGAAACCAAAGTAAATGAAAAAGTTTCGAGATGAAGTCCATCACAAGGGAGAGAGTGGCCCCCCCAAGGACGGCGTCTCTCTAGAGGGACTGAATTCCAAACCCCACTGCAGAAAGGTTGTTAAGGAAAATCAAAGGAGCTTCTGGAATTAGTGCTGCATATTAAAATCACCTAGGGAACTTTAAAAGGGAAAGACAAAACTGAACCCAGACACTACCACAGGCAATTCGATAAGGATTTTTTACTCCATAACTTTTTAACATTTTAGATAGAAAATTTTAAGAATATACAACTTACAGAGATCACCATGATGAACCCTCATATACCTCATCAAGTTTCAGTAACTCACAACTCCAGATCAATCTTGTTTCAACCTCTGCTTCCACCCATTTCCCTCTCCACCCCAAAATAATTGTGTTTTTTTGTTTTTTTGGGTTTTTTTTTGAGATGGAGTTTCGCTCGTGTTGCCCAGGCTGGAGTGCAGTGGTGAAATCTCGGCTCACTGCAACCTCTGCCTCCCGGGTACAAGCGATTCTCCTGCCTCAGACTCCCAAGTAGCTGGGATTACAGGCACCTACCACCACATCCTGCTAATTTTTGTATTTTTAGTAGAGATGGGATTTCATCATGTTGGCTAGGCTGGTCTCAAACTCCTGACTGCAGGTGATGCACCGGCCTTGGCATCCCAAAGTGCTGGGATTACAGGCATGCGCCACCATGCCTGGCCCAAAAATAATTATTTTGAAGCAAATCCAGATGCCATATTTACTTGATATTCAGATTATATTTCCTGAAAAAATAAGAACACTTTAAAAGAAATCACAATGTCATTATCACACAAAAAATTAATAATAATCTCTCATATAACAATAATTTCTCAAATAATCACTCAAAATCTAATTTCCCCTGTTGTTTTATAACTATATATACACATTATATATAATATATACACACACATTTTATATACATTATATATACACATTATATACACACACATACATACATATATATGTCTTTAATAGATATTATCAATATTATTTTAAAGATTAAATAATATATAGTAATATCTATTAAAGACATATATGTATGTATGTGTGTGAATATAATGTGTATATATAATGTGTATAGATACGTTCCAGCCTGTGACCTATGCTGGAATGCAATAGCACAGTCACTGCTCCCTGCAGCCTTGAATTCCTAAGCCCAGGTGATGAGCAGCTGGGACTACAAGCACACACCACCATACCCAGCTAATTTCTTTGTATTTTTTGTAGAGAGAGGATCTCACTATGTTGCCGGGGCTAGTATTTAATTCCTGGCCTCAAGCAATGGTCCTGCCTCAGCCTCCCAAAGTGCTGAGATTACAGGCATAAGCCACCACGCCTGGCTAGAATATTGTCTTTTTGAAAGTCCTGACCACCTATGAAATAGTCTTATCAAATAATTCAAAATTGAAATGTATTAGGTCTCCAGATCTAACTACCAATTTTCAGCAAATACAGGGACAGTGTGTTAAATTACATCATGGAGCTTCAATCAGCAAAATCTAGATGAAAAGAAACCTTGCAAGACATTGTCCTCATTTCTTTAAAAAATTGCTCAGTAGGCCGGGCGCGGTGGCTCACGCCTGTAACCCCAGCACTTTGGGAGGCTGAGGCGGGCGGATCACGAGGTCAGGAGATCGAGACCATCCTGGCTAACACGGTGAAACCCCGTTTCTACTTAAAAAACAGAAAAAATTAGCCAGTCGTGGCAGTGTGCGCCTGTAGTGCCAGCTACTTGGGAGGCTGAGGCAGGAGAATGGCGTGAACCTGGGAGGCAGAGCCTGCAGTGAGCCGAGATCGTGCCACTGCATTCCAGCCTGGGCGACAGAACAAGACTCCGTTTAAAAAAAAAAAATGGTTCAGTAAAAAGGAAAGTGAGAGGAGTAATTTATAGGTTAAAAGAAATTTAGCAGCTGGACGCTATGGCTCATGCCTGTAATCCCAGCACTTTGGGAGGTCAAGGCAGGCAGATCACTTGAGGCCTGGAATTCAAGACCAGCCTGGCCAACAAGCCGAAACCCCGTCTCTACTAAAAATACAAAAAATTAGCCAGGCATGGTGGCGTGTGCTTGTAATCTCAGTTACTCGGGAGGCTGGGGCAGGAGAATTACTTGAACCAGGGAGGTGGAGGCTGCACTGAGCTGAGATGACGCCACTGCACTCCAGCCTGGGCCACAGAGTGAGACTCTGTCTCAATAAAAACAAAAAAATAAAAATAAATTCAGTTCTATGGATTTAGAATTGTTTGCTAGAATGCTTCCATAAAGAGAAATGTTCTTTTATCTACTTTGCGGATAAGGAAATATACAAAAAGTATATATGTATATACATATATAAGGTATGGTTCAAATAAGAAAGGCAGAATAAATACTTGATACCTTCACTTCATTTACCAGCTTCCAAAAGAAGGAACTGGTTCCCTAGTGTTCTCCCAAGGTGACCGAAGGTTTGTAGTTGTGGTTTATTCTAGTATCATTAAGAACTCATTAATATGAACATATTTGATGGCTTCAATCTGCTGCTATTATTACTCTTATTCTGATTGAATTACCCTACCTTTGGCAGTGAGAGTCTATTTAGTTTGGCTCCTGAGTCCTTCTGAGATGATCCTTCTGTTGTCATCACTAACAGATGATCCTTGTGTCTGGTGTGGCAAGATGTTCCAGGCTCGTGTATACATTCCTGCCCCAAACCTAGAATTTAGGCAATTTATTTCTCTAAGAGGCTCTGGTTTGTTTTTTTGCAAAATAGTATTTAGAGATCACAATCTGGGGGCTAAGCGTACTTATTGCTACTGAATTGGTAACTGTTTCTAGGCCTTTTTAGAGGACAGAACTATAAAAAGTGCTTTGTTTTTGAAGAAAATATGAGTTTATATCATCTTTCTAATTCAAATTCTGGACTACAGAGTTCTTAATTCATTGGTTTTACATGTGTAAACTTTCTCACATTAAAAAAAGAAATCTCAGTTTATGATTATTCATTTGTTTAATCCCATACAACACACAATAGTCTTCAAATGATGGTATCAACTACTATCAACAATATGATTACTGAAAACAGCTGAAATTTTCCCCAGCTTTTTGTCCTTAGGGTGTATCTTACTAAGGATGTATAGTCAAATTACTACATTCTTAAACACTTGAGAGCAGATACTACACTTGACCTAACAGTGTAGATCAAAAACAGATACTAACTTTGAATCCCAGCTCTGCCCTTAACTTACGCCTCATAAAATCAAAGTTACAGTAGTTCCTACCTTGTAGATTTTCTTGAGAGACTAAATGAGCTAATATATGTAAGTGCTTCACTCAGTTTTTAGCACATTTCAGGAGACAGAAAAGGCCAAGAAGCAATCAATTACTACATTTTACAGGTACTTGGAATCGTTAATTCTTTCTGTTTTATTCCAACTAGATAAAATATTTGGATGCATTTGTTTCATTTTATCTTCATATTTTGGAATTGCTTATTTTTAATTAATTTGGTTTTACAATTACATAAAATATTTATATGGTTCAAAAGACAAAAAGTCAAGTCTAAAAATGGTACAAAGGAGTTCAGCTTCTTATCCCTGCCCCTACCCCAATTCTTCTCCTCTCTTCCTACAGGAATTCTTTTTATTAAATTTAATTTTATAGTTTATCTTTACCTATTTAATATAAGGACATTTACATGTATATATGTGTGTGTATATATGTGTGTGTATATATACATGTATATATACATGTATATATATTTCCTTACATGTAAAGAAATGTTACACGTATTTTTTTTCCCTTTTTTTTTTTTTGAGACGGAATTTCACTCTTGTTACCCAGGCCTGAGTGCAATGGCACGATCTCAGCTCACTGCAACCTCTGCCTTCTGGGTTCAGGCAATTCTCCTGCCTCAGCCTCCTGAGTACAGGCACATGCCACCACGCCTGGTTATTTTTGTATTTTTAGCAGGGATGGGGTTTCACCAACTTTGTCAGGCTAGTCTCGAACTCCTGACCTCTGGTGATCCGCCCACCTTGGCCTCCCAAAGTGCTGGGATTACAGGCGTGAGTCACCGCGTCCAGCCCATGTGTTTTCTTTATGTACATACATGTCTATATACATGTATATTTCCTTATACCTGCACTTATAATATAAGGAAATATACATGTACATATACGTATATAGACACATCTTCCTTATATTAAGGAAAATACATATATATGTATATTTCTTTATATTAAAGTGTGTGCATGTACATGTATATTTCCTTATAATAAAATATAAAGGACTATACATGTATATGCATATACTTTAAGGAATTAATGTATGCATATATACATGTATATTTACTTATATTAAAATATAAATATATATACACATATAAACATATATACATACATATGTAATGTGATTTATGTCACACATATAAACATGACCCCTTCCTTTCTTGAATGAAAGCAGCATACCACACACTGCTTTTTTCACTCCCTGCTGGAAATGCTTCCCTATGCCATGTGGAGATCTTCCTCGTTCCTTTTTACAGCTGCACAGTAGTCTGTCATGGGAACATGCCATAGCTCTGTTTCTGGGTTATTTCCAGTTTTTTGCTATTACAAACAGAGCTGCAATGCATGACCTTATGTGAACGACTTTTCGTATTTTCAGGCTCTCTAGTGAATCAAATGTGCAACCGGGGTTGAGAACTTCTGATCTAGAGGGAAAGCAGGTTGTTAAGACATCTAACTTGGAATCCCAGCTCTGCCCTTAACTTACATCTCATAAAATCTAAGTAACAATAGTTCCTACTTTGTAGACTTGTTGAGAGGGTTAAATGAGCTAATAGATGTTAAGTGTTTAAATCAGTTCTTAGCACATTTTAGGAGATGCACATTGTTATTGTTATTGTTGTTGTATTAGTCGGTTCTCACACTGCTAGTAAAGACATACCCGAGATTGAGTAATTTCTAAAAGAAGGAGGTTTAATGGACTCACAGCTCCACATGGCTGGGGAGACCTCACAATCATGGTAGAAGGCAAAAGAGGAGCAAAGTCACATCTTACATGGTGGCAGGCAAGAGAGCTTGTGTAGGGGAACTCTTATTTATAAAACCATCAGATCTCATGAGACTTACTACAAGAACAGTGTGGGGGAAAACACCCCCATGATTTAATTATCTCCACCTGGCCCCACCCTTGACACGTGGAGATTATTATAATTCAAGGTGAGATTTGGGTGGGGCCACAGCCAAACCATATCAGTTGTGAATCTTCAAATTCCTTCCTTCCTTCCTTCCTTCCTTCCTTCCTTCCTTCCTTCCTTCCTTCCTTCCTGCTTCCTTCCTTCCCTTCTTTCCAGAGACAGGGTCATGCCCTGTTGCCCAGGCTGGAGTGCAGTGGTGTGATGATAGCTCGCTGCAGCCTCCACCTCCTGGGCTCAGTCAATCCTCCCACTTCAGCCTTCTAAAGGGCTGGGATTACAGGTGCATACCACCATGCACACCCCAAATTTCTTATCTAGCTTCCCTGTTTCAATAGTCCTAACTGCCTCAGGATGTTGGTACAATAAAATTAGATCATGATTGTGAAATGCTTGCAATAGTTATCATCCCCGAAAATTTGGAGAAAGGGTGTTGTTTTCATCACCATGATTGTAGAGTGGCCCTTTAGGATGGTGTGACTCATCTCTGGAGCTGCCTATACAGTTTTCAGACTCAACTAAATCCATGAGACAAACTGTCAATTCATTCCAACCACTAATTTCATTGATTTCTTTATTTTCTACTAAATCGACACACTGAGTAAATTGACCAAATTGACTGGCTGTTTTGATATCATTTAGACCTAGCTCAAGTGGTGCTAATCATGAAGGGAGAAATAATTGTTATTGACTTTGCAGCAGTGATCAAAGACACGCTTAGTGTGGGCTGACAGAGGAGTGCTGGGATCTTACCATGGAACTAGCTTCATGCTTCACCACGCTAAGATTCAGAGAACAAACCCTGCCCAATCTACTTTGCTGCCGTAGTAGAGGGATGATCGGAATGGAGGGCAGATCAGGACACAAAAACCTTGGAAAGAATCCATACATACATAAGTGCACTAGCTACTCAAGAGACTGAAGGAGGAGAATCGCTTGAGGCCAGGAGTTCGAGACCAGCCTGGGCAAAATGGCCAGCCCTCATCTCTACAAAAAATGAATTAACTAGTTGGGCATGGTGGTGCATACCTGTAGTCCCTGCTACTCAGGAGGCTGAGGTTGGGGGACCACTTGAGACAAGGAATTTGAGACCAGCCTGGACAATATAGAAAGACCCCATCTCTACAAAGAATATTAAAAATTAGCTGGGTAAGATGATACCTACCTGTTATCCTGGCTACTCAAGAGACTGAGGCAGGAGAATTGCTTGAGTCCAGGAGATCAAGGCTGCACTGAGCCAAGATGGTGTCACTGCACTCCATCCTGGGCAATGGAGTGAGAATCTGTGTCTAGAAAAAATAAAATAAAAATGTTTTAAAAGAATACATAAGTGCATATTATTGGTGTGAGTCTATGTGCCAAATTCTGACTGTGGGAAAGAGCTAAAGGAGCTGAAGTGAGTCAGATACTCACTGTGGTAGGCTGAATAATGGCCCCAAAAGATCTCCCCATCCTAATCCCTGGAATCTATGAATGTTACTTTTCATAGCAAAAGGAGCTTTGAACATGTAGTTGGTTTTTTGTTTATTTGTTTGTTTTGGTTTGTTTTGTTTGTTTTTTTGAGATCAAGTGTCACTCTATCACCCAGGCTGGAGTGCAGTGGTGCGATCATGGCTCACTGCAACTGCCACCTCCCATGTCCAAGCGAACCTCCTGCCTCAACCTCCCTAGTAGCTGGGATTACAGGCGCCTGCCACCACACCCAACTAATTTTGTATTTTTAGTAGAAACGGGGTTTCACCATGTTGGCCAGGATGGTCTCAAACTCCTGACCTCAAGTGATCCACCAACCTCGGCCTCCCAAGGTGCTGGGATTACAGATGTGAGCCACAATACTTGGCCTAAAGATGTGACTAAGTTCAGGATCCTGAGATAGGGGATTACACTAGATATCTGGATGGGTCTAATGTAATCACAAGTGTCTTTTTTACTGGAGGGAGTCTGGGGGAGCTCTGACTTACAGAAGAGGAGCAGGAGCTGTGAGGACACAAGCAAGGGGCTGAAGTGGTGTGAAGAAGGGGCCATGAGCCAAACAGTGCAGGCCGATCCCAGAAGCTGGGAAAAGTGGGAAAATGAATTATCTCCTAGAGCTTCCAGAAGGAGCTGGTCCTGCCAATACCTTGACTTTAGCCTGGGAAAACTTGTTTGATACTTCTGGCTTGCAGGACTCTGAGAGAACAGATTCAGATTGTTTTAAGTCACCAAGTTTGTGGCAATTTCTTAGAAGCAGTAATAGGAATATTCCGAATACGCGCCCTACTGGTGGTCTTCTAGCTGTAGCCTGAGGTGGAGATGCTTCAGGGAAGGAGGGGAGGCTGAATGACTGAAATGGGTGGAGGTCCTGTCCCCTGTTTTTGCTTCAAACAAAGTAGTTCTGTGTGTGTGTGTCTGTGCGTGTGTGTGTGTGTGTGTGTCTGTGTGTGTTTGTGTGTGTTTTCTTCTTTCCAATTTTTATTTTACATTCAAGGATACCGGTGCAGGTTTGTTATATGAGAATTGCATGTAAGGAAGGTTTGGTGTACAGATTATTTCATCATCCAGAAATAAGCAGAGTGTCTGATATAGTTTGGATGTGTCTAAATCTCGTGTTGAAATGTCATTCCCAGTGCCGGAGGTGGGGCCTGGCAGGAGGTGTTTGGGTCACGGGGGCAGATCCCTCATGGCTTGTTGCTCTTCTCACCATAGTGAGTGAGTTCTCCTGAGACCTGGTTATTGAAAACTACACGGGACTTCCCCTGCCCCACTCTCTCCCTTGCTCCTACTCTGCCATGTGAGATGCCTGCTCGCCATCCACTTCCCACCATGATTGGAAGCTTCCTGAGGTCTCCTCAGAAGATGATGCCAGAGCTATGCTTCCTGCACAGCCTGCAGAACTGTGAGCAAATTAAACTTCTTTTCTTCATAAATTACCCACTCTTAAGAATTTCTTTCGAGCAATGCAAGAACAGCATATACAGTATTCAATAGGTAGTTTTTCGATTCCCACCCTCCTCCTACCCTCAAGTAGGCCCTGGTGTCTGTTGTTCCCTTCTCTGTATTCATGTGTACTCAACATTTAGCTCTCACTTATAAGTGAGAATACGTGACATTTGGTTTTCTGTTGCTGCATTAATTTGCTCAGGATAATGGCGTGCAGCTCCATCCATGTTGCTGCAAAGAATATGATCTTGTTCTTTTTGATGGCTGTGTAGTATTCCATGGTGTATATGGACTATATTTTCTCTATCCAGTCCATCATTGATGGGCATTTAGGTTGATTCTTTGTTTTTTCTATTATGAGTAGTGCTGCGATGAACAGACGGGTGTATGTGTCTTTGTGGTATAATAGAAAAATTTATGTTCGTTTGGGTAGAGACCCAGTAATGGAATTGTTGGGTCAAATTGTAGTTCTGTTCTAAGTTCTTTGAGAAATCTCCCATCTACTTTCCACAGTGACTGAACTAATCTACATTTCCACCAGCGGTATATAAACATTCCCTTATACATGTCCCTGTGAGGGGCAGCTGATTCCCTTTTTTGTTGTTTTTTGATTAGTTTTTTAGATATAGAATCTTGCTCTATTGCCCAGGCTGGTGCAGTGGTGCCATCA
>NW_012101532.1:150006-157578 GCF_000951045.1 Mandrillus leucophaeus | reverse complement strand
TTTTTTGGTAGAGACAGGGGTCTCACTATGCTGCCCAGGCTGGTGTCAAACTCCTGGCCTTAAGTGATCCTCCTACCTCAGTCTCTCAAAGGCTGGTATTACAGGCGTGAGCCACTGCATCCAGTCCAGTTCGATTTTAATTTTTGGTTACATGTAAGATTTCACTGGGGGAGAAAAGGTTCTTCTAAAATGAGGAGGAAGGAGAAACCTGAAACAGAGATAGTTGATACTCCTGCAATTAATACATGGGAAACACTTGGCACATCATAAACATAATGGTGGTGGTGATGGTGGTGGTAATGCTGGTTATTATCTGTTCTGATTCCTTCATTTTACTGATGAGAAACTACAGCTCAGTGCAGTCAAGTGATTTACAAAGTGTCATCCAGCTCCTAGCAGAACCAACGCAAGAACCCAGGTCTTTACAATCCTGGTATTCACTGCAACCCACACCTTGGATCTTCCTCCAAATAGTAAATGTCACCAGCTGATTGTGCCTTACTTTACAATTAAATTTGCTGCATAAAGGCTGTTTGGGACTGGGCATGGTGGCTCACACCTGTAATTCCAATGTTTTGAGAGGCCAAGACTGGAGGATCACTTGAGGCCAGGATGTATTAGTCAGGATTCTGTACAGGGACATAACTAATAGGATATATACATGTCTGCAAGCTGAGGAGCAAGGAGAGCCAGTCTGAGTCCCAAAACTGAAGAACTTGGAGTCCAGTGTTCAAGGGCAGGAAGCATCTAGCATGGGAGAAAGATGTAGGCTGGGAGGCTAGGCCAGTCTCCTCTTTTCACATTTTTCTTCCTGTTTTATATTTGCTGGCAGCTGATTAGATGTGCCCACCAGGTGAAGGGTGGATCTGCCTTCCCCAGCCCACTGACTCAAATGTTAGTCTCCTTTGGCAACACCCACACAGACACACCCAGGATCAATACTTTGTATCCCTCAATCCAATCAAGCAGACACTCAGTATTAACCATCACACAGGAGTTCAGAGCTGTAGTGAGCTATGATCACGAAAGCCACTGTACTCCAGCCTGGGTGACACAGTGAGACCCTGACTCTAACAAATAAATTAAGGCTGTTTTCATTTTATGCCTTTTAGTATAGAGCCATTACCAAGTTTCAGGACAGCTGATGACTCTGCGAGTTCCCTGTGTTACCCATTACCTTGCTTGGGCTATTGTGCCAGTGGATGACCTTACACCAGAAAAGGATCGCTGATTCTGGTCCCTCCTGCACTCCACAGCTGGAGAGATGAACGCTGCCTTGTGCACAGAGCAGATTGTCATGGAGGTGGCAGAGCAGGCCGGGGAATGGGGCAGGGACAGGGAGGCAGCGTTGGAAGCAGCTGCAGGCTCATTAGGGGCACTTGGGTGAAATCTGGACCACCCCACTCCTAGCCATATGCTCAGCTGCAAACCACAGCTGCTTGCCAACGAATATCTCCTCTAAACAGCAGTGGCAGAGTCAACACACTCTCCCAGCTCTGGGGGCGACTTCTCTTGCTGATCAGCCACTTGCTTTGAAGTCCAACTGAGGAGGCATCCTGTTGGCCAAGCGTCGAGAAGAAGGAGCAGGGTTTTCAATCAGGCCAGTGCTTTTCTGTGATTGCACCGTAGAGGAATGAGGGGGAAGAAATAGTGGATTCGCTGAGAAGGCACTGTCCCGTGTTGTTCCGCTTCCCAGAGGTCTTCTTGCCTTTACCCAACTATAAGCATTGCAATTTCTTATCTAAATAAAGCTTCTCACCTGGGCATTCGAGATTCTCATCTATCCTGTCCCTACTAACTGCTCCAAGGATTTTTTCAATTCTTCCACTCAGTGGGCACTCATTGGCCCCCAAGTATACCATTGCATCAGAATGGCATACTTGGGGGTTTCATGATGGAAGTTTCATGAAGGAAGCAGCTTTGACTATCTTTTCAATGTTGTCTCCCAGTCCTCATATGTCTGGCACAGGGTGGGTACCATAATTACTTATGAAGGGATGAATGCCACTCACTCAATACCTGCTAGGTACTAAACACAGTGCTAGGCATTTATTGCTGTGAGATCCTAGGCAAGCTTCTGAACCTTCTTGTGTCTGTAAGTCTGAAACGGAGGTAAATATACAGTATATCATCAAGGATATCTTCCATCTTAAAAATATAGAACTCTAGTCTGGAAAACGTAGCAAAACCCCGTCTCTACAAAATAAAAATAAAAATAATCAGCAGGGCACGGTGGTGCATGTCTGTGGGCCCAGATACTCGGGAGATTGAGGTGGGAGGATCACTTGAGCTTGAGAGTTTGAGGTTGCAGTAAGCTATGATTGAATCCCTGCATTCCAGCCGTCGCAACAGAGCCAGGCCCTGTTTCCAAAATAAATAAATAAATATATAAAATAATAGTACCCATATCTCCAGACTTTATGAACCTCCTATAGAAAATTGCAATAATAGTATGTTCAGAGGGTTGATGTGAGAATCAAATGAAACTATATATATACAGCATCAAGTTCGGTCCCTGACGCAGTCCAATCATGTTAGCCATTATTATTATGTGGCTATTATTACAAAGATTAATAGAATGGCAATTAATGTAGGAGACAAGCAAGTAAACAATTGCAGTCCAAACTGAAAGGCACCATCACAAAATTATGA
This sequence comes from Mandrillus leucophaeus, assembly GCF_000951045.1. Lineage (NCBI taxonomy): Eukaryota > Metazoa > Chordata > Mammalia > Primates > Cercopithecidae > Mandrillus > Mandrillus leucophaeus. The sequence continues at coordinate 154,926 of NW_012101532.1, read as the reverse complement.
ACAAAGCCCTGTGTGGTCCCAGAGGCTCTATCTTAAAAATGTGTCTAGAGGCCAGGTGGTGTGTTCCCAACATGTAAACTGGTTTTTAGTACAGAGTAATTACGCCTGTAGTCCCAGCACTTTGGGAGGCCGAGGCAGGTGGATCACTTGAAGTCAGGGGTTCGAGACCAGCCTGGCCAACATGGTGAAACCCATTATCTACTAAAAATATAAAAATTAGCCAGGGGTGGTGTTGGGCGCTTGTAATCCCAGCTACTCAGAAGGCTGAGGCAGGAGAATCGCTTGAATCCATGAGGCAGAGGTTGCAGTGAGTCGAGATTGCACCCCTGCACTCCAGCCTGGGTGACAGAGCCAGACTCCGTCTCAAAAACTAAAAAATGTGTCTAGAGCCAGGATCTTTCTACACGATCCCCACCAGTAGCATTCTAGTACAAGTTTCTTACTTCGATTATTTCAATTGCCTCCTAACTTCTCTCCCTGCCCTAACATCTGCCCTTTCCCTGTTCTATCACCTACAATCTATTCTCAGCACAGCAGCCAGGGATGTTGCTAGAACTTGCTCATATCTCCTCCATTTAAAACTCTCCAATAGCTCTCCGTGTCACTCCAAGTAAACACCAGAAAGACTATGATCGTCTCCTGTGAAGTTTAACTTTAGGTTAACTCGACTGGGTCTCATGGTGCCCAGACATTCAGTCAAACATTAATCTAGGTGTGCTCGTGAGGGTGTTTCCACATGAGATGAACATTTGCACTGGCAGACTGAGTCAAGCAAATTGCCCTCCCTAGTGTACATGGGCCTCCTGCAGGCAACTGAAGACCTGAATAGACAAAAAGGCTGACTCAGAAGGAATTCTTCCTGCCTGACTGCATGAGCTGGAACATCAGTCCTTTCCTTCATTCACGCTCAAACTGAAACATTGGGTCTTCTGGGGACTTAAGCCTGCCACTCTCAGAATGGAACTTACACCATCAGCTCTCCTGAGTCTCCTGCTTGACAATTGCAGATGTTGGCCTTCATAATCACATGAGCAAATTCCACATAATAAATGCCTTTATCAACCTCTGTCTCCTTCTCTCTCTCTCTCTCTTTATATATATATACACACACCTTCATACATATATACAGAGCTGATCCTTGAACGATGCAAGGGTTAGGGTGTTCAACTCCCTGCGTAGTCAAAAATCTGCCTATAAGTTTTTTTTTTTCCTTTTATTTTTTGAAACAGGGTCTCACTGTTACCCAGGCTGGAGTGCAGTGGTGCTATCTCAGCTCACTGCAACCTCCGCCTCCCAGGTTCAAGCAATTCTCCTGTCTCAGCCTCCTGAGTAGCTGGGACTACAGATGCATGCTACCATGCTAATTTTTGTATTTTTTGGTAGAGATGGGGTTTCGACATGTTAGGCAAGCTGGTCTCAAACTGCTGACCTCAAGTGATCCTCCTGCCTCAGCCTGCCAAAGTGCTGGGATCACAGGTGTGAGCCACCGCGCCCAGCCCAAAAATCTGTCTATAACTTTGGACTCCCCCAAAACTTCACTATTAATAACCTGCTATTGACCAGAAGTCTTACTGATAACATAGTCAATTAACACATAATTTGTATATTATATTACATACTGTATTCTTACAATAACGTGAGCTAAAGAAAATGTTATTAAGAAAATTATAAGGAAGAGAAAATCTATTTATTATCCATTAAGAAGAAGCGGATCATCATAAAGGTTTTATCCTCATCCCCATTGTCTTCGCACTAAGGAGGCTGAGGGAGAGGAGGAAGAGAAGGGGTTGGTCTTGCTGTCTCAGGGTGCAGAGGTAGAACAAGATGCACATTTAAGTGGACCCATGTTAAACCCATGTTGCTTGATGGTCAACTCTGTGTGTGTGTGCGCGTGTGTCTCCTATTGTTTCTGTTTCTCCAGAGAACTCTGCCTAATACACCTACAAATTCTAGGTGTATCACCTACACCACCATTACCTTTCTTTTTTCTTTTTTCTTTTTGAGACGGAGTCTCACTCTGTTGCCAAAGCTGGAGTACAATGGCGCCATCTCAGCTCACTGCAACCTCCGCCTCCTGGATTCAAGCGATTCTCCTGCCTCAGCCTTGCGAGTAGCTGGGATTACAGGTGTCCACCACTAGGCCTGGCTAATTTTTGTATTTTTAGTAGAGACAGGGTTTCACCATGTTTGCCAGGGTGGTCTCGAACTCCTGATTTCAGGAGATCCACCCACCTCAACTTCCCAAAATGCTGGGATGACAGGCATGAGTTACTGTGTCTGACCCCGTTACCTTTTTTATTACAACTCTTCCCGTTTTTCCCTTGCTTGTTCTGTTCCAGCCAGTTTAACTTGTTCACTAGGGCAAACTTACTGTTCTCCAAGATGAGAAGCCCAGTTAAGCCTCCAGACCTCCGCGCCTCCCATGGCAGAGGGGCCAGTGTCATAGCAGAGGTTTAGTGCGCTCTTTTCTCCCGTATCTAAGTGGCACCCACTCTCAACTCCTTCAGGCCTATGTCCAATCTCATGTGATTATGAAGCCTTCCTGGGCTCACCAATATGAAATGGTATACACACAGACACACACACATACACAGACACACACACACACACAGACACACACACACATGCACACACACACGTACACACACATATGCGGACACACACACACACACACTTTTTATTTTCTTTCCCTTGAAGTGCCATAACTTTAGAGCATTTATCGTTATCTGACATACTATATATTTACTTATTTATTTGTTTAAGGTCTATCTCTCCCCTCTAACTAGAATATAAACCCTTTGAGAGTAAGAACTTTGTCTTGCTCACTGCTGTGTTCCCAACATGTAAACTGGTTCTTAGTACAAGGTAAGTGTTCTGTATCTATTTGTTTTTGTTTTTGTTTTTGAGATGGAGTCTCAATCTGTCACCCAGGCTGGAGAGCAGTGGTGCGATCTTAGCTCACTGCAACCTCCACCTCCCGGGTTCAAGGAATTTTCCCTGTCTCAGCCTCCCAAGTAGCTGGTACTACAGGCACCAGCCACCACGCCTGGGTAATTTTTGTATTTTTTAGTAGAGATGGGGTTTTGCCATGTTGGCCAAGCTGGTCTTGAACTGCTGACCTCAGGTGACCCACCCACCTCAGCCTCCCAAAGTGCTGGGATTCCAGGCGTGAGCCACGGTGCCCAGCCTGTATCTATTTGTTGATTGAGTCAATGACTACATCAAATATTTAAGCTTGACCTTTGAAGGATGGAAAAGTGTTCTAGATGGCACGACGAGATATGTAAACTATCACAACAGAAAACTGAGGTTTTGCTGAGTGCTGGTTAAGAATTCAGGAGCCTCCAGGCACAGTGGCTCATACATGCAAGCCCAGTGCTCTGGGAGGCCCAGGTGGAAGGATGACTTGAGGCCAGGAGTTTGAGACTAGCCTGGGCAACATAGCAAGATCCTGTGTCTAAAAATAAATACAAAAAAATATTAACTGGGCATGATGGTGCATGCCTGTAATCCTAGCTACTCCAGTGGCTGAAGTGGGAAGATGGCTTGAGTCCAGGAGTTTCGAGGTTGAAATGAGCTATGATCTACACCGCCACACTCTGGCCAGGGCGACAGAGTGAGAACCTGTCTCTGTTAAAAAATGATAATAATAAGCAGCAACGAATTTAGGGTTTGGCCCTCCAACAAGGACCTGGATTACAGACACTCCACACTGCTGATGAAGGCCTGATCTTTATGCTTTAACAGCCAGCAAAGCACACAGCATGTTTGACATCCTCATCTATAAATTAAAGAGCCCTACAAGGATATAAGCTTGAGATAAGCGAAGTGAGTAGCTCCATGCAGGGCCAAGATTTTCCTCAGAAAACAGCCCTGGGTCTGTTCCAACACTGAAATAAATTGGAGACAGAAGCCCCCAAGTCAATGCCAACGAGAACAGCTGCAATATTTTTAGTTGGAAATAGCCCACCAGAGCCGTTCCATCTCAATGAAGAAATCAAACACAGAAGGTCTCGTTTTGAAGCAGTGTGACATCCTGGTAAAACCTGCAAGAAAAACTGGTAGTGAAATATTGCCCCCAGTAAGTAAATGAGTTGCCTTTGCTAGAAATGGTTGTCAAAAGAAAGAAGTTGTGAAGGTTAAAGTTGTAATGTACGTCTTGATCAGGAGGCAAGAAGAAACAAAGAGACTGGAGGCCTGAACTTGAGAGAGCTGGCTCTAGTCTACATTGGGATCATAGCCAAATAGGAAACCGGGTACTTGCTAATTGTCCTCACCCATGAAATGGGGCTATTCAATACCCTACCCTATCCCATAGGGTAACCACATGAGTCAAATGAGGTAAAGTTTGCAGAAGTATCTTAAAAAATTGTAGGCCGGACACCGTGGCTCATGCCTATAACCCCAGCACTTTGGGAGGTTGAGGCAGGAAGATTGCTTGAGACCAGAAGTTCGAGACCAGCTTGGGCAGCAGAGCAAGACCCTTTCACTAAAAAAAATTTAGAAGTTAATTGTACCTGGTGACTTGCATCTGTATTTCCAGCCACTAGAGAGGCCAAGCAAGGAGGATCCCTTGAGTCCGGGAGTTTGAGGCTGCAGTGAGCTATGATGATGCTCCAGCCTGAGTGACAGAGTGAGACCTTGTCTTTAAAAATTAATATTTAAAAAAATGGTAAGCCCCGGCCAGGCACGGTGGCTCACGCCTGTAATCCCAGCACTTTGGGAGGCCGGGGCAGGCAGATCACGAGGTCAAGAGATCGAGACCCTCCTGGCCAACATGGTGAAACCCCGTCTCTATTAAAAATACAAAAATTAGCCAGGTGTGGTGGCACACCCTTGTAGTCCCAGCTACTCAGGAGGCTGAGGCAGAAGAATCGCTTGAACCCGGGAGGCAGAGATTGCCGTGAGCCAAGATCGCAC
>NW_012101532.1:138456-143657 GCF_000951045.1 Mandrillus leucophaeus | reverse complement strand
GTAAAGTTTGCAGAAGTATCTTAAAAAATTGTAGGCTGGACACTGTGGCTCATGCCTATAACCCCAGCACTTTGGGAGGTTGAGGCAGGAGGATTGCTTGAGACCAGAAGTTCGAGACCAGCTTGGGCAGCAGAGCAAGACCCTTTCACTAAAAGAAATTTAGAAGTTAGTTGTACGTGGTGACTTGCATCTGTATTTCCAGCCACTAGAGAGGCCAAGCAAGGAGGATCACTTGAGTCCAGGTGTTTGAGGCTGCAGTGAGCTTTGATGATGCTCCAGCCTGAGTGACAGAGTGACACCTTATCTTTAAAAATTAATATTTTAAAAAATGGTAAGCCCCAGCCAGGCATGGTGGCTCACACCTGTAATCCCAGTACTTTGGGAGGCTGAGGCAGGCAGATCACGAGGTCAAGAGATCGAGACCCTCCTGGCCAACATGGTGAAACCCCGTCTCTACTAAAAATACAAAAATTAACTAGGTGTAGTGGCACACCCTTGTAGTCCCAGCTACTCAGGAGGCTGAGGCAGAAGAATCGCTTGAACCCGGGAGGCAGAGATTGCCGTGAGCCAAGATCGCACCACTGCACTCCAGCCTGGGGACAGAGCGAGACTCCATCTCAAAAAAAAAAAAAAAAAAGGTAAGCCCCATATATGTGTAAAATAGCAAAAGTGGACTATCAGCAAGGATTGTTAAAGGGAATGGTCTATGGATGTAAGTTAGCTAGACAGGTGTTCCTCAAATGGATCAACTGCTATTTGGGGAATAAGCCTAACTAATGTTGTTTGTAGGACACATCTTACGTATATCTCAGCTATGAAGGCGCTTCCTTCCTCCCTGTCTCTCCTGCCCATCCCAGCTCTGTTACAATCGACAGTGTATCTAACACACTGGACATGAACACCAAGATCTTGCCTTTTGGGCAAGCCACCTCTTAAGGTCTTGTTGACAGTCATAATCAGCTGTTACTAATGATAAAAGTCATATATGTGGGGGCTGGGCTTGGTAGCTCATGCCTGTAGTCCCAGCACTTTAGGAGGCCGAGGCAGGTGTATCATTTGAGGTCAGAAGTTTGAGACCAGCCTGGCCAACATGGCAAAACCCCGTCTCTACTAAAAATAGAAATTTTTTAAAAAGTTACATATGACTGGAATGACCTATGTTCAAGGCTATTCATCACAGCGTTCTTTATAACAACATAAAAAGATTGAAAACAGCTTAAGTGTTGCTTTAAATAAATTAAGATACCCCCAAAGAATGGAACAATTCCTAAACTATAGGAATCTCTGTATGTCCTTATATGGCATTACTACCAAAACATATTAAGTTGTCTTTTTTTTAATGAACAGAATGACATGCATATAGGTAGGCTACTCTTTATATAAATAAGGAAGAGAAAAAGAAGATATACTTGTAGGGTTTTTTGCTTGGATACACATAGAATATCTTTGGAAGTACACCCATTATATTAGTAATATTAGTTGCTTCCAAGGAGAATAAATAGCCAATTGATGAATAGATGAATGACTGGATGTGTGGAAGATAGATGTAGCAATAAACTTTTTTTTTTTTTTTTTTTTTTGCTCTGTCACTCAGGCTGGAGTGCAGTGGCACAATTTTGGCTCACTGCATCCTCCACCTCTCAGACTCAAGGGATTCTGCTGCCTCAGTCACCCAAGTAACTAGGATTACAGGAGCCCACCACCACATCCAGCTAATTTTTGTATTTTTGAGAAAAACAGGGTTTCACTATGTTGGCCAGGCTGGTCTCAAACTCCTAGGCTCAAGTGATCTGCCCACCTCAGTCTCCTGAAGTGCTGAGATTACAGATGTGAGCCACTGCACCTGGCTGACAATAAACTTTTCACTATGTGTCTTTATACCTTTTGGATTTTGTCCCACAGGAACGCATTACCTAAATAAATTAAATTAAAAATAAAAAGACAATTAAAATACATTAGACATGTTCGTTGTAGAAAAACTTCAAAATATAGCAAAATATAGAGAATAAATAAGTATAATTCTATAGTTTCATAACTGAAAATAGTCATTATTAATGCCTGATGTATTTCTTTCTAGTTGATTTTTTTGCAAATTTTACGTAACTAAGACCACATGGTATGTAGATTTTTATAATCTACCCTAAAAACAATATCATCAGCATTTTCCCACATCACTAAATGTTAACAGAATGATTATTTTAATGAATGACTCCAAGTCTATCATATGAATGCACCACGATTTAACTAATATCCTTGAACATTTAAGCAGTTTCCCGCTTTTTATATAATCATCTTCCGGCATCGATCCTGGTCTGTGACTCTGATTATATCCTTAAGCTGAATTCCTAAAAATAGACTTACTGGGTCAAAGGGTATAATTTTTTGTTGTTGTTTCTTGATACACATTGCCAGATTCCCTTCAGAAATCTTGTACTGATTTACAATCCTATCAGCAAGGTATGAAAGCCCCCTTTGTGATACAACCCGGGGCTGTTTTGACATCACAGTAGGATGTCCAGAACTCTAGCCATTCTCCAGCTCCCGATGAAAACCAATCAGACAGATAGCCACTCTGAGAGCCTGCAGGTGTAAATTACACAACTTTGCTAATTGCCTTGTGAAAACACCTTTTCTGGATTCCTGAGAAAGGTATCCTGAATTGGTAGGTACTGGAAGCACTACTATCACTAAAAATAACACTGTCCCAAGTATCCTGAGAGATACGTTGTCCCTGGCCTGAGAGAAATCTCTATTTCATAAAGCAATTTTCTGTACTTACAATTAAACACACCAGGCTTTAAATTCTACCAAACAATTGTGCTGCAAGAAAATACCAACCCTACATGGCCTTCTTGATTTAAGAAGCAAGACTTAGCTGGGCGCCGTGGCTCACGCCTATAATCCCAGCACTTTGGGAGGTCGAGGTGGGTGGATCACTTGACGCCAGGAGTTCAAGACCAGCCTGGTCAACACGGTTTAATCCCTTCTCTCCTAAAAATACAAAAATTAGCCGGGTGCAATGGCAGACACCTATAATCCTAGCTACTCTGGAGGCTGAGGCAGGATAATTGCTTGAACCTGGGTGGCAGAGGTTGCAGTAAGTCGAGATCACACCACTGCACTCCAGCCTGGACGACACAGCAAGACTCCATCTCAAAGAAAAAAAAGAAAAGAAAAAAGAAGCAAGACTTTTGGTGTGAACATGGCTGCATAAATAAGTAGCCTTTTCCCCTTTATCTTATTTTACCCCCTTTTCACCCTAGAAATCACATGAAAGCAAAAGGAGAATTATAAACCACACTGATATGGTTTGGTTTTGTGTCCCCACCCAAATCTCACCTTGAATTGTAATCCCCATAATTACAATTATGTAATTATGGGCAGGACCTGATGGGAGGTGATTGTATCATAGGGGAAGTTTCCCTCATGCTGTTTTTGTGATACTGAGTGAGTTCTCACGAGATCTGATGGTTCTGTAAGTGTTTGACCTTGTCTCCAAACACCCTCTCTCTCTCCTGCTGCCTTGTGAAGAAGTACCTGCTTCTCCTTCTGCCATGATTGTAAGTTTCCTAAGACCTCCCCAGCCACGTGGAACCGTCAGTCAGTTAAACCTCTTTCCTTTATAAATTACCCTGTCTTGGGTAGTATCTTTACAGCAGTGTGAAAACGAACTAATACACATACAAATCATTGCTTCTGTGGAACTTAGAGATAAGTATCTTCCAGTTTTCAAAGTACATGGAAAGGGCCTGCTGGGGTTGAATAGGGTTTGTTGTGTCACCTCCAAATTCATGTTGAAAATTGAAAATTGATCCCCAATGTTGGAGGTGGGGCCTCGGGGGAGGTCATGGTGTCCTGGGGAAAGAGCCATCATGAATGGCTTGGAGCCATTCATTCAAGAGTGAGTTATCACTCTCAGCTCCTGCTAGAATTGGTTGTTGAAAAGAACCCGTCACCTCCTCCTTCTCTCTCTCTGGCTTCCTCTCTCACCATGTGATCAGCACATGTTCCCCCTCATGGAAACTTCCTGAGGCCCTCATCAGAAGCAGATGCTGGCACCATGCTCCTTGTATAGCCTATAGAACTGTGAATCAAACAAACTTCTTCTCTTTGTAATTTACCTAGCCTCAGTTATTCCTTTTTTTTTTTTTTTTCAAGTTTTTTTAGAGACAGGGTCTTGCTCTATTGCCCAGGTAGTAGTACATTGTTGCCATCATAGCTCACTGCAGCCTCCAACTTCTGGGCTCAAGAGACCCTTCTGCCTCAGTCTCCTGAGTAGCTAGGACTACAAGGATTTATGCCTCCATGCCCAGCTAACTTTTTCATTTTTACTAGACGTGGGGGCCTCACCCTGTTGCCCAGGTTGGTCTCAAACTCCTGGTCCCAAGCAATCCTACCACCTCAGCCTCCCAAAGTGTTAGGATTATAGAAATGAGCCACTGTACCTGGCCAGATATTCCTTTATAGCAACACAAATGGACTAAGACAGGGCCCACAAATTGGCTGAGATTGAATTGAAATTCAAGTGATGGAAGTGAAGAGTGAAAGCACTAAGGGTGACAAGAAGGCCCTAGGGGGACAAATCTCAGAAAGCACCAGAAAATGCCCTGGACTGACAGTAAGTGCACATCCTGAAGAGAAAATTCTGGCCGGGTGTGGTGGCTCATGCCTATAATCCCAGCACTGTAGGAGGCTGAAGTAGGAGGATTCCTTGAGCCCAAGAGTTTGAGACAAGCCTGGGCAACATAGCAAGTCCCCCATCTCTACAAAAAAAAAAAAAAGAAGAATCTGTAAAAATTAGTCTGGTATGGTGACTGATACATGTGGTTCCACCTACTGGGAAGGCTGAGGTAGGAGGATTGCTTGAGCCCAGGAGGCTGAGGTTGCAGTGAACTATGATTGCAACCACTGCACTCTAGCCTGGATGACAAAACAAAACCCTTTATCAAAAAAAAAAAAGGCCAGGTGCGGTGGCTCACACCTATAATCCCAGCACCTCGGGAGGCTGAGGTGGGCAGATCACCTGAGGTCAGGAGTTCGAAACCAGCCTGGCCAACATGTTGAAACTCTGTGTCTACTAAAAATACAAAAATTAGCCAGGCACAGTGGCAGGTGTCTGTAATCCCAGCTACTTAGGAGACTGAGGCAGGAGAGTCACTCAAACCCAGGAGGCGGAGGTCACAGTGAGCCAAGATTGTGCC
>NW_012101532.1:134707-136051 GCF_000951045.1 Mandrillus leucophaeus | reverse complement strand
TAAGAGAATTTTAAATCCTATCACAAAGCAAAACCAAACTCCATGCTGTATAAAAGAGACATATGTACAACAAGGCAATCCAAAATAAAATAAAAACGACTAGGAAAAGGTATACCTGGCAAATCTAAGCAAAATGAAAGCAGGGTTTCTATGAATATTAGACAAGGTGAAATTGAGATTTAAAAAAACACTGAATGACACAAAAAAAGGCATTTTGTAAAGCTAAAGGGTACCATTCACAACTAAGATATAATAGTTATGAATATTTATATATCTGATTACACAGCAGTAATATTCTCAAAGCAGAAATTATCTAGACATAGAAAAATAAACAAAAACCTGCCAGCTACAGAAGACTAATTCAGTTCCCTCAGTATATACTAGTGCAAGTTGACAAAACATAGCATAAATCTCTGGTCCTTTTCATCCAGCAATGCCAGGTGGGATATAGCCTTCAGATATATACACAGGCACATGCACAATGACACGGACATAGGCCTTATTTCAGCATTACAGTCATACACTGCACAATGACATTCTGTCAACAACAGACCACATATACAACAGCGCTCCCACGAAATTATAATACTGTATTTTTACTATGTTTTATCTATGTTTAGAAACACAAGGCTTATCATTGTGTCATAATTGCCTATAGTGTTCAGTACAGTCACTTGCTGAACAGGTATGTAGCCTAGGAGCCATAGGATAGACCATATAACCTAGGTGTGTGGTAGGCTAGACCATATAACCTAGGTGTGTGGTAGGCTAGACCATATAACCTAGGTGTGTGGTAGGCTAGACCATCTAGGGTTGTGTAAGTGCACTCTGTGATGTCAGTGTGATGAAACTGCTTAACAGTGCATTTCCCAGAATGCATCCCCATCTTTAAGCAACGCATGACTATTTGTAAAAGGATGACTTTCCTGTTTGTCAATAGAGGAGTGGTAAAAAAAATCATGATAGCAATTCAATGTCCTATAGCAAAAAGAAAAAGATCGCAAAAAGGATGAAGACCTCCGTGTACTGATGTGAAAAGCACCGATATATGTTTATTTTCCGTTTAAAAGAAACAGCAATGTACTGAACAGAGAAGTACACTACCTTCTATGCAAAGGAGACAAATAAGAATATAAACTCACATTTGCCACGAGAAGACATGGAGGAAATTTTAATGCATATTACTAAATGAAAAAGAGACCAATCGGTAAAGTCTACACTTGGTACGATCCCAAATATATGGCATTCTGGAAAAGGTGACAGTAAAAAGATCAGTGGTTGGTTGCCAGAAGTCGAGGGACAGGGATATGGGGGGAGGGGACAGAGGCTTTTTAGGGAAGTGAA
>NW_012101532.1:126753-132417 GCF_000951045.1 Mandrillus leucophaeus | reverse complement strand
TATGTTGGGCAAAGTGATGATTTATGCCCGGGCGGGACAGAGCTGGATGGTGGGAGATTTCATCATGCTACACAGAATAATGCACAATTTAAAACTTATGAATGGACTAGAAGACATTGGAGAAGAAAAAGGTGAAAGGGTGGGAGGAACATGCAGGGTGAAAAATTACCTGTTGGGTTCAATGTACACTGTAAGGGTGATGGGTACATGAAAACCCCAGACTTCACCAGTAGGGAATATATCCATGTAACAAAGCTGCACTTGTACCTTCTGAATCTATAAAAATAAAAAATAAATAAAATTTTAAAAATAAGTATGAATGGTTTATTTCTGGAACATTCCATTTCATATTTTGGTTGTGATTGCCAACGGGGAACTGAAACCATGGAAAGTAAAACCATGAATAAGGAGGGACTTACTGTAGTCTTTTTCAGTCTTGATAAAAAGTAATATCTCGTTCCTTCTTTTACCTAAAAATCAATATAACAGTCCTTTTGTTTTGTTTATAAATGCTTAATCATTCCCCTTTACACAATGAGTATGGGCCCAGTTAAATAAAACATAGCAAAAAGGCCTGCCACCTCCTTTCAACATTCCACTAGAAAGTCATAACAGCCGGGCACGGTGGCTCACGCCTGAGGTCGGGAATTCGAGATCAACCTGACCAACGTGGAGAAACCCCGTCTCTATTAAAAACACAAAAATTAGCCAGGTGTGGTGGAGCATGCCTGTAATCCCATCTACTCAGGAGGCTGAGGTAGGAGAATCTCTTGAACCCGGGGGGCAGCAGTTGTGGTGAGCTGAGATCGTGCCATTGCACTCCAGCCTGGGCAACAAGAGCGAAATTCCGTCTCAAAAAAAAAAAAAGAAAGTCAAGTCTTATTCTCAAAGCCCCCAGCCATGAGCTGTCCAGTGGGGCACTGGAAATGTGGTTTGCTCAAACTGACATGCAAAATATGTGTAAATATTACATGTAAAATACACACCAAAGTTCAAAGACTTTGGATGGAAAAAAGTGTAAAATAGCTCATTAATAATTTTCAATATTGATTACATATTGAAATGATATTTGAAGTATATTGGGTTAAAGTACAAGACTAAAATTAATTTCACATGTGGTTTTTTTCTTACTTTCTTAACCTGACTACTGGAACATTTAAAATTGTATGTGGTCCACATATTTCTGCTGGTCAGCTCTGCTCTAGGTGGTAGAAACATAAGCAGACAGGCTAGACTAGAGTATGCGGCAGTAAGAAGCCACCCTAAAAATCTCACTGATGGACCACAACGGTGTTTATTTCTCAGCCATCGTGAGGTAGGAAGTGAGACCTGACTTTGGACCAGATTGAAGACTTGCTGAAACAGGGAAGAGACACCAGAAGCATCAGACACTAGACACCATCAGTGACATGACAGTTTACCATTGCCATGGCAATACCCAGAAGTTACAGCCCCTTTCCATGGCTACAGTCCAAAAGTTTCCACTTTTTTCCTAGAAACTTCTGAATAACCCACCCTTTAATTTGCATATAATTAAAAGTAGGTATAAATATGACTGTAGCACAGTCCCTGAGCTGCTGCTCTCCACACACTGCCCGTGGGATAGCCCTGCTCTGTAGGAGCAGTCACAGAGCTGTAACGCTGCCACCTCCATAAAGCTGTTTTCTTCTGCCACTGGTTCTCCCCTGAATTCTTTCCTGAAAGACGGCAAGAACCCTCCCAGATCAAGCCCCAATTTGGGGGCTCACCCGCCCTGCATCAATAACACATGAGCAACATAGATTAGCAGGGGAATCTGTTTCTGCAATCATGATGGAGGCTTCTCCATCAGTTCAGGCTCTCTGGCACTGCAGCAGTGGGAAGGAAGCACAGATAATCCTGCATACGTTCATCAAGTTTCCTGTTGGAAGTAACACACATCATCTCTTCTCGGAGATCTTTGGTCAAAGCAAATATCATGGTGATGCCTAATTTCACAGGATGCAAGTGCAATCCTTATGTAACAGAAGAAGAAAAGCCAGAAATATTTAATGAACAGCACAAGTGACCATGACAGCATCTCACTTAGTGTCCCATACAAGGCTAAAGTTGGTGTCTAAACAGACATGCATGTTGACTGTCAGTGATTTGAAATTAGCTATTTTTAGCAAAGACTTGGAACCAACCCAAATGCCCATCAATGATAGACTGGATAAAGAAAATGTGGCACATATACACCATGGAATACTATGCAGCCATGAAAAAGGATGAGTTCATGTCCTTTGCAGGGGCATGGATGAAGCTGGAAACCATCATTCTCAGCAAACTAACACAGGAACAGAAAATGAAATACCCCATGTTCTCACTCATATGTGGAAGTTGAACAATGAGAACACATGGACACAGGGAGGGGAATATCACACATCGGGGCCAGTCAGCGGGATGGAGAGCTGGGGAAGGGATAGCATTAAGACAAATACTTAATGTAGATAACGGGTTGATGGGTGCAGCAAACCACCATGGCATTTGTATACCTATGTAACAAACCTAAAATAAAATAAAATAAAATAAAATAAAATAAAATTTAGCTATTTTTCCAACTTACCTAGAGTTCACTTACACTCAGAAGGCAATGATTTCAGAGGCTCAGGGAACACGCGATTGTATGGAGCCCTCTTAGGTCATCTCATCTGAATTCCCACCCGTTGACAGCCATCACTTGAAGACTTCCAGTAATTCGTTTGCCTACTCTACCATAGGGAGATCGCATTGGCAGCATGCTCAGCAGCCAGTTGTTACTAGAATTTATGTTGTGCCAAATACTACCTTGTGCTTTGTACCCTAATTCAGAGCCATGCAGATATATTTCATCAATTTTTCACCAAATAGCTTTCAAATATGTGAAGACATCTACTGTTACTCCTGTTGGACTTCTGCTCAACAGGCTAAATATTTTCAACTGTTCCTCATGTAAAATGGTGCCATGTCATCTGACTACCTTGGTTATTTTGGTATCTAGTTGTCTTGTTCACAATTATACGCTGCCACTTCCCAGGAAGGAAATGGTGCATTCCGATCCACTGCCATGTGACTAGCCTGAGCTTGACCACGTCGCCTCCAAATAGAAGTTTTAAATGCAATTGCAGTGCTCTTCTCAGACCACTTGCTCTTCCCCTCTGTCAGAAGTATGGACAGGCCAGGTGCAGTGGCTCATGCCTGTAATCCCAGTACTTTGGAGGCAAGGCAGGAGGATCACTTGAGGCCAGGAGTTCAAGACCAGCCTGGGCAGCATAGCGAGGTTCCATCTCTACAAAAAAATTTTTTAAATGGCTGAGCATGGTGGTGTGCACCTACAGTACCAACTACTTGGGAGGCTGAGGCAGGAGGATTGTTTGAGCCCAGGAGTTCAAGGCTGCAGTGAGCTGTGATTGCATCACTGCACTCCAGCCTGAGTGACAGAGCAAGACTCTGTCTCAAAAATAACCAAGTATGGACACATCCCACATTGAGGTTACTCCTGCAGCCTGGATCCCAGAGTGACTTGTTACATAGTACAGGGACCTGATGAGCCACAGCAGTAACCCACCTAAAACATGGCCAAAAAATTACTATTTCTATAGGCCAGTGAGATTTGAGGTTGTTTGTTGCATGGCAAATTGTTCAATACAGAAATAATCCACATGTACACATTTTGGGAAATGTTGGGTTTTTACTATCTTTCTCATTGTCAAGAGATTTTCTCCATGTTAAACTTCATAATGCAATATTTAATTTCATTCATTGATTTCACAAACATTTATGTCGCAGTTACTATATGCCAAGAACTATGCCAAGCAATTTGGAAAAATTAATTAACTGAATCATCATAAAACCTCCTAAGGTAGATTCCCTTATTGCGCCCATTTCACCAATGTGGAAACTGAGACAGAGAGAGGTCAAGATCACACAGCTGATGAGCAGTGGTGTCAGAGGTCAAACCTACATAGTGTGGCCCTAGAGTCATGTCTTCAACCACTACACTATGCAATGATCATGACCATTAACATTTATTGACTATGATCTATACTTAGCATGATCAATTGTATTTGATGCTCATAACTCCAGGAAGTGGGGGGAAGAAATTAAAACTCAGAGATGTAAAGTTACTTGCCCAGTGTCACACAGTGACCTGGATGGCAACAAAGTCCATGCTCTATTTAAAAAAAAAAAAAAAGAAAGGAAAAGAAACAAGCTGGGCATGGTGGCTCACGCCTGTAATCCCAACACTTTGGGAGGCTGAGGTGGGTGGAGCGCCTGAGGTCAGGAGTTCGAGACCAGCCTGGCCAACATGGTGAAACCCCCGTCTCTACTAAAAATATGAAAAATTAGCTGGGTGTGGTGGCACGCACCTGTAATCCCAGCTACTTGGGTGGCTGAGGCAGGAGAATCGCTTGAATCCAGGAGGCAGAGGTGGCAGTGAGCTGAGATCACACCATTGCACTCCAGCCTGGGCAACAAGAGCAAAACTCCGTCTCAATAAATAAATAAATAAATAAATTTTAGAAATTAAAAAAAAAAAGAAACCTCCAAACAGTAATATAATCCATCAGTTTAATTCTTCCTACTTAAATCTGATGGGCAGAGATGTATCAACTAAGTCTTCATTGTTACTCTGTTACCAATAATTTGTTCATGCTCACCACCATCACTATCCTTAATAAATGTTTCCTGGATGTCTACTTTATGGGAGGCATTGTAGAAGGCTCCCATGCCCCAGTTAAGACTGGAGAAATTGGCTCACTCTAACTAGGTCTTGATGTGGTGAAAGGTGAAATAAACAAACACCCTTGTGGACAAAGAAGCATCCGGCACCCTGGTCAGGTAGCTCTCACTTGCAGACAACAGTTTTCACAAGATTGCATAGCAACCAGCTGCCCCAGAAAGTGGCAGGAACAGAAAACAATATTCCCATCCTCCTCCTGTTTCATTATCACCAGGGAGGGCGTCAGCATGAAAGGAGCAGTGTGAAATGGACAATTCACACACTTTCCACGTTTCTCAACAATGTCAGTCCCTGCTGTTGCCACAGTCGCTATGGTCTTCTCACAACAAGAAGAGTATTAGACATGGACCAGCAGGGAAGCACATGCTCACAGGCACGTGCCCATGATCACAAACACACACACGTACATGCACACACACACAATCCCTACACCCCTTCTGCACACCCAAAAGATGGCAGGGAATCTGGAATCTGGAGAAAAGAGAGAGATGGTGAGCATTTGAAGAAGGTCTCTTCTTGTCTTTTCTGGGAGCCTTCAGAAGACCATCTTCTTTAAGTCCTCTTACAGCAGTGGTTGCCAAACATTTTGGCACCAGGGACCAGTTTCATGGAAGGCCATTATTCCATGGATGGTTGTGGGGAGGATTAGATTCTCACTATGAGTCTCTGGTATGCCTTTCCTGCATGTCACACATTATGAGGAGTGCTGAAGACAGGAATGACACCAGTCTTGGACAATACTGTACAGCAGCAGTCCCCAACCTCTTTTTTTGGCACCAGGAAGCGGTTTCATGGAAGACAATTTTTCCGCGGACTGGGTTGGCAGGGATGGTTTTGAGATGATTCAAGTGCATTACATTTATTGTGCACTTTATTTCTATTATTTATTATTATTATTATTTTATTGATTTATTTATTTGATA
>NW_012101532.1:120873-126108 GCF_000951045.1 Mandrillus leucophaeus | reverse complement strand
CTCCTTTGAGAATCTAATGCTGCCACTGATGTGACAGGAGGTGGAGCTCAGGGGGTAATGTGAGCAATGGGGAGTGGTTGTAAATACAGATGAAGCTTCGCTCACTTGCCTGCCGCCCACCTCCTGCTGTGCGGCCTGGCTCCTAGCAGGTCATGGACTGGTATCCGTCCATAGTCCAGAGGTGGGAACTTCTGTCTTACAGCACAAAGTAACAGACCAGTGGCTCCAGCGGAATCTTTGTCCAGCTTCTTCCTTCACTGTCAAACAGACTACTTCTGGAACTCAGAGGTCTGAGGGCCCTTGAGGTCTCATCTGGTACACCTGCCACCTTGAGTCAGGGCACAGTCAGTGATGATATGGGCTTTCCTTTATCCCTGCCCACCGAGCCCTCCTGGAGCCTCCTGGTACCAGGGAAAAGTTCAGTCCTTCTCAGACCTTTGAGAGACTCTTGCCTTTAAATGGGGAGAATTAAGGAGCTCTACTTTCATATTCTGAGCATTGGGATGTCAGTCACTTCTTCTCTAATCACGTGGCCTAATTCTCAAAAATGAGCTTTGTCCCCACTGACACCCATACCCTAGCCTCTGGCGATACAGACCTTGTTTTGATGAACTACTCCCTGGTGATAAACACCTATTCCTCCAGGACAAAGAGAAACCATGCTTTGGGGTTGTTATTTGTTTGCTTGCTTGCTTGTTTGTTTGTTCGTGGTAGAGACAGAGCCTCGCTCTGTCACCCAGGCTGGAGTGCAATGATGCAATCATAGCTCACTGCAGCCTCAAACTCTTGGGCTCAGGCAATATTCTTGCATCAGCCTCCCAAATAGCAGGGACTGCAGGTGCATGCCACAATGCCTGGCTAATTTTGGGGGTGGGTTTGGTAGAGATGGGGTCACACTATGTTGCCCAGGCTTGTCTTGAACTCCCGGGCTCAAGCAACCCTCTCACCTTGGCCTCTCAAGTAGCTGGGATTACAGGTGTGAGCCACCTTGCCTGGCCAATCACCAAGCTTTTGCTAGTCTTCCTTTTCAAGGCCAAGTCTCCCGTCATACAAATCCAGCTCTAAGCTTGAGCCTGGCTTTCTACGTTAATGCCACCACATGTCTCATCTGCCTCACTGATCTTCAACACAGCCCACCACCATTTGTTCGGGGGCCCTGATTACTTCTTGCTGAATCAGTCATTTCCTGTCAGTTACAGGTCATATTATTTGGTCCTATTCTAACACATTTCTTACTGTAATAGAATCTGGGGGTTACAAATCCCGCCCCCCCACCAGTCCCTCAGTCCTTTTGGGCAAGTACCACATAGGTAATGCATCTTATTCATCTGTGTATCCATAGCAACCAGCCCTTAGAGAAAGCCCTCAGCTAGTAGTTGCTGAACAAACACTACTCACCAGTTATGGCAGTCTGGCATTCTCAGCTGGGTGACCAAGATTCAAAGGGCTAGGAAGCCCAGGTAAGACCAAGAGAGTTACCGTCAAGAAGCTAAAAGACACACTGCCTCACAAGCCCAGTTGAGATTTTGCCTTTTTCTGTCTCTGCTGCTATGGGAATAGAGCTCCCCATATGTGGCAGAATCATATAAGTAGAGTATTTCTTCCAAGTAGCATCTCTGAGTGGAATTCCCATTGCAAGGATTCAGCCTTTCTCTCCCAGGAAGCTTTAGATGCCATTTAGATCCTCTGGGATTCAGAGGATCCTAGAGTCTGAAGAGAAGGCAGAGAAGACCACCTCCCTGTTCTCTTTAACCACCCCCAACCCCACACCCCAAAACTTTCATTATCTCTCTCTTCCTTTCTCTCCAGCCCAAATGTTCAGAGAGCCAAGTGGCCTCTCAAGGTCTTCTTATAAATATAGGCCTCTGGCCAGTCATGGTGGCTCATGCCTGTAATCCCAGCACTTTGGGAGGCTAAGGGGAAGACCATTTGAGGCCAGGAGTTTGAGATCAACCTGGTCAACATAGCAAGATCCCATCTCTGTTGAAAAAAAAAAAAAAAAAACAGTCAAAACAAAACAAAGCAGAAAGATAGACTCTAATCTGTGAAAGGAGAGTAACAAAATCACCTCCACATCAAGGGAACATCTGAAGCAATTTTATCTGATCTGTAACCACAATGGAGTCAATATAACTTAAAGGGGAAAAAAATGGCCTAGATGAGGGATATCCATAAGGAAGAAAGGATGCAAGCATTTTTTAAGCACCTACTTTGTGTCTAGCTTTATATTGGTGCATAATATCGTTTGGTTCTGTGTCCCCACCCAAATCTCATCTCGAATTGTAATCCCCATAATCCCCATGTGTCAAGGGCGGGGCCTGGTGGGAGGTGATTGGATCCTGGGGGCAGTTTCCTCCACGATGTTCTCATGAGAGTGAATGAGTTCTCTTGAGATCTGACAGTTTTATTTTATGAGTGTTTGACATTTCCTCCTACACACACTCTCTCTCTTGCCTGCCACCATGTAAGACATGCCTGCTTCTCCTTTTGCCATGATTGTAAGTTTCCTTACAATTTTACAATCTGACAGTGAATCAATTAAACCACTTTCCTTTATAAATTACCCAGTCTTGTATATTTCTTTATAGCAGTGCAAAAAATGGACCAATACGGTGCACTTTCTCACTTAACTTGCAGAGCAATTCCATGCAATAAGTATCACTACCTCCTTTTACGGATGAAATAATGGAGGCTTAGCAATCTCAAGTAGCGGTTAAGTTATAAAGCCAAGACTGGAACTTAACTCAGATTTTCTGAATCCCAGCATAGTGCTCTTTCTACTATATTTGAGCCTCTCCCACACATAATGAGTATGCATTATCCTAACCAAGAGTTTCACTTTTGATTTCATTTTCAGTGCTCCAAATAAATTGCCTTCAGTTTGCTCTGTGGCTCTGACACCTTCTTGTATTGCCAAAATAGTCACAATATGGGAAGACAATAGGTGAGATGGGAAAAGATCAACTATACAACATAATTGGCCCTGGATGTGGTTTCGCTTTGTCCCCACCCAAATCTCAACTTGAATTGTAGCTTCCATAATTCTCACATGTTGTGGGAGGGACCTAGTGGAAGATAACTGAATCACGGGAGCAGTTTTCCCTGTGTTCTTGTGGTAGTGAGTAAGTCTCACGAGAGCTGAAGGTTTTATAAGGGGAAACCCCTTTCCCTTGGTCCTCATACTCTCTGGTCTGCCACCACGAAAGACCTGGCTTTCGCCTTCCGCCATGACTGTGAGGCCTCCCCAGCCACATGGAACTGCGAGTCCATTAAACTTCTTTTTTTTCTTATAAACCACCCAGTCTCTGGTATGTCTTTATCAGCAGCATGAGGACAGACTAATACAGTCCCTTAGTTCTCAAATACTGGCTGGTTTGGGGGCCACACTTCTAACCTCCCTGCCAAGTCTGCAGGCCAGTGGCATCAATGTGCCAGCAAGCATTTTAAAACAATCTGTTCTTATTTTGAGTCAGCATTTCCTGAGAGTGAGACTTCTGGATAAAACTGCAATCAAGTATCAGACAGGACTCAAAATGGGAAAGAAAAAAAAAAAAAAAAGTCCATTTTAGCCGCATTTCAATCTCCCCTGCCACTGAAATGCCACCTTTCTTAACTTGAGTCCTGTGGGAAATAAAGGGATGGATAAAGGGCGTAGAGAGAGGGGATGTGCTTTCTGTTTGATTTGGAGGTAAACGTTTTCCCCAGCCCCACTCTTGTGTCTCAGGGTACGTTTCCATTCTGCCCTATCTAAAGGCCACCCACCAGGTATGCTGATTTTAAAACGGTGATTCTCAAAGCGGGGTAATCCCAGGCTGGCAGCATCAGCATCAACGGGGAACTTGTTAAAACTGCAAATTTGGGGGCCCCACTTCAGGGCCCTACTGCATCAGAAAGTTGGTGGCACCCACTGAGATCTGTCTCTTAGACAGTTTTCCGGCTGGTTCTGGAACACTCTCAAACAACCCTTGACTTGAAAGGCTGGTTCTTTTTTCCTTTTTTTTTTTTTTTCAGAGACATAGTATCACTCTGTCACCCAGGTTGGAGTGCAGTGACACAATCATAGCTCACTGGCAGCCTTGACCTCATGGGCTCAAGCCATCCTCTTGCCTCAGCCTCTCAAGTAGCTGGGACTACAGGCATGCACCACCATGCCTGGCTCATTTCTTTATTTTCTGTAGAGATGGGGGTGGGAGGGTCTCCCTATGTTGTCCAGGCTAGTTTCAAACTCCTGGCTTCAAGTGATCCTCCTGCCTCAGCCTCCCACAGCGCTGGGACTACATGTGTGAACCAGCACACCCAGCCTCCAGGTTGGTTCTCTTACTCTCTGAACATATTCCCTCTCTGCAGCCCTCCACCTATCCCTTTATTTCCCATAGGACTCGGGTTGAGAAAGTTTGCATCCTAGTGACAGGTGGGATTTAAACATTGCTGAAATTTAAACGTTTTGCTTTTTAAAATTTCCAGTCCTATCTGATAGTTGATTGCAGTTTTATCCAGAGGTCCCACTCTCAGAAAATACTGACTCAGAATAAGAACAGGTTATTTTAAAATGCTTGCTGGCACATTGATGCCACTGGCTGGTTCGGACTGATTAATTAATCCTGATTTGATCTGAATTAATGCCTAATCTGTGTAAAATGATGGAGATTTACTGGAATGCGGCAAATGTGAGAATATGAAAACCAAAGGCACGTGGGAGTGGATTCAACATCAGGGTGACATAAGGATTACAGCATTTCTTCAGTTGTTACATTATTTGAAGTTTGATTTTTCTTCCTCTCTCCCCTCCACCCCCACCTCCTCCAAGGGAAAAAAAAATTACCAGAAGACATGAGCATATTGTCTCCTTTCTTCCCAAATAAAGGTAAACTGACAGCGCTTTCAATGAAAGCCTCTGTGTGATTGGAATTAAATGTCAAATACGATTTTCTGTTGGCAATTCAAAGTGTTGGTGTCAAAACCAAAACTGACAGCATGGCTGCAGATTAGTATCTGTCTGGATCGCGGCGTCACACTGCGGGGAAGGTTTATGATTTAGTAGATTAACACAGCTCTCTTCACGCTAGCACTTAAGAGATAATTTGTTCAAGCAGGAGCCGATTAGATTGCGATGCCCGTGAGCAGAAGCTCTGTCCCCTGAAGTTCCGTCAGGCATTTGATAGCACACCCTGCCCCTGTGGGGGTCTGCCATCATTACTGGGTGACAGGCAGGAGAGGTGAGCGGGCCACAGCTCC
>NW_012101532.1:76619-120823 GCF_000951045.1 Mandrillus leucophaeus | reverse complement strand
TATTTTCTGTAGAGATGGGGGTGGGAGGGTCTCCCTATGTTGTCCAGGCTAGTTTCAAACTCCTGGCTTCAAGTGATCCTCCTGCCTCAGCCTCCCACAGCGCTGGGACTACATGTGTGAACCAGCACACCCAGCCTCCAGGTTGGTTCTCTTACTCTCTGAACATATTCCCTCTCTGCAGCCCTCCACCTATCCCTTTATTTCCCATAGGACTCGGGTTGAGAAAGTTTGCATCCTAGTGACAGGTGGGATTTAAACATTGCTGAAATTTAAACGTTTTGCTTTTTAAAATTTCCAGTCCTATCTGATAGTTGATTGCAGTTTTATCCAGAGGTCCCACTCTCAGAAAATACTGACTCAGAATAAGAACAGGTTATTTTAAAATGCTTGCTGGCACATTGATGCCACTGGCTGGTTCGGACTGATTAATTAATCCTGATTTGATCTGAATTAATGCCTAATCTGTGTAAAATGATGGAGATTTACTGGAATGCGGCAAATGTGAGAATATGAAAACCAAAGGCACGTGGGAGTGGATTCAACATCAGGGTGACATAAGGATTACAGCATTTCTTCAGTTGTTACATTATTTGAAGTTTGATTTTTCTTCCTCTCTCCCCTCCACCCCCACCTCCTCCAAGGGAAAAAAAATTACCAGAAGACATGAGCATATTGTCTCCTTTCTTCCCAAATAAAGGTAAACTGACAGCGCTTTCAATGAAAGCCTCTGTGTGATTGGAATTAAATGTCAAATACGATTTTCTGTTGGCAATTCAAAGTGTTGGTGTCAAAACCAAAACTGACAGCATGGCTGCAGATTAGTATCTGTCTGGATCGCGGCGTCACACTGCGGGGAAGGTTTATGATTTAGTAGATTAACACAGCTCTCTTCACGCTAGCACTTAAGAGATAATTTGTTCAAGCAGGAGCCGATTAGATTGCGATGCCCGTGAGCAGAAGCTCTGTCCCCTGAAGTTCCGTCAGGCATTTGATAGCACACCCTGCCCCTGTGGGGGTCTGCCATCATTACTGGGTGACAGGCAGGAGAGGTGAGCGGGCCACAGCTCCGGATGCCTGGCTGTCAGTAGCCACCAAGTGATGTCTGCTGGCGATATCTCAGAGGAAAAAAAAAAAATGGAGCTTCTATTGATCCAACCAATATGAACTGGCCTTGCAGGTTGCAGATTTGATTCATTGAACTTTGCTGCCCACGTGGGATGGAGGGAAGAGAGGGACTCCCTGGCAAGTCATTGAATCATCCACTTGACCACTAGATTTCTCCTAGCTCTAGAAAAAAAACAGCAAGCAGGGCTCAGAGAGGTTAAGAGACTTGCCCAAGATCACAGAGCTCGGAGGGTGAGAAAAAGATAGTTGATATGCTCAAGACTTGCAAAGTGGTACAACCTGTGTTAGGCACTTTTATCTCCAGTATCTTGTGTGATATTCACAATGACTTTGATGTTTTTATGGGGCAAACTAGGTTAAGAATGTTAGGGAAACTGCCTAAGCCACAACAAGTCCACAGTAGTGTTAAAACTAGGCCTCTTATTATTTCTTTTTTTATTTTTTTATTGTTATTACTTTTTGAGACAGGGTCTTACTCTGTCGCCCACGCTGGAGTAAAGTGACACGATCATGGCTCACTGCAGCCTCGATCTCCCAGGCTCAAGTGATCCTCCCACTTCAGTCCTCCATAGCACTGCAGGGATGCGCCAGCCACCACACCTGCCTATTTTTTTATTCTTTGTAGTGAGAGGAGCTTGCCATATTACCCAACCTATGTGCTTCTATCTTATGCACCTGACATTTCTGCCAAATGACAGCCGTAGAGCCCAGATAATAAAATAAATAAAATGAATGTCCTGTGTCTCCACCAACCATAAATTGTAAGGGATTCTTGGCAAGCCAGATTTAAGAGTTTCATCTTGCAGAGACGATGTTTGTTCTTTCTTTTTCCCCTCTTGTCCTCACTGCTGGGGAAGAAGGAAAAACGGTGAAAGTCGTCCGCTCAGGACAGCATTTCTATCATTCAACAATGCCGGGGTATGACAGCATAGAAGACTCACAAAATAATGTCCAGACTCTGGTTTTAGAATGTTTACTCTCTTCTGGATGAACTCTGACATCCAAATGCATTAATGCAATGCCATTTTCAACTCTCATGCCAATCTCCATCCTTGTGCATATCAGAATTTTAATGTCTGCTTCTCTGTTTGAGTTATGGTAATTTATTGTAATAGTGTATTTTGACCTTTTCAGTATTTTGTATTTTTATTGGATAGCTGTTTCACCTCTTCCCTGGAGGGTTAGCCAGGCTGAAAATGAGAGAGAATGGTAAGACCAACCAATCAAAATACAGAATATTAAAAAGGTCAACACACAAGAGCAAACTACTAATTTGGAAAACACACAAATGCAGAAAGGATGAAAGCACCAAACAGCATGGTGGTCACAGCAAGAGTAAGTGGACAAGAGAAGGCTAAGAGGAGCCTCTCAACCCACGGCCCAGCAGTCTGTTCAGCCATTGCATGGAAACGAGGCCCTCATCAGACACCAAAGGGCCGCAGGAATCAATGCAAACTCCAAAGGGCGTCACCTGTGCCATTTTTGTTTCTATCTGGCCAATGAAAACGGCAAGGAGAGGGAGTAAGACTGAAAGGTACCAGCTTGGAGATGCCAGGGGACTTTCAAATGCGAAGTTACTGGTGAAACCCCGTCTCTACTAAAAATACAAAAAAAATTAGCCAGGCGTGGTGGTGGGCCCCTGCAATCCCAGCTACTCGGGAGGCTGAGGCAGGAGAATGGCGTGAACCCGGGAGGCAGAGCTTGCAATGAGCCGAGATCGTGCCACTGCACTCCAGCCTGGGCGACACAGCAAGATTCTGTCTCGAAAATAAATAAATAAATAAATAAATAAGATGCTCAATCATATTGGTCGGGCGCATTGGCTCATGACTGTAATCCCAGCACTTTGGGAGGCCAAAGCTGGCCTGAAGTCAGGAGTTCAAGGCCAGCCTGACCAACATAGAGAAACCCTGTCTCTACTAAAAAAAATCCAAAATTAGCCAGGCGTGGTGGTGCATGCCTGTAATCCCAGCTACTTGGGAGGCTGAGGCAGGAGAATCCCTTGAACCGGGAGGCGGAGGTTGCAGTGAGCTGAGATTGCAACACTGCACTCCAGCCTGGGCAATAAGAGTGAAACTCCGTCTCAAAAAAGAAAAAGAAAATAAAAGGAGTACTATGGACAACCCTTTATCTATAGTCAGATAAACATCTCAGGGGTCTAGAACTGATACTCACCTATTTCTTTTTTCTTTTTAATTTTTTGTTTAGAGAAAAAGTCTGACTCTGTCACCCAGGCTAGAGTGTAGTGCTATGATCATAGCTCACTGCAACCTCGAATTCCTGTGCTCAAGCGATCCTTCCATCTCAGCTTCCTGAGTAGCTAGGACTACAGGCACACACCACCATGCCTGACTAATTATTTTATTTTTATTTTTATAGAGACAGGGTCTCTCTATCTTGCCCAGGCTGGTCTCGTACTCTTAGCCTCAAATGACCCTCCCACCTGGGCCTCCCAAAGTGCTGAGATTACAGGTATGAGCCCCGTGCCCAGCCCTCATCTTTTTCTTTGTTGATCCTCTCCAGGACAAGAAATCCCCAAACCTCCTCCATTGACTCTTTCCAGTTGTATTATATAAATTAAAGTATAGTAATAAGCATATCTTGACAATCAAGATTAATAGAACCATAGAATTTGAAGCACACTAATTCAAGTGGTCTTTCAGGTCTAGTGTCCTTGAGGTTAGACCCAGTAACCGAAAGCACACTGAACAAGTTACCTGGGTATAATCTCTCACCTACTAAAAACTTATTTATTTATTTATTTATTTTGAGACAGGCTGCCACTCTGTCACCCAGGCTTGAGCGCAGTGGTGCAATCTCAGCTCACTGCAACCTCTGCCTCCCAGGCTCAAGCAACCCTTCCATCTCAATCTTCCAAGTAGCCGGGACCACAGGTGCGCAACACTTTGCCCGGCTAATATTTTTACTTTTTGCAAAAGCAGGGTCTCATTATGTTGCTCAGACTGGTCTCGAACTCTGGAGCTCAAGTGGTCCACCTAGCTCGGCCTCCCAAAGTGCTGGAATTACAGGCGTGAGCCACTGCACCTAGCTAAAAACTTATATTGCACTGGTTGTTAATAACACAGAACAATATAAAGGTCCCTATTATCCCTGGATTTTTGGTATCAGAAAAGCACCTCTTAAAGAAAATGCACTTAAAACAGAGACCAAAATCTCAATGTCAAAAGTGAAAATATTTTGACTGTGACTTCATGTTGTAAAAAGAAATGAAACTTTATGAAGCGATGATTATGTTGTATATTTAAAATGTGGGTTAAAACTCCAACCATATTCTTAAAGTCAAAAGGATTTAAAGGTTGACTGGGAAGCTGGGGCACAATTTTTCCAACAGAATTTTTTATGGTAATATAGATAAATCACCCTTTATGACACCTTTGACACAATCATAAAAAGCATGACTTTTACAAAATATTTAGAGAGCCTTAGGGCTCCTTTTGATGGAGTCTCGCACTGTCGCCTGGACTGGAATGCAGTGGCACAATCTTGGCTCACTGCAACCTCCACCTCCTGGGTTCAAGTGATTCTCCTGCCTCAGCCTCCCGAGTAGCTGGGATTACAGTCACCCACCACCAGACCCGGCTAATTTTTTTATATTTTTAGTAGAGATGGAGTTTCACTATGTTGGCCAGGCTGGTCTTGAACTCCCGACCACGTGATCTGCCCACCTTGGCCTCCCAAAGTGCTGGAATTACAGGCATGAGCCACCGTGCCCAGCCAAGGCTCCTCTAAATCCTTTGATATTCCAGTGTTTTTATTTTAATATCTTGATCCTTTTTGATCTTGTGTTATTCCATTGGTTGAATGTGGTGGTTTTTTTTTTCTTTCCAACTTTTATTTTAGATTCAGGGGGTATGTGCGCAGGTTCGTTACCTGGGTATATTGTGTGATGCTGAGGTTTGGAGTACAATTGAACCCATCACCCAGGTAGTGAGCGTGGTACCCAATAAGCAGCTTTTCAGCCCTTCCCCCCTTTTTTTCTCCCTGCTCTCATATTCCCCAGTGTCTGTTGTTCTCATCTTTATGTCCATGAGTAACCAATGTTCAGCTCCCACTTATAAGTGAGAACATGTGGTATTTGGTTTTCTGTTTCTGCATTAATTTGCTTCAGACAGTGGCCTCCAGTGGCATCCATGTCACTACAAAGGACATAATTTTGTTCTTTTTCATGGCTGCATAGTATTCTATGCTATACATGTACACATTTCTTTGTACACATTTCTTTGTCCAATCCACCATTGCCAGGCACCTAGGTTGATTCTATGTCTTTACTATTGTGACTGCTATGCCAGTGAACATAGGGGTGTGTGTGTCTTTTGGTAGAATGATTTGTTGTCCTTTGGGTAGATACCCAGTAATGAGATTGCTGAGTCCAACAGTTGTTCAAATCTTAGTTCTTTTTTTTTCCTTTGAGACAGTCTCACTCTGTCACCCAGACTGGAGTACAGTGGCACAATCTCAGCTCACTGCAGCCTCCACCTCCCAGGTTCCAGTGATTTTCCTGCCTCAGCCTCCTGAGTAGTTGGGATTATAGGTATACATCACCACACCTGGCTAATTCTTTTTTTGAGACAGAGTCTTGCTCTGTTGCCAGGCTGGAGTGCAGTGCACAATCTCAGTTCACTGCAACCTCTGCCTTCTGGGTTCAAGTGATTCTCCTGCCTCAGCCTCCTAAAGTAGCTGGGACTACAGGCACGTGCCACTACATCCAGTGGCACTAAAAACATCCACTAAAAACACTGATTTTGGTGTTTTTAGTAGAGAGGGGAGTTTCACCATGTTGGCCGGGATGGTCTTCACCTCTTGATCTCATGATCCGCCCATCTTGGTCTCCAAAAATGCTGGGATTACAGGCGTAAGCCATTGCGCCTGGCCTAATTTTTGTATTTTTAGTAGAAACAGCGTTTCACCATGTTGGCCAGGCTGGTCTGGAACTCCTGACTCAGGTGATCTGCCTGCCTCGGCCTCCCAAAGTTCTAGGATTACAGGCTTGAGCCACCATGCCTGGCCACCAAATCTTAGTTCTTTGAAAACTCTCCAAACTGCTATCCACAGTGCCTGAACTAATTTACATTCCCACCAACAGTGGATAAGCACTCCCATTGGTTGAGTTTCTATTACTCAAATGTTACATGCCAGATTCTTATTTGTCAATCCATTTGAGAGCAATTCAAGTCATCTTCCTATGTCACTTTTATCAACTTCATGAAATCTCAAGTTGTTTGCAAAATTTGCAATTTCCATTTGCTTTTTATTTACATTGTATGGCTAAAACATCTGAAAATGATCTGCAAACTGACCAGACATTGCCACTATACATATTTGTGTTAAACTGAGTTATGTTTGAATATGGTCTAAGTTTTAAAGTTTGCTGGTGAATATTTGACGACTCTTCATTCTCTGTGTAAACTTAAATTCGGGGACTCTAAAAATGAAAAACAAGGCAGATAGACTCTAGACTTCCCAAAATGCAAAACAGAATTTGTTCAATATAAAATATACCATAAGAGACATAAAAGTGCTTGTGAACATATATCCAACTATTAACACTTTCTAGTCTGAATCTTATGAATAGTAGTCCAAGCAAGTTACACTATAGGGTAAGAATTTGGGATGAGATGCACCATGCAGATTTTTAACGACTCTTTTTAAAGAATATTTAATATAGGCTGGGCACGGTGGCTCACGCCTGTAATTTCAACACTTTGGGAGGCTGAGATCACAAGGTCAGGAGTTCGAGACCAGCCTGGCTGATATGGTGAAACCCCGTCTCTACTAAAACTACAAAAATTAGCCAGATGTGGTGGCGGGCGCCTGTAGTCCCAGCTACTTGGGAGGCTGAGGCAGGAGAATCACTTGAACCTGGGAGGCAGAGGTTGCAGTGAGCTGAGATTGCATCAGTGCACTCCAGCCTGGGTGACAGAGTAAGACTCCATCTAAAAAAAAAAGAAAATTAATATACTCATATTACATTGTTAAATTTAAAAACATTTTAAAATAAAACCGTGTAGTACATGATTCCTGTTTTTAGAAAACTATCCTTTGCTAAACATTTACTGCATACCAAGAACTATACTTTGTACTTCATATGCACTGTTATTTAATTTTTTTTTTTAGACAGTCCCAGTCTGTCACCCAGGCTAGAGTGCAGTATCATCATCATAGCACACTTCACCCTCAAACTCCTAAGCTTAAGTGATCCTCCCACCTCAGCCTCCCAAGTAGGGACTGCAGGTGTGTGCCAATATGCCCAGCTACGTTTTTTGTTTTTTGTAGAGATGGGGTCTCACTATGTTGTCCAGGCTGATCTTGAACTCATGGCCTCAAGTGATCCTCCCATCTCGGCCTCCCAAAGTGCTGGGATTGCAAGGCTGAGCCACCACACCCAGCCTATTTAATTCTTGTAATAGCCCAAAGAAAGACATTAATACCTGCAAGTTATAAATATTTGTTAGTGAAAATTTGAAATAAGCAATGAAATAAAATACAGAGAGGTTAAGTGACTCGCCCGAGATCAAACATCTAATTAATGGTGGAGGCAAGCCTCAAACCCAGGTCTCTCAAATCCAAGACCATTTTCTAATCATTCTATTACAATGCATAGGAAAAACATCTAGAAAAATGTACATGAAGATACCACAGTTAAGATTGTGGATGTTTTTATTCACTTCTTTATGTTTTCCACATTTTCTAAATTAAAGGCCATTACTTTTATAATAACAATAGAAAAGAAAAATAATTTGTTAAAGAAGTTAGGGTTGGAGATTGCAGGTCACTGCACTGCTTGTGGCTAATGGGAAGCTTTATGGAGAAAAGGAAGGAAGGTCTCTGACTGAGTTGCTGCTTGGAGGGAAGACTCTGGGATGGAGAGGAGGCTTCAGAGGAAGGGACTGGCACATCTCCTAAGTGCCACCCACAGAGACACTGCCTACTTTACCTACTGAGGCACCTGAAAGAAAAGACTGTGTGTGGTCAGGGAGAAAACACTGACCACAGCCAGAGGCAAGTCCACCCACCACTTCCTTCCTGCCTGTTCCCACCTGTCATCTGCTCCATGGGCAGCTCGGCTCTACCCTCAGCTCTGAGACCAACTCTATCCCAAGTCAGGAAACACCCTAGAATGAAGCCCTGCCTTCCCACAGTCTTCCTGGAGAGTGCCCGTGTGTGTCCCAGCCCCCCCAGGCCTCCTGGGCAGCATAGTGAGACCCCATCTCTAAAAAAGAATAATTTAAAAATTAGCTGTGTGTGGCGGTGTGTGCCTGTGGTCCAAGTTACTCGAGAGGCTAAGGCAGGAGGATCGCTTGAGCCTGGCAGTTCAAAGCTGCAGTGAGCTATGATCGCACCATTGGGCTGCAAGCCTGAGTGGCAGCTGCACTCGGGCTTGGCGTAGCTCTGTTGAGGCTGCTGTCCATGGCACAGCCAGCCACACCTCGCTGGACCTCAGTCGCACTGACAGCCTGGCTGCCTGAGCCGTCCTGTTTCCCAGTCACCATAACCTTTCAGACAAAGTTCCTGGTATCTCTCAAAGTCCATTCCCAAGTGTTTAACCTGTGCTTCACACAATGGGTTACAGGAAGGCTGAGATGTTAATCTCTCCTCTGCCAGGGTAGTAGATGGGCCATGGGCCCTTCACCTCTGAACCCAAGCAAGCCCATCCAATGTGCCCTCCAATGTGCCCTAAAAATATTACCAGTTTCTTTTTCTTTTCTTTCTTTCTTTTTTTTTTTTTTTCTTTTGCACGGTCTTACTCTGTTTCCCAGGCTGGAGGCAAAGGCACAATCTTGGTTCACTGCAACCTCCGCCTCCTGGGTTGAAGCAATCCTCCCACTTCAGCCTCCCAGGTAGCTGGGACTACAGGTGAGCACCACCACAGTCAGCTAATTTTTGTATTTTTGGTAGAGACAAGGTTTCGCCATGTTCGCCAGGCTGGTCTCAAACTCCTGACCTCAGGTGATCTGTCTGGCTCAGCCTCCCAAAGCGCTAGGATTACAGGCATGAGCCATCACACCCGGCCAAAAATATTATCGTTTTCTGTGAATGCTACCACATGCAAAACTCAGGGAGCATTGACTTTGAACCACTCTGATGGATTTTCTTTTTCTTTCTTTTTCTTTCTTTCCTTCTTTCTTTCTTTCTTTCTTTCTTTCTTTCTTTCTTTCTTTCCTTCTTTCTTTCTTTCTTTCTTTCTTTCTTTCTTTCTTTCTTTCTTTCTTTCTTTCTTTCTTTCCTTCTTTCTTTCTTTCTTTCTTTTTCTTTCTTTCTTTTTTTTTTTTTTTGACAGGGTCTCACTCTGTCATCCAGGTTGGAGTGCAGTGGCATGATCTCAGTTCACTGCAACCTTCACCTCCCAGACTCAAGAGATCCTCCCACTTTAGCCTCCCAAGTAACTGGGACCACAGACGCGCATCATCGCACCTGGGTAAATTTTGCATTTTTTGTAGAGACGGGGTCTTGCCATGTTGCCCAGGCTGGTCTCAAACTCCTGAGCTAAAGGGACCTACCCGTCTCAGGCTCCCAAAGTGCTGGGATCACAGATGTGAGCCACCGCACCCGGCCCTGGTTGATTTTCTTTGTGCACATAGACCATCCCCTTATGACTTGGCCCATCTTAGACCTTCTGAGCTCCTGCTTTGACTCTTGGCAATTTAAGTAATTCTAGATAACGGTATTGTTCATCTGCTGTGTGTCAGGCACTCTTCTAATTTTTACATGCACATGGCTTTGACATGAGTTACAAGTTCTGTGGCTCTCTTTTGCTTCACCTGCAAAATGGGGGTGTTATGAGTCGAATATTTGTGTCCCCTCCAAAATTCATATGTTGAAATCTGATCTCCAATGTGACGGTATCTGGAGGGGAGCCTTTGGGGAGATAACTAGGTCATGAGAATGAAGCCCTCATGAATGAGACAAGAAGAGGCCAAGCTGGGTGTAGCAGCTCACACCTGTAATCTCATCATTTTGGGAGGCTGAGGTAGGAGGATCGCTTGAGGCCAGGAGTTCAAAACCAGCCTGGGCAACATAGTGAGATCCCATCTCTAAAAAAGAATAATTTAAAAATTAGCTGTGCATGGTGGCATGTGCCTGTGGTCCCAGCTACTCGGGAGGCTGAGGCAGGAGAATCACTTGAGCCCAGTAGTTCAAAGCCGAAATGAGCTATGATCACACCACTGCACTCCAGCCTGGGTGACAGAGCAAAACCCTGTCTCAAAAAAATTAATTTAAAAAAAAAAAAAAAGACAGAGTGCAGTGGCTCATGCCTATAACCCCAGCACTTTGGGAGGCCAAGGTGGGCAGATGACCTGAGGTCAGGGGTTTGAGACTAGCCTGGCCAACAGGGTGAAACCCCATCTCTACTAAAAATACAAAAACTAGCTGGGTTTGGTGGTGCATTCCTGTAATTTCAGCTACTTGGGAGGCTGAGGCAGAAGAGTCATTTGAACCGGGCAGGCGGAGGTTGCAATGAGCCGAGATCACGCCATTGCACTCCAATCTGGGCAACAAGAGTGAAACTCCGTATCAAAAAAAAAAAAAAAAAAAAGCCAAAGAAACAGCTTACTCTCTTTTAGCCATGTGGGATACAACATGAAGTTGGCCATCTGTAACCCAGAAGGCGACCCTCACCAGATCCCGACCACGCTGGCACCCGGATCGGACTTTCAGCCTCCAGAACTGTGAGAAATGCATCTCTGTTGTTTCCAAGCCACCCAGTCTGTGGTATTTCTCACAGCAGCTCAAGTTAATTAGAGGAATTAGCACCGGAATTAATGCAGCCACCTCTAAGTACATTCCTTAAGGGCATTTAGAAACAGAACACTTTCTCTAAAATAATGTTTTCAAACCCTTAACCTAAAAAAGAAGTGCTGGTATTTCCAGCAGAAACAGAACAAGAGGAGGAAGAGTTGGCACTCGGCTGGGGGAAGCAAGTTTGTGGTAAAATAGAACACATGAGTGGATGACTGGCAACTGCGGAGATGAGCTACTTAGAAAATCAAGCCCAGGGCTGGACATGGTGGCTTATGCCTGAAATCCCAGCACTTTGGGAAACAAAGGTGGGAGGATCACCTGAGGTCAGAAGTTTGAGACCAGCCTGGCCAACATGGCAAAACCCCATCTCTACTAAAAATATAAACATTAGCCGGGTGTGGTGGTGCATGCCTGTAATTCCAGCTACCCAGGAGATTGAGGCAGGAGAATCAGTTGAACCCAGGAGGCAGAGGTTGCAGTGAGCCAAGATCATGCCACTGCACTCCAGCCTGGGCAAGAGAGTGAGACTCTGCCTCAAAAAAAGAAAAAGAAAATTAAGCCCAATAGTAAGAAATCAGGTTCCAGAGAATTTCAGTCCCAGACCTAGGCCCAGAAACATGACTGGGCCTTTCTGAATGACTCTAAACATTCTTTCTTCTTTTACAATATATGTCTGATTTTTGTAATCTCTCAGGCTACCACCAAATGATTTCCATTTATTTCAAAAGACATTTCAACTGCCTTGAGCTTTTACCTACTAGAACTTGGTTCTAGTATCCACTGCTGCTGTGTTATAATATGCACCAAATTATGCACAGAAATTACAGACGAAGGCTCTCATCTTCACACGAAAGTGGCTTAAAATCCCATGTTCCCCTTTGCAGACGCTGGTAAAACTATCATCAAAAACAAGATGAGGCCGGGCGTGGTAGCTCAGGCCTGCAACCCCAGTGTTTTGGGAGGCCTAGGCAGGAGTTCAAGACCAGCCTGGCCAACAGGGTGAAAACCCACCTCTACTAAAAACACAAAAATCAGCCAGGTGTGGTGGCAGGCACCTGTCATCCCAGCTACTCAGGAGACTGAGGCACGTGAATCACTTGAACTCGGGAGGCGGAGGTTGCAGTGAGTCAAGATCACGCCACTGCACTCCAGCCTGGGCAACAGAGCGAGACTCCATCTCAAAAAAATAAAAATAAAAAGATGAAAATTAAGTATCTTCTCGCTCTTGGTGTTTCACAGAGGCTTTCCTCTTCTTTCCAGGGTAAATCACTTATGACTATTGTTTCTTTGCCTTGACTCCTCTGTGTAACAAATCATCAAATCAACTTTTGTTCTAGGAATTTATTTAGTTAGTGAATTCATCCTTCCAGGCTCAGAGGTACTGAGCTTGACACCAGAGGCCCTTTTCTTTATAGTAATATAGCACCTTTCTCTAGAGAGTGCTAAGCATTTGCTAATACCAACTAATTCTTCATTGAAGGTATTTCACTGATTTAGAAAGTTGCAAATTATAGAAAAATTGAAATCAACAACTGTTTCTTAATAATTACAGTTCATGAAGAGCTTATGCATTTTCATGCATTGGTCATGCTCTAATTATGGTCTGGAGTAACCACTGACCAACCAATAATTAGTAGCATTATAATTATAGGAGGTTGTAGTTGTTTTTGGATTTTTATTTTGAGATGAAATCTGGCTCTGTCTCCCAGGCTGGAGTGCAGTGGTACTGTCTCAGCTTGCTGCAACCTCTGCCTCCTGGATTCAAGGGATTCTCCTGCCTCGGCCTCCCAAGTAGCGGGGACTACAGGTGTGCGCCACCATGCCTGTCTAATTTTTGTATTTTTAGTAGAGACAGGGTTTTATCGTGTTGGCCAGGCTGGTCTCAAACTCCTGACTGCAGGTGGTCCACCTGCCTCAGCCTCCCAATGTGATGGGATTATAGGCTTGAGCCACTGTGCCTGGCCTGTAGGAGGGGTTTTGGTTTTTGTTGTTGTTGTTGTTGTTGTTATTGTTGTTGTGGAGATGGAGTCTCGCTCTGTACACCAGGCTGGAGTGCAGTGGTGTAATCTCAGCTCACTGCAACCTCTGCCTCCCAGGTTCAAGTGATACCCCTGCCTCAGCCTCCCCAGTAGCTAGGATTACAGGCACACACTGCCACACCCAGCTAATTTTTTTTGCATTTTAGTAGAGACGGGGTTTCACCATGTTGCCCAGGCTGGTCTCGAACTCCTGAGCTCAGGCAATCCATCCACGTCAGCCTCCCAAAGTGCTAGGATTACAGTCGTGAGCCACCATGCCCGGCCCCTTCATATGTTTTTGAACCCTAGTCCCCAAAGCCCCAAAATCCGAGCAGAAACACCATAGGAAATCAATCCATTGCCACTTTATCTGTCTATATTACCATTAATAAATTATGAAGGGAATCCTTTCTGAAAATTTAAGGGCACAGGGCATATATTCATGCCATCAGGCTCTTACTTGTACTGTACAACTGATGTCTAAATCTAGACCTATTTTGTCTCACATTTTGTTCTTATTCCTTTTGTCTCCTTCATTCTCTCTCCTCCCTCTAGTTCCTTCTAAGTGTACTGTCATTAATATTCTTCCTTTCTTTGAAATTCCTCCTTAAAAGATCTCTGTACAAAGATGAAAGATGTAAGAGGAAAATAGTATCATAAAATTGACATGAAATTTGAGATCAGCTGTTCCAGCTGGAGGATGGGAGGAAGAAGGGCCACACATTAAAAGCAGAGATTGTGGCTGGGAACGGTAGCTCATGCCTGTAATCTCAGCAGCTGGGGAGGCTGAGGCAGGAGGATCGCTTGAGGCCAGGAGTTCAAGACCAGCCAGGGCAACATAGTGAGACTCCATCTCTACAAAAACTAAAAACTTAGCCAAGCATGGTGGCATGCACCTATGGTCCCAGCTACTCAGGAGGCTGAGGTAGAAGAATCGCTTGAGCCCAAGAGGTCGAGGCTTCAGTGAGCCGTGATGGGGCAGCTGAGGGACAGAGCAAGACCCTATCTCAAAAAAACAGAGGTTGGAGAAAAGGTAACACTAATATTCTTGCTTCTCCTATCCAGAAGAGCTTTATGTTCTAGCTCTGTCTCCTTCCCACCTACAAGCAAAGATCACTGAGCATTCTTGAGGACTATGTTTTACTCCTGCCCTACACGGAAAGGTGAGGAGGGAACTCCACCTATTATTTGCTCAGAAAGAATATCTAGAGAATTCTAGGAGGCAGAGGCCAGATAATTGCTTAAGGCCAGAAGTTCAAGACCAGCCTGGACAACATAGTGAGACCCCATTTCTTTAAAAAAAAGTTTTAATTAACCAGGGTGGGCATGGTGGCTTGTGCCTGTGGTCTCAGCTACTCGGGAAGCAGAAACATGAGAATCACTTAAGTCCAGGGGTTCGAGGCTACAGTGAGCTATGATCATGGCACTGTACTTCAGCCTGGGTGACAGACTGAGACCCTGTCTCTATTTTTAAAAAAGTAAAAAATATCTAGAGAATCCTGCATCTAATAGTCTGGTGCCTTAGATATTTCAAAAGACCATTCTACCCCAAAACAGTCAGATGATGGGAGAATTACAATAAACATATTCTAAATGCATTGCTGAGCCTACAAGAAAATAAGAAAAACCTCCAAGGGCAAAAAAAAAAAAAAATGTTTTATAACACCAGACTTCTAAGCAAACACCAAAGTAGGGTTGTTTGGGGAAAATGCTGATTCTAAGAATCTAGAATTTTGGAGATTAGTAGCCACACCTAAGGGCATAAGGGACTAGGCTTGTAGTCCATGCAAAGTAGAAAAGCAGAACTTAAGAACCGCACATAAAACAGAATATCCTAAGGGACACGTTCTAAGTAAAAGGGAGGGCCATGAAGTAAAAAAGGATATAAAAATATTAACAACCCAGGCCGGGTGCAGTGGCTCCCTCCTGTAATCCCAGCACTTTGGGAGGCCAAGGCGGGCGGATCACAAGGTTAGGAGTTCGAGACTAGCCTGGCTAATGTGGTGAAAGCCCATTTCTACTAAAAATACAAAAGTTAGCTGGGCGTGGTGTCATATGCCTGTAGTTCCACCTACTTGGTAGGCTGAGGCAGGAGAATCACTTGAACCAGGAGGCAGAGGTCGCAGTGAGCCGAGATCGCGCCACTGCACTCCAGCCTAGGCAATAAGAGTAAAACTCTATCTCCAAAAAAAAAAAAAAGTCTATGTTAATGTTTTCTCTCTATTCATTTGGATCAATTCAGAGCAACTGAAGACCATCATTTCACACAGTTTCCTCCCTTTTTCCCTTTCCTCTGAGTCTGCTCAGCCCTGGCCAAAGGAGTGCCTTTGGGGCCTGAGTTTCTTCTTCAATGCTCTCCCAGACTAGACTATTTCCCATAGGAACATCAACACCTTCAAAATGTGATTACCCGAATTTCTTGAATGTCCAATCTTTCCAGCATTTCAGAGAATTATCAGGAAATGCAATACAATAACATGAGGCCCAAATCCACAATATTTAGAAAAATCACTTAATCCCCAAACCAGATATGCCCATTAGCGTAGTTTACAGCCTTCACACTAATTCCCAAGTAGATATCATGTTTCCTAAACCGAATATCCATACATGCGAGATCCAAGTTGCTATTATTAGCCATAAATAAGAAGTTCATATTAGCTTGGTGAAAGGATTAGCAAAAAAAAAAAGAAGAAGAAAAAAAGTAAAAGTGAAACCAATAAGCCAGATTTCTGTATGGTTTCTGCTTTTCCAGCCTGTCAACCAACCATACCAGTTGTCCAAAATTATACCACTTGGTATGACTTTGTGCCTGTCCTTCTTTTCTAGATGTATCATCCCTTTCTGTCTGTCATTCACCAAATCTGCAGGTTTTGTTGTTGTTGTTGTTGATGTTGTATGGAGTCTCTGTCACCTCAGTTCACTGCAACCTCTGCCTCCCAGATTCAAGCAATTCTCCTGCCTCAGCCTCCTGAGTAGCTGGGATTACAGGCACATGCCACCACGCCCAGCTAATTTTTATATTTTTAGTAGAGACAGGGTTTCTCCAGGGAGGTCAGTATAAGGGATCAGGTTTGCCTTTTAACATGACAAATTATTATTATTTGTTTTAGTACAAGTTGGACTAGTCATTGTTGAATGGAAGTCAATCGGTTATTAATTAAATGACTGGGGATTGGAAATAGTATAATAGGAAATAAAATGATTAGTGTTACTACAGGTAGACCTAGAATTGTCAGGGTAGTAAAAGAGGCGAATAAATTTTCGTTCATTTTAATTCTCAGGGGTTTCATGTTTCTGCGCTTTGGTCGTTTTTGTTGTGGGGGTAGATGGTAACTGAAATTTGATACTTTTAACTGGAGAATGGAGAATAGACTTATGATTATCGATAGGATAACAATGGACCATGTGGAAGTATCTAGTTGAGGCATTTCACTATAGAGGGGGCTTAGATCTCCTCAGTCTTTAACTTAAAAGGTTAGTGCTAGATTAGCTTTGCAGCGATACCATAGTGTAGACATTGATCAGGTTTGGAAGCATTTTAAAGGAACTAATTCTAGGATGATAGATATAAAACTGTGGTTGCGTCCACAAATTTCTGCGCATTGGCCATAGTAAAGGCCTGGTCTTGTAGCAGTTAAAATGGTTTGACTTAAGTGTCCGGGGATTGCATCTGTTTTGAGCCCCGGTGACGAGATAGTTAGTGAGTGCAGGACGTCTTCGGATGAGATTAATATACGAATAGGGATTTCTCTTGGGAGAAGTGTTTGGTTACCAGCTTCAAGGAGTTGAAGTTCTCCTGGTTTTAAGTCTGTTCTTGGAGTCTTGTAAGAATCGAAACTTAAATCTTCATAGTCTGTATACTCATAGCTTCAGTATCATCGGTGGCCAGTTGTTTTGGCAGTGAGGGAGAGGCTATTAATTTCATCTGTCAAGTATAAAATACGAAGAGAGGGGAGGGCAATTAAGATCAGGATAATGGTGGGTAAAATAGCTCACACAGTCTCGATCTCTTGAGCATCTGTAGTGCTGGTATGAGTTAATTTTGTTGTCAGTATTAGGGAAATAATATATAGGGCCAGGGAACTAGTCAAGAAGAGAATTATAAGAGCGTGGTCATGGAAAGTGAGTAGTTCTTTCATAATAGGGGAGGTAGCGTGTTGGAGACCTAGCTGAAATAGATGAGCTGTTAAGATATATAGGGTTTAACCTATTAATTAACTTTGACAAAGTTATGTAATAATTTTATTAATATCTGATAGAGAAAGTCAGAGAGGTTATGGGATTGGCTTGAAACCAGTCTCTGGGGGTTCGATTCCTTCCTTTGTCGTCTAGGCTTTCACGTAAGCTGGCTCCTCAAATGTGTGATAAGGCGGGCAGTTGTAAAGTCACTCTAGGTTAGTAGATGGTTGCTCAATTATTAATACTTCTCATTTTGAAGCAAAGGCCTCTCAGATTATAAAAATTATTACCATGACTGCTGTTAGTGAGATAAATGAGCCTACAGACAAGGTAATATTTCATGCAGCTATTGCATCAGGATTGTCAGAGTCACATCGAGGTACACCGGAGAGGCCAAGGAAATGTTGTGGGAAGAAAGTTAAATTAACACCTGTAAATATAATAGCGAAGTGGATTTTGGCTTAGGCTTGATTGAGTGTATAGCCTGAAAATAGGGGGAACCAGGAGACAAAGCCGCCTATAATGGCAAACACTGCTCCTATGGATAGGACATAGTGGAAGTGAGCTACAACATAATACGTGTCGTGTAAGTCAATATCTAGTGATGAGTTAGCTAATATGATGCTGGTCAATCCCCCTACTGTGAAGGGGAAGATAAGCCCTAGGGTTCAGAGTATTACAAGGGATCATTTTATGTTACCACCATGTAGGGTTGCTGGTCAGCTAAATCCTTCAAT
Source organism: Mandrillus leucophaeus (assembly GCF_000951045.1). Lineage (NCBI taxonomy): Eukaryota > Metazoa > Chordata > Mammalia > Primates > Cercopithecidae > Mandrillus > Mandrillus leucophaeus. The sequence continues at coordinate 103,002 of NW_012101532.1, read as the reverse complement.
GCCAATCGGAATAGCAATAATTACAGTAGCAGACGTGAAGTATGCCTGTGTGTCCACATCTGTTCCCACCATAAATATATGGTGGGCTCATATGATAAATCCTAAGAAGCCAATTGATATTACGGCTCATACTATGTCCGTGTAACCAAACGGCTCCTTTTTTCCAGAATAATATGTTACAATGTGGGAAATTATCCCGAATCCTGGTAGGATGAGGATATGCACCTTAGGGTGACCAAAACATCAGAACAAATGTTGGTACAAGATAGGGTCACCCCCACCAGCAGGATCAAAAAAGAAGTATTGGTCGGGCACAGTGGTTCAGGCCTGTAATCCCAGCACTTTGGGAGGCTGAGGGGGGCGTATCACGAGGTCAGGAGATCGAGACCTTCCTGGCTAACACGGTGAAACCCCATCTCTAATAAAAATGCAAAAAATTAACTGGGCATGGTGGTGGGCGCCTGTAGCCCCAGCTACTTGGGAGGCTGAGGCAGGAGAATCACTTGAACCCAGGAGGCGGAGCTTGCAGTGAGCCGAGATCACTGCCACTGCACTCCAGCCTGGGTGATAGAGTGAGACTCTGTCTCAAAAAAATAAAAAAAGAAGTGTTGAGGTTGAGATCAGTGAATAATATAGTAATGCGGCATCTAGGACTGGGAGGGATAGTAGTAGAAGGACTACTGTAATGAGGACGGATCAAACGAAAGGAGGTGTCTGATATTGGGATATTGCTGGGGGTTTTATGTTGATGATTGTGGTGAGAAAGTTGATGGCGCCTAAGATAGAGGAGACACCTGCCAGGTGGAGCGAGAAGATGGTCAAGTCCACGGAGGCTCCTGCATGCCCTAGGTTCCCTGCTAAAGGGGGATAAACTGCTCAGCCGGTTCCGGTGCCTGCCTCTACCATTGAGGATGCAAGCAGAAGCAGAAAGGATTGGGTGAGAAGTCAGACACTCATGTTATTTATTTGGAGAAACGCCATATCGGGTGCTCCCACTATCAAGGGAACTAACAAGTTGCTGAAACGTCCAATTATGACTGGTATAACTATAAAGAAGATTATAACAAATGCGCGGGCGGTAACAATAACATTATAGATTTGATCATCTCCTAGCAGAGTTCCTGGCTCGCCAGGTACTGCTCGAATTAGGGGGCTTAAGGCAGTGCCTACTATCCCGTTCATGCACAAAATAATAGGTATAACGTTCTGATATTGAAAGGACACAAAGACACCAAAATGCGTACCCGCTCCCCCGCCACACCCTATTGCTAAACCCTTTGTTCTGCTCTCTAATCTCTGCACATACCAGAGATTTCGTAAGTTCTGTAAGTACCTGTTTTTCTTTCTGAGGCCGGGTCACAAGACGTGTTTAAGTAAGATAAGGCCGGGTCACAAGACGTGTTTAAGTAAGATAAGGCCGGGTCACAAGACGTGTTTAAGTAAGATACACTCATGCTGCCATAAACCGGTTGTGCAACCTGACGCAATATAATTAACTGCCTTTGTGTAAAACTGCTCTCCCGCCTCAAGGGTTGAACCAAAATATCAGAAATGGCGGGAACCAATCATAGTTAGCCAAATCGCCTTGTTCAAACACTAGCCAATCATACATCTGATTTGTATAATAATTCTATGCCCACTTTTCTTAGACTATATAACACTGTTCGGAGCTCGGTGGGGGAGCTCTCCTGCCCGTCTCGTTTCACAAGCTAGTGAGAGTTCCAGGTTCGAACCTATAATAAAAGTCCTTGCTGCTTAGCTTTGACTCTGGACTCTGGTGGTCTTCTTCGGGGAATAAACGGTCTGGGCATAACAATATCTTTGCGGTTAGTTGAAAACAATCGGGGATTCATGAACATGGGTATAAGGGTAAAATGGCTGAGCAAGCATTAGACTGTAAATCTAAAGACGGAGGTCAAAGGCCTTTTTTTACCAGTCCTGAGTGATATCTCATATTGAATTGCAAATTCAAAGGAGCAGCTTCAATCCTGCTGCTTCTCCAGCCTTCCTCCCCTAAACGGCGCACGGGGCGCGGCGGAAGTAGATTGAAGCCAGTTGACTAGGGTATTTAGCTGTTAACTGAATTTCCATGGGTTTGGTCCCCACCAATCTAGCAAAGCCTTGGCTTAGTTAAAGTGGTTGATTTGCATTCAATCGATGCAGGATAGTCGTGCAATCCTTAGGTTTGTTACGGAAATTAAGTATAATTTACTTACTAAGGGCTTTGAAGGCTCTTGGTCTCATTTAACCTAAATTTCTAAGTCATAGTCAGTAGCAGGGGAGAGAGAGGTAGGAAGAGGGTGGAAGAGATAATAAGTGAAGGTAAGAATAGTATAGGTTTTGTGTTTTCGAGCCGTCATTTTATTTTCATGTTACTGGACGTGGGAATAATCTTATTGGGGTGAAATAAATTAGGCATATATAGAAGTATAGGTTGAGTAAAGTTATAATAGCTATGATAGTTGGGGTAATAAGGCTGTTATTTTTTATAAATTCTTGAATGATAGCACATTTAGGCAGAAATCCTGTTAATGGGGATAACATATACTGGTTTCACCAGGCTGGCCTTGAACTTCTGACCTGGAGTGATCCACCCTCCTCAGCTTCCCAAAGTGCTAGGATTACAGGCGTGAGCCACCGGGCCTGGCTTCTGCTAGTTCTTAAGGCTTTCCCGCCCCCCCGCCCAGCAACATCCATGTTTCTGTGGCTACCAAATCTTCCTTCCATTCTGTAATGCCTTAGCTTTATCCTGGAACATCTGCCTCCAGGGAAAACTTCCCTCTGCTTTTCCATATTTGCCCCAGCTGGAGAAATGCACTTGAAAGATTTCTGACTCTCAGCTGTTTCCAGCGAATTCCTTAAACTGCTCTCAGCCATAATGGAGGTCCAAAATCCCATAACTCTTGTCCTGAATTGCCCGGGTCTTGACAGCTCAAAATATATGTTCCCAGGATACAGATTCAGATGACTTTTTTGTTTCTTTTTGTTTTTTTTTTTTTTTAATTTTTTTTGGGAGAAAGGTATCACGCTGTCACCCAGACTGGAGTACAGTGGCATGATCACAGCTCACTGCAGCTTCAAACGTGTGGGCTCAAGCGATCTTCCTGCCTCAGCCTCTGCTGTATCTGGGACCACAGGTGCATGCCACCACATCCAGCTAATTTTGTTTGCTTTTTGGTAGCGATGGGGTCTTGCTATGTTGTCCACGCTGGTCTCAAACTCCTGGCCTCAAGTGATCCCCCCTCTCTCTCCTCCCCCAAAGCACAAGGACTACAGGCATGAGCCACCACTCCTGCCCCACAAGAGTTTTTAAACCATTGGCCTGCCTCTAGATGGGAGGTCCTGTTTCTCCCACCCACGTCTGAGATACGCCTTTTTCAGCCTCTCAGCATCTTGCTCTCCTTCCATTCCTCTTCCCAGAGGTCTTTGTAGGCCTAGAAGATTAAAAACTATTTTTAAGCCAATCCCATAAATTGCCTCTGAAGACCTGAGTATTTTCTGTTCACATATCAACAACTCCTGCATTCTCCTCACTTTTTTTTATTATTTATTTATTTATTTATTTATTTATTTATTTATTTTTGAGATGGAGTTTCACTCTTGTTGCCCAGGCTGGAGTACAATGCGTGATCTTGGCTCACTACAACCTCCGCCCCCCCAGGTTTAAGTGATTCTCCTGCCTCAGCCTCCCAAGTACCAGGGATTACAAGCACCCACCACCATGTCCGGCTAATTTTTGTATTTTTAGTAGAGACAGGGTTTCACCATGTTGCCCAGGCTGGTCTCAAACTCCTGACCTCAGGTGATCCATCCACCTCAGCCTCTCAAAGTGCTGGGAATACAGGCGTGAGCCACCGCACCCAGCCTCACTTTCCTTTTCAACCTCCAGTGAGCAGACCCGGTTCCCAGCAAAAGAAAATTGTTGTGTGTTGTTGCTGTTGGCTTTCTTCTCAAACACTCACTTTTGGATAATTTCATGAAGTGGTTCCCTGACTCGATCTAAGAAGATCACACACCACGTGCCCACGGAGCACTCACCCCCATCCTACTTCACCTGTTCTTGTATAAATTCCACCATCTCCTAATGTTTGAGCCCATCTTCTGTGTTTTCCTAAGGAACAGCCCCTCCAAATGGGAAAGATGAAACAAGAGAATAAAATGAAATTTGCCTCCATTAATACCAACTCACTCCACAATACAGATGCTAAAACAATTTCACGCAAGAAGTCCACTTATTTGGAAGTCAGCTTTTTCAAGAATCCAGTTTTTACCCCTGCCAAGCCTGGCTTAATCAAAAATCAATGCACAAACCCTCTTGTGCTGTTTCTCTCTCTGTGTCTTTCTCTCTCTCTCTCTCCCCCTCTCTTTCTCCCTCTCTTTCTCTCTCATTCTCTTCCTCCAAGCCCAGATTCCAGCCAATCAAAATCAATGCACAAATTCTCTCTCTCTCCCCCTCTCTTTCTCCCTCTCTTTCTCTCTCATTCTCTTCCTCCAAGCCCAGATTCCAGCCAATCAAAATCAATGCACAAATTCTCTCTCTCTCCCCCTCTCCCTCCTCCCCATGTTTTGCAAATGAAAACCAGAGCTGCTCTTTTTGGTTTTGTTTTGTTTTGAGACAGAGTCTCACTCTTGTGGCCCAAGCTGGAGTGCAGTGGCGCGGTCGTGCAACCTCCGCCTCCCTGCAACCTCCGCCTCCCGATTTCAAGTGATTCTCCTGCCTCAGCCTCCCAAGTAGCTGGGATTACAGGCACCTGCCACCACATCCTGCTAATTTTTGTATTTTTAGTAGAGACGAGATTTCACCATGTTGGCCAGGCTGGTTGGTCTCGAACTCCTGACCGCAGGTGATCCGCCCACCTTGGCCTCCCAAAGTGCTGGGATTTCAGGCGTGAGCCACCGTGCAGGCCTCAGAGCTGCTCTTAACAAGGCTATACTAAATTCCCTATCTTCTATGCATAAACTCCTCACCTCTGTGCTGAAAGACAATGCCTGTTAATTATCATAAAGGTAACTTACAATGCCTTTACAAGGGCGACAAAACTAGATCCTAAATCCTTGACTAGCACTGGCCACAGCCACCATCCACCATCCCCACTGCCTTCCCTGGGAATTCCAGGGCCGAGGGTTTTGCTTCAAGTCCCTAGTGAGTCACCTAACCTGGTGATCTAGTCTGAGTCCCACATGGGACCCCTCTGGTCTCTTTACCTTGAGGTCCATGAGCAGCCTGTTCATGGCCCCGTCTCCAGGGCCCCGCCACTCAGCTTTTTAAGGGCAGAGCTGCTTCCCAGCCTGGCTGTGTCAGGCTCCATCTTATCATACCATCTGCTTCACGTGGCATTGAGAAGAGAACCAGAACACCAAAACAAACCCAGGCAGCAAGAGGGCTTGAATCTTCCTCCTCCCTTTTGTCCTTGGGGTCTGGAGAGGTCATCTTCCACCCACAGCAGAACCGCTCCTCCCTGACGTCCCAAATTGCTCTGGAGACAAGACTGTGTGTGCCCAGCTCACAGGGTTCTCACAATTAAGCATTGTGAAAGGAAAATAAATCTTGGGGCCCCCAAATCACTAAGCGAGAGGGAAAAGTCAAGCTGGGACCTGCTTAGGGCCAACCTGCCTCCCATTCAATTCACTCTGCTCACTGAGATAGATGCGTATCTGTCTCAGCCTTTCTTTGGAAAGGCTACTTAGAAACTCAAAAGAATGCAACCATTCCTCTCTCCCCTACCTGTGATCTGGAAGTCTTCCTGCCTTTGCTTCAAGTTGTTCTACCTTTCCAGGCCTTTCTTACCTATGTTGATTGCTGTCTCCTGTCTCCCTTAAATGTATAAAACTAAACTGTGCCCTGACCACCTCGGGCACATGACATCAGGACTTTCTGAGGCTGTGTCACAGGCGCACGTCCTCAACCTTGGCAAAATAAACTTTCTAAATTAACTGAGACCTGTCTCAGATTTGGGGGGGTTCATAGCACCCAACAGCAAAAATAACGGAATAAAACCCCCGACAGTCTCCCCGTCTCAGGAACTGAAAGGAACTGGAAAGGAGATTTGAGCCACTCGAATCTGCACTGCTGACTGTTGGTGCCGGTGGTGACATACGGCTGTTTACTGATTTATGGAGTGATAAGTAGCAACGGGATGGAGTCTGACAGGAGTGGGCTATATATATTCCTGAAGCTGTGTTCTCCCAGTGTGGACGCTTGAATCAAGCCATATGCACTGTAGGCTGACTTTGATTCTCAGTAACAACTGTTTAAGAGAGGACAGAGGCAGGGATTCCAGATTTGTTGACTCGTGTTGTTCTTGGGGAGACAGGGGGAGTGAGGTTCTGTTTCCAGGACTTCCCCTGGGAGGCTGTCTCCAAAGGAACGCAAATCATTCATGGAGGCAGGAGATGTTAGTAGTAGTTTGGAGTTAGACCCAACATATGCCAGGACCTTCAAAGGGGTGTGGGTTGAAACAGAAGGAAGTTTATTTTTTTTTTACTCATATGCACCCAAAAAAGCCTCCCCCTCCCAGCTTATAATAAGAACTGACAGTACTCAGATGTGATTCTAACATATTCTGAAAGATTTATAATGTCCCGTGAACACAAGAAGAATTTTTAACAGAGAAATCCCAAAACAGGACCATGATGTCAATCAGCTAAGCAATGATGGATACTTGCATTCTGATGGGGTTTTTTTTTTTTTCCTTTACAGAATCGTATATTCAAACATTTATCAGATAAGTTTTATGGGCTGGGGCTGAGCTAGGGTCTGAGGGTGGGTTGAAGGTAATGGGTTGCAGCAGTGCCCCTCCTCAAAGCACAGGGATGCTTCTGCAGATATGACTGGCCTTCCGAGAGCTCCAGGGCATACATCCCTCCAGATTCTAATTGTTCAGAGAAAGCCCATTCTTCTTGAGGTCAAGAGCCAAACATTTCCAAGTTCTTTTGAAGAGCATGAAGGAACATAAATCGTTCTAACATAAAGAAACATGCCCGCGAATGTTCATTGCAGCACTGTTTAAAATAGCAACATCATGGAATCAACTTAAATGCCCATCGATGATAGACTGGATAGGGAAACTGTGGTGCCTATACACCATGGAATACTATGCAGCCATAAAAAGGAATGAGATCATGTCCTTTGCGGGGACGTGGATGGAGTTGGCAGCCATTACCCTCTGCAAACTAACACAGGAACCGAAAACCAAACACTGCATGTTCTCACTTATAAGTGGGAACTGAATGATAAGAACACACGGACACATGAGGCAGAGGGAGCAACCCACACTGGGCATCCATTGGGGGTGGGGAGAGAATCAGGAAGAATAACTAATGGATGCTGGGTGTAATACCTAGGTGACGGGTTGATCTGTGCAGCAAACCACCATGGCACACGTTTACCTATGTAATAAACCTGCACATCCTCCACATGTACGCAGGGACTTAAAATAAAAGTTGAAGAAAAAAAATAATAAATGAGTTGGTTACTGCCATTCTAGAATTGCCTCCCACCTCAGCCAAAACTATAGATCATCACGTTTTAACATGAATAGAGGAATTCTGGTTAAACTACCCATCTGATTGTTGAGTCTCCTCTGCAACATTCCCAGCAGGACAGCAGAAAGCTGTGCTTGAATGCCTCTGGTGACGGGGAACTCGCTACCTTTGTAGAAGCCCTTCTCAGGTCATCTGGGACTCCCTGGACTCAAGTTGAGCTTAGTTCTGCCTCTCTGCAGCTTTTGCCTGTTGGGTTCTTCCATTTGGAGCCATGCAGAGCAAGTCTAATTCCTCTTCCCCGAGATATTAAACATGTGTCCTAAGTCGTCTGTCTACCTGGCTAGGGATCAGCCATCCTTCGGTCAGTTCATCATAGAACGAGCATCAGCTACTGAGGCTTACTGTGTTCGATTACAGTGTGTTAGATGCTTTACACCATTATTTCATTTAATCCTCATAGCCATTCTTTGAGAATTTTGTGCCCGTTTTATAGGTGGGAAAACTAAGGTCAAAGAGGTTAAGTAGTTTGCCCAGAGTTATTCTGCAGGTATGGCAGAGTGTGAACTTGAACCCAGGGCTGTCTGATTCCAGGGCTGTCACGTGCTCTCCATCATGTATATTCAGTTCTCACCTATAAGTGAGAACATGCAGTGTTTGGTTTTCTGTTCCTATGTTAGTTTGCAGAGGGTAATGGCTGCCAACTCCATCCACGTCCCTGCAAAGGACATGATCTCGTTCCTTTGTATGGCTGCATAGTATTCCACAGTGTATAGGTACCACAGTTTCCTTATCCAATCTATCATCGATGGGCATTTAAGTTGATTCCATGATGTTGCTATTTTAAACAGTGCTGCAATGAACATTCGTGGGCATGTTTCTTTATGGCATGTAGATTTATCCATCAGTCTTTCATTTTCCTTCCCTCTCTAAAAGGATATTCACACCTGCCTTGCCATATCCATCTGTTTTGTTTATTTATTTATTTATTTATTTTGAGACGGAGTCTCACTCTGTTACCCAGGATGGAGTGCAGTGGCATGATCTTGGCTCACTGCAACCTCCACCTCCCGGGTTCAAGCAATTCTCCTGCCTCAGCCTCCCGAGTAGCTGGGATTATAGGCATGCACCACCACACCCAGCTAATTTTTGTATTTTTGATAGAGATAGATTTCACCATGTTGGCCGGGCTGGCCTTAAACTCCTGACCTGAGGTGATCTGCCCACCTCGGCCTCCCAAAGTGCTGGGATTACAGGCGTGAGCCACCGTGCCCAGCCTGTTTTGTTTCTTCACAGCATTTAATTATTGGTAAGTAAGGGACTAGTAGAGTTATAGAGTGGGTACTGTTAATAATCTAGCTGTGTCCCATAGATGTAGAAGGAGAACCATCACTTGAACTTGTCAATCACCTTGTATTCTGCCCAGCAAAAGTTTGAATGCTCCTAGAACAGAGCACTGAACTATGCACAAGGGATACAAAGCTGATTACCAACTGGTCACTCCTTCAAGGGAGACAAATAAGTAAATGAATAATCCAGAGACACGAGGGCGGACCTCTATGTGAAGGGTCCTGTGATCATGGAAAGAGTAGGTCCTACTGCATGCTGGATTAGAGGAGCACGAGTCGTAGAAGACCTTACAGAGGCTAGTACATTCCAGCCCTCTCTTAGGCAGTGGACCTTTGTAACACAGAGGTGGAAAGTTAAGTGGGAGGCACCTGAGGCTCATTCCAGAATGAGCCAAGTCACTGTCATGAAGGGAACTGGTATCATCCAAGGTCGAGGAATTTTCTGGTAACACGCCAATGTATCAGATGCACAGAGGGCAGGTGGTGTAGACGACAAGGCTAAAAATAAGCAGTTGGGGCAAGATTGATAAGCTAAGCCTTGAAGTCTTAGCGGGTAGCCAACAAAAGTATTTACGCAATAGAAGCAGAACTACATTTTGAAAAGGTATCTCAGGCAACTTGCTGTGAATGCTGGACTAAGGTAAGACTGGTAGGACAGAAACTTTATGCTTATAATACCAGTATCCAAGGTCACATTTACTCTGTTTTCAACTATATTGCATAGTTCTTTCTCAGCTAACTTTTGTTTTTTTTTTTTTTAAAGAGCCTCACTCTGTCGCCCAGTGCAGTGGTGTAATCTTGGCTCATTGCAACCTCCACCTCCCAGGATAAAGCCATTCTCATGCCTCAGCCTCCCGAGTAGCTAAGATTACAGGCACACGCCACCGCACCCAGTTAATTTTCATATTTTTAGTGGAAATAGGGTTTTGCCATGTTGGCCAGGTTAGTCTCGAACTCCTTATCTCAAGTGATCTGCTCACCTCAGCCTCCCAAAGTGCTGGGATTACAGGTGGGATCCCACTCTTTTCTTTTTTGAAACATGGTCTTGGTCTGTCACCCAGGACAGAATGCTGTAGTGTGATCATAGCTCCCTGCAGCCTCTAATTTATGGGCTCGAGCCATCCTCCTGCCTCAGCCTCCTGAACGGGACTACAAGCATGCACCATCATGCAAGGCTAATTTTCTTATATTTTGTAGAAACGGGGGTCTCACTGTGCTGCCCAGGTTGGTCTTGAACTCCTGGCCTCAAGTGATCCTCCTGCCTTGGCCTTTCAAAGTACTGGGGATACAGGCATGAGCCATTGTGCTCAGCCTAACACTCCTTTTCACATGTAGTGCTTTTAAGCCATGTCTCTCCAGCCATGGGCAGTGGGACCTGCATTTATCCCTAATGCATGGCTCTGGTTAAATTTGTTCCCTCCATCCTGCTGTTTTCAACTTTCAGGATATTGGTTTTTATCATCCAACATGCTTACCAGGCTCCCAGCTTCATATTGTACAATTATTTAATAAACCTCTTTGTAAATATTCATGCAAATCACAGATCAGAAAGAAAAAAATCAGAAGGCAAGGGCAGAGCTCCAAAGCGTGTCACTAGACACTTCCCACTGGATTAACATTTACTTTTAAATCAAGTCCTTTAAAGGGGAGCTCTTTAATCAGTAACTATTTCCATTCACTTGTCCCTTTTCTTGCCAAATACTGTGCTTTCAACATTCCAGATGAAGTTAATCACACAAAACTTGCTCATGGTGGAGCCACACTGGTTGCTAGTGTCTGCGGCTTCCTTTGCTTAATGCTCACATGCCAGCCCTTGAATCTTTCATTATGCATTCCTTTTCTTAAAACAAAAGTCAAGGTCTCACTCTGTTTCCCAGGCTGGAATGCAGTGGTGTGATCATAGCTCACTGCAGCCTCGAATTCCTGGGCTAAAGTGATCCTCCTGCCTTAGCCTCCCAAAGTGTTTTAATTGCACAATTATGCATTCTTGAATGCTATTTAGTCGAGATTCCAGCTTCTTTATTGGTTGGAAAACCAAACACCAATTGCTTGTCTCCAATTTTCCAAACCACTTAGGTTCTTCATAATTCACAAAGGCCACCGTAGCAGCTTGGGTATTCTAGTTTGACAGCCTTGGGGTTTTTTTTCCCTGTAATATGGGGTAAATTTTTCCATCCTCGAATACCACAAATGTCTGTTTCATCATTTATAAAATGGAAATTACCATAGCAGTACCCAATGGGGTGGTTTGATAGTTAAACAGCATAATATACTGAAAAGACCAGTGTCTAACACATATTAAACATTCCAGGTCAATTGACCTAAAAATCCAACTCTTCTAAAACCTTTATTTTTTCCTGAGTCTCCTAATTCTGTACATGATACCACTATTCTTGCAGTCACTCAAGCTGGACACTCAAAGACATCTTTGATTCATTGCTTGCCTTCACTCCCACATCAATCAATGTTAAGCCTGGTAGACTCTATCCCTGCAATCCTGCAGACACCAGCCCTTTCTTTCAATCTATTCTGGACTGAATGTTTGTGTCTCTCCAAAATTCATTTGCTGAAGCCTTAACCCCCAATGTGACTGTTTGGAGATAGGACCTATGAGGAGGTGTAAGGGTTAAATGAGGTCATAAGAGTGGGGCTCTAATTCAATAGGGCTAGTGCCCTTATAAAAAAAAAAAGAAGAGTCACCAGAGCTCTCTCCCTCTCTTTTCCTCTCCTTGCCATGTGAAGACACAGCAAGAAGGTGGCCATCTGCAAGCCAGGAAAAGAGCCCTCACCAGGAACCTAATTGACCAGCACCTTGATTTCGGACTTCCCGGCATCCAGAACTATGAAAACTAAATTTCTATATTTTAAGCTGCTTGGCCTGTGGTATTTTGTTATAGTAGCCCAAGTGAACTAAAATAGCCACCACCTCACTTAAGGCCTTCATCACTTCTTACCTGGACTGCAGCAATAGTCTCCTGATGATTACCCTGTCCCTATCTTTCTCCACTCCAATCTAGCTCTCTTATTGCGACCAACTTAAACTTCCTAAGTTCTTCCCCCAAATCACCAGTAGTTCCCTACCATTTACCAAATTGAGCATAAACTCACCACTACATTCAATCTTCCACATAAGCTTCCCATATAAACCCTATGTATGATCCCAATCTATTCCTGAAACCTCATATCCCTGACTCCTTATATACCCTTCATTCCAGCCAAACTTCTTACCATTTCCTAAGAAACATTTTTGATCATTTGCAACTTTTTTGCATGTGTGTGACAGAGTTTCACTCTGTCGCCCAGGCTGAAGTACAGTGGCAAGATCTCAGCTCACTGCAACCTCCACCTCCTGGGTTCAAGTTATTCTCCTGCCTCAGCTTCCCAAGCAGCTGAGATTAAAGGTGTGTGCCATTGCATGCAGCTAATTTTTGTATTTTTAGTAGCAATGGGGTTTCACCATGTTGGCCAGGCTGGTCTCGAACTCCTGACCTCAAATGATTTGTCCATCTCGGACTCCCAAAGTGCTGGGATTGCAAGCGTGAGCCACCACACCTGGCCCCCATTTACATTTCTTCAAATCTCTCCACTAGTGTGTTCTTCAGGAACATATTCAGCTTCAAGAAACAGAGTAACTGACTAATAGTGACATAAACAATTGGGGGTTATTATTTTCATATAACAAATCCAGGGATGGAAAGTTGCTGCTGTCAGCTTAGTTACTCCATAATGCCATCAGAGAGATTGAAACTCCTTTTATTCTGTTCTAGCTCAAGATAAAAATATGGCTGCCAGAGCTCCAGACATCAAATAGATGTTCAATGCATGACAATAGGAGAAAGGGTTTAGCAGCCAAGAAAGCCCCCCTCTTTTTTTCTTTTTTCTTTTCTTTTTGTGAGAAGGAGTGTCACTCTGTCACCAGGCTGGAGTGCAGTGGCACAGTCTTGGCTCACTGCAACCTCCGCCTTCTGGGTTCAACCGATTCTCCCGCCTCAGCCTCCCAAGTAGCTGGGACTACTGGTGCGCACCACCACACCCAGCTAATTTTTGTATTTTTAGTAGAGACCAGGTTTCACCATGTTGGCCAGGATGGTCTTGATCTCTTGACCTCATGATTCACCCACCTTGGCCTCCCAAAGGGCCAGGATTACAGTCGTGAGCCACTACGCCCAGCCAGAAAGCCCCTTTTGCTGGAAAACTCAGAACACTTCATGTTCAATGCAATAAGTTGTATTAGCAATTTATTATTGCCTACAAATGGCCCCACAATCAATAAGTATTGACTAGTTTCTGTTAGGTGTATTGGAAGTAAACAGGAGTGAAGGAAGTTATATTTGTCCTCAAGTTAGAGAGAGAGAGAGACAAAGTGACTGCTGCTAAACCTCTTTGAAAAACGCAGTTGGTTTCAGATCAATTTCACATCGCTGGCACCAACACTCATCTTTGCTCAACAAAACCTGTCTTCACGGGATAATACACATAGAACCCTCAGCCCAACTTGGTCAACTTACTATGATGTCTGCATTTCTCTGGCTTGATTAGACAAGGTTTTACTATAGCTATACCTTTGTTAAAAGAAATATAATTAAACATTATTGCATAAAGAACATTAAAAGGGAGGAGGCAGTCATTAAAGTTGACACTACAGAATAATTGATGATATAAAATAAATATTTTAAGAAAATCCAAACTATAGATCGGAGTGCTCAGGAGCCATAATTACTGATAAGATACGTCATGTGCAAGGGTGAATTTATATATAGATATAGAAGGGTCTAGAGTCGGGAGAAACAGAAACAAAGGCAGAGAGGTTTTTAAAACATATTTACACCGGGTGTGGTGACTCATGTCAGTAATCCCAGCACTTTGGGAGGCCAAGGTGGGCAGATCACTTGAGGTCAGGAGTTCAAGACCAATCCTGGCAAACAAGGTGAAACGCCATCTTTACTAAAATACAAAAATTACCAGCACTTTGTGAGGCCAAGGTGGGCAGATCACAAGGTCAGGAGTTCGAGACCAGCCTAGTCAACATGGGGAAACCCTGTCTCTACTAAAAATACAAAAATTAGCTGAGCGTGGTGGTGGGCGCCTGTAATCCGAGCTACTCGGGAGGCTGAGGCAGGAGAATTGCTTGAACCCAGGAGGCGGAGGTTGCAGTTAGCCAAGATCATGCCATTGCACTCTAGCCTGAGTGACAAGAGCAAAACTCTGTCTCCAAAAAAAAAACTTACAAAAATTAGCCAGGCGTGGTGGTGTGCACCTGTAATCCCAGTACTCGGGAGGCTGAGGCTGAGAATCGGTTGAACCTGGGAGGCGGAGGTTGCAGTGAGCCAAGATTGCACCACTGCACTGCAGCCTGTGCGACAGAGAGAGACTCCCTCTCATACAAACAAACAAACAAAAAATATTTACCAAAATTTTGGCAGTGGTAATCTCTGGATGCTGCATTACAGATGGCTTTTATTTTCTGTTTTTGCTTGTCAGTACAGACATACCTGGGAGAGACTGTAGGTTCAGTTACGGACCATGGCACTAAAGCAAATTATACAAATTTTTTCATTTCCTAGTGCATGCAAACATTATGTTTACACTATACTCCAGTCTATTCAGTGTGCAATAGCATCGTGTCTAAAACAACACATGCATACCTTAATTTGGAAATACTTTATTGCTAAAAAATGCTAACAATCGTCTAAGTCTTTAGCAAGTCGTAACCTTTTTGCTGGTAGAGGGTTTTGCCTCAGTGTTGAGAGGCTTCCTTTAAATTAGGCTTTGGTATAAGGGAATGCTGTGGCTAGTCTGATCTTCTATCCAGCCCAGTAAAACGGTCTCCGTATCGCAATAGGGCTGCTTTGCTTTCTTATCATTTCTGTGTTCACTGAAGTAGCACTTTTAATTTCCTTCAAGAATTTTTCCCCTGCATTCACAACTTGGCTGTTTGGTGCAAGGGGCCTAGCTTTTGGCCAATCTCAGCTTTTGACATGCCTTCATCACTAAGCTTAATCATTTCTAGCTTTTGATTTAACCTGGCCTGACACTCTGTCCCAGCACTTTAGGAGGCCAAGGCAGAAGGATTGCTTGAGGCCAGGAGACCCCTTCTCTACAAAAAATTTAAAAATTAGCCAGGCATGGTGGTATGCACCTATAGTCCCAGCTACTCAGGAGGCTGAGGTCGGAGGATCACTTGAGCCCAGGAGATCGAGACTGCAGTGAGCTGTAATAGTGCCATTGCACTCCGGCCTGGGTGGCAGAGAGAGACCGTGTCTCAAAAGAAAATTTAATAAAGACACACGCACGCACACATATGTTCACTGCAGCACTATTCACAATAGCAAAGCCATGGAATCAACCTAAATGCCCATCAACGATAGACTGGATAAAGAAAATATGGTACATACACACCATGGAATACTACACAGCCATTAAAAAAGAATGAGATCACGTCTACGCAGGAGCATGGATGGAGCTGAAGGTCATTATCCTTAGCAAACTAATGCAGCAACAGAAAACCAAATAGCACATGTTCTCACTTAGAAGTGGGCACTAAATGATGAGAACACATGGACACATAGAGGGGAACAACACACACTGGGGCCTTTCTGAGGAAGGAGGGTGGGAGGAGGCAGAGGATCTGGAAAAACAACTAATGTGTACCTGGGTGATGAAATGATTTGTACAGCAAACCCCCATGACACAAGTTTACCTGTGTAACAAACATGTACATGTACCCCTAAGCTTAAATAAAAGTTAAGAAGAAATTCATGTAATTTACATTGAAAAGAATAAAGTGAAAGACTGGGAGCTCTTCCTTTCACATGGACTCTTAGAATTATTAATTGGCCTAATTTCAATATTACTGTGTCTCAGGGGCTGGGACAGGGCAGAGGAGAGGTAGAGAGAGTGGGAATGGCCAATAAACACACCACATTTATCGATTAAGTTTGCTGTCTTATATGGGAGTGGTTTACGGTGCCCCAAAACAAGTACAATAACTAACACCAAAAATCACCTATCACAGCTTATAATAACATAATAATAACGGACAAGTTTGAAATATCGTGAAAATACCCAACATACATCACAGAGACACGAAGTAAGTGCATGCTGTTGGAAAAATGGCAGAGAGAGACTTGCTCGACGCAAAGTTGCCACAAACCCTCAATTTGTAAGAAAAACATAATATCTGCAAAGCACAATAAAGTGAGGCACAATAAAACTGTACTCTCCGATTTTTCTAAAATGAACCTGCATTATTTTTGCAATAAAAAAGAATTGTTGTTTGGTTTGGTTTTTTAACTTCCTGGTTTTAGGGGACACACCGGCCTTCTCATGCTTCAAGAGATGATCCAAATCGGATAAAGGCTGGAGAACCTAAGTGGTTACAAATTTGAAAGAGGTACTATTTATGACACCCAAATCATTTGCAAAGCAGGAGTGAGTCACTAACTGTTATTTGCAGCTTTAAAACACAAGAAGCAAAATATAAAGACAGTTTGAATCTGCAGTGGGTGATGCGCAGCTGAAATTAATTTTGCACGGAGGTTTATTCACACATTTCATATCTTCAGAGGTTCCCATTCACTGCAGAAGTGTAACCCCAAAACAATGAAATCATTCAGCACAGAAGCACTATCTTCAGCGCTCTGAATGCTGCCACTTGTACTTCAAGGCTCCTTGAATAAATAAACACTGGAAAGCTCATGGATTTTTTTCCTTTTGTTTTAGTAATGGAAAGTCTTTACAGAGGATGGACTCACATCGATTTGATGACAATGGCCATGACATTCAAGTGATTCCTATTTTACATGCAGTGCTAAACCTGAGTGCCTGTTTTATCTTGCTATTCACATGACAAAGCAGCCACTTATCAGTTACAACTGCAGCAGAAAAGGCTGGAAAGTCCTAGAGAGCCTGGGCTAATGGTACCTTTGGGGAAGCAATCTGGGGTCACTCCAGAGATTAACCCTTGAAATCTCAACAAAACCATGACCTGCCTCAAAGGCTCTGGTTTCAACAAGTTACCCTCCCTCCACCTATGAGGTGGTGTGATGAAGATTTATGTGATATGTTACTAGAAAAGGGAAAGTATAGCATTTTATATTGAGATAAGAAGTGAAAAATGACCAAAAAACATACTTCTGGCCTAAGAATATATGTGACAGTGTCAGAGCCCAAACAGTAAGGGAAAGAAGACTTCGGCAGGGCATGGTGACTCACACCTGTAATCCCAGCAGTTTGGGAGGACAAGGTGGGCAGATCACGAGGTCAGGAGATCGAGACCAGCCTGGCCAACATAGTGAAACCCCGTCTCTACTAAAAATACAAAAACTAGCCAGGCGTGGTAGCAAGTGCCTGTAATCCCTGCTACTCAGGAGGGTGAGGCAGGAGAAGCACTTGAACCCAGGAGGCAGAGGCTACAGTGAGCCAAGATTGTGCCACTGCACTCCAGCCTGGGCAACAGAGTGCGACTCTGTCTCAAAAAAAAAAAAAATATATATATATATATATATATACACACACAGAGAGAGAGAGAGATAATAAATGAATAATGGAAATTTTAATAGCTTAACATAGCAATTCAAGAAACATTCCAAAGTAATATGTGATTGACTGCCAAGAAGGAATGTTGGCCATAAAACAACAGAAGTTAAGAAATGGTACCAATACTGCCTGAATATTCATCATCTTGGAAAACCTCAGGCACTTCCAGGTTGACCAGACAGTGAGAGTGAACTGAGAAAATGGAAAACTCTCTTCCTCAACCTTCTCCAGAATCTTTTATATCTAGTGGGATTCTCCAGGTTGAATGGAGCCAGATCTCTAAGTGGATTAATTGTTATTTATAACAACATTCTGAGCCATGACGCATGGTGGCCTCCCATCACTCGCTCTCCACCAGATAAATTGTCCAACAGTAATAAACAAATAGATGGAATTTGCCTCCCTGCCAAGGATGTGCTGCTGTCATCTTTCTGCCATGGTCATCAATTAAAGGATTAAATAATGAATGAACTGTCAGAGTTCAACTCTAATCTTTAGACTCAAACTCCGAAGATGTTCCAGGAACAGCAGGATGGGATTTATGCCCTTTATTTTCCTTCACCTCACTCTGTGAGGGTGCACGCAGCCATAAACACACTCAAGTGCACAGTCTCACACACATTCACACGCTACACCCCACACATTCTCTCCCACAACTTCTCTTGCCATTTAAGTAATTTTTTCTTTCTTTCTTTCTTTCTTTTCTTGCTTGCTTGCTTTTTTTTTTTTTTTTTTTTTGAGACAGGGTATATTAGTCCGTTTTCACACTGCTGATATAGACATACTTGAGACTGGGTAATTTATAAAGAAAGAGGATTAATGGACTCACAGTTCCATGGGGCTGGGGAGGCCTCACAATCATGGCAGAAGGTGAAAGGCACGTCTTACATGGTGGCAGACAAGAGAAAATGAGAACCAAGCGAAAGGGGTTTTCCCCTTATATAACCATTGCATCTCAAGAGACCTGTTCACTACCAGGAGAACAGTATGGGGAAAACTCCCTCAGTGATTCAATTATCTCCCACTGGGTCCTTCCCACAACACGTGGGAATTATGGGAGCTACAATTCAAGATGAGATTTGGGTGGGGACACAGCCAAACCACATCACAGGGTCTTATTCTGCCACCCAGGCTGCAGTGCAGCGGTGCAATCATAGCTCACTGCAGCCTCAACCTCCAGGTCTCAGGCGATCCTCCTTCCTCAGCCTCCCAAGTAGCTAAGACTACAGGCACATGCCACCATGCCCAGCTAATGTTTGTGTTGTGTAGAGACGGGGTTTCACCAGGTTTCCCAGGCTGGTCTTAAACTCCTGGAATCAAGCAATCCTCCCATCTTTGCACCCCAACGTGCTGGGATTATAGGCATCAGCCACCTCACCCAGCCCTGAGTGGCTTTTGCAATTAGGTAATGAATTTATTAAAATCATGGAGGGAAACGCATTTATGTTGGAGGGAAGTGGTTTTAAGCCTTTAGAAAAGGAGAGCTCTAGTAACGTTTGCCAGCAGCCCCTACCTACAGTGAGGCCAAGAAAGAAGGACAGGCACTCAAACCACTAGGCCAGGAGACATTCAGCCAGACATGTGGAACAGTGGCTTCCAGCTGCCCAAGAACACCCACCTGGAGGGGCATTTTCGCCAAAGGATGGTGAAGCTACAAGTATGCATGAGTTCAGCAAAGATTTAGGTAAAGACATGATGCTCATCTATGATGACATACTGAGAGGTTGTTAGAGATATTGATTAATCATAGTAGTAACTTACATTTATAAATCCTTTACAATAGGCCAGTTGTAAGTGTTCACACCCATAATCCCAGCACTTTGGGAGACCGAGGCTGCAGTGAGCTATGATCACGCCACTGTACTCCAGCCTGGGTGACAGAGCAAGACCTTGTCTCAAATTAATAAATAAAATCTTTTACAATAAATAGGCACTGGGCCAAAGTCTTTTTTCTTTCTTTCTTTTTTTTTTTTTTTTTTTTGAGGCAGAGTTTTACTCTGTTGCCCAGGCTGGAGTGCAGTAGCATGATCTCGGCCCACTGCCACCTCCACCTGCCAGGTTCAAGAGATTCTCTTGCCTCAGGCCCCCGAGTAGCTGGGATTACAAGTGCCTGCCACCACGCCTGACTAATTTTTGTATTTTTTAGTAGAGACGGAGTTTCACCATATTGACCAAGCTGGTCTTGAACTCGTGACGTCAGGTGATCTGCCTGCTTTGGCCTCCCAAAGTGCTGGGATTACGGGCATGAGCCACCGTGCCTGGCTGGCCAAGCTCTTTCATGGATCAACTCATGTAAGCCTCATCATAGCCCCATAATGTAAAAATAATGACTTGCCTGATCTTTGAAATGAGAAATCTGGGGCTCAGGGAAGTTCAATAACCAAACAAAAATCACACAGCTGGAATGTGGATTGGAGTTGGGATTCAAACCAGTCAGATGGATTCCAGAGCCCGCTTCATATCATAGCCACATGCCTAACTTCTTTCATTTTTTGTTAACATTCCTAAACTTTTGAGATTCATTTTATAAAGGAAAACACCCATTACCATATTCTCCATGAATTCTTCTGTAATACCACGATAAGAGACAGACTTAGTATAGACAGACA
This sequence comes from Mandrillus leucophaeus, assembly GCF_000951045.1. Lineage (NCBI taxonomy): Eukaryota > Metazoa > Chordata > Mammalia > Primates > Cercopithecidae > Mandrillus > Mandrillus leucophaeus. The sequence continues at coordinate 83,024 of NW_012101532.1, read as the reverse complement.
CATACACACATGCACACATACACACACACACATGTCTAGCCAAGGAAGGTAACTAAAGGGTGTATAGAGAATACCATTATTTCTCTCTCTCTGCCTACCAGGCAATTGCTCCTGGCAGGTGGAGAGACAGAGATACTTGAGTCAAACTCTCAGGCACAGTCTTTCATCACCCCTTCTACCTACCACCCCAAACCATCAAAGGATTATTATGGGATTGTGGCTGCCCCAATGCTAGACAGGAAACCGCACCTGGGAGTCCTTGGTACCTTAAGAACTTGAAACTAACACAAGAACTTGACATAACATGAAACTAAAGATAGCCCAAAAGTGGGCAGAAAAAGGTCAATCTGAGCACACAGATGACTTAGCCATCAGCAGCCTCTTCCAGAGCTACCCCGAGGGAAGGAAGATTAGGGTCTATGCTTGGCCAATGCAAAGCAGAGTCTTATAAGGAAGACGAAGGTGATTCGCTCAGGCCACATTGAGTCTGTTACCACCCTCAGCCAATGCGCTTCCACCCTGGTGCCGGGACACAGCATAGAGAAGCCTGATTTGCCTCCTCTCCTGTGCTTCCCGCCTGCTGTCCTCCTGAGACATCAGTTCTTCCTGATTTGTTTTTGTTGGCAGTGTTGGTTGTGGGTAGTCCTGGGCGGGGGGTGGTTAGAGAGGGGCTCAATGCCTCCTCAGGAGTGATCTTCACCCTCAAGGCCCAGGGGTAACCTTGTTGCCTACAGCTCCTTGCAGAACTTGGCCTTTGCCTTTCAACAGCACACATGGCATCTGGAAACATTCCTGTGCCTTGAGAGCCCCATCTGCTCCCTCATGGAAGCTGCCCACGCGAAGGCTAAACTTCCCTCTGTTGTTGTATAAAGAACAGAGCCTCCTTCTCAAGTCTCCAAATAAACTTCCTCCTCTCCCAAACACAAACACCGACACCCAAATGTCTGGCTTTATTGGGTCTCTTATTTCCAACCACTCGCTAGGGGAGCTGAGTCCAACACCATGTTTTATCAGCTTAAAAGGATCACAAATCCTAGCACTTTGGGAGGCCAATGTGGGAGGATTGTTTGAGGCCAGGAATTCGAGGCTTCATGAGCTACGATCACGCCGCCGCACTCTAGCCTGGCAACAAAGCAAGACCCTGTCTCTAGAAGAAAAAAATATATAAAAGGAGCACAGTCTGCAGCCCTCCTCACTGCCTGTGGCACAGTGAGGTCAAGAGAACCAAGGAGAATGGTAACCCCTTCCAGAAGACGGCCCAGTCTGCAGGGAAGGAGAGCACAGGAAAACTTACCAGTCACGCAAATGCTAATACATTAATGCAATTGGGAGTGTGGGCAGAGATGGGCCTGGTCTGGAGCTCGTAAAGGCAGGAATACATCTTCCTTCCAATCTACTAGTGATTTCCATCTCAACATTGAAAAGTCACTGTCAACTGGGCACAGTGGCTCACGCCTGTAATCCTAGTACTTTGGGAGGCTGAGGCAGGCAGATCACTTGAGGTCAGAAGTTCAAAAGCAGCCTGGTCAACATGGTGAAACCCTGTCTCTGCTAAAAATACAAAAACTTAGCAGAGCATGGTGGCGGGCACCTGTAATCCCAGCTACTTGGGAGGCTGAAGCAGAAGAGTTGCTTAAACCCGGGAGGCAGAGGCTGCACTGAGCCAAGGTCACGCCACTGCACTACTGCACTCCAACCTGGGTGACAGAGCAAGATTCTGTCCAAAAAAAAAAAGAAAGAAAGAAAAGAAAAGTCATTGTATTTTTCTAAATGTCTAAATTGCTGGGTGCAGTGGCTCACGCCTGTAATCCCAACACTTTCAGAGGAGGATTGCTTGAGGCCAGTAAGATTAGCCTGAGGAACATAGTGAGATCCCATCTCTACAAATACAAATTTGAGATAGAGTCTTGCTCTGTTGCCCAGGCTGGAGTGCAGTGGCACAATCTTGGCTCACTGCAACCTCTGCCTCCCGGGTCCAAGCGATTCTCCCGCCTCAGCCTCCCGAGGGAGGACTACAGACATGCACCACCATGCCAGGCTAATTTTTGTATTTTTAGTAGAGACGGGGTTCCACCGTGTTAGCCAGGATGGTCTCGATTTCCCGACCTCGTGATCCACCCGCCTCAGCCTCTCAAAGTGCTGGGATTATAGGCATGAGTCACTGCGCCTGGCCTACAAATAATTTTTTTTAATGACCTCGCTTGGTGGCACATGCCTATAGTCCAGGCTACTCAAGAGGCCAAAGAAGGAGGATCACTTGAACCTGGGAGTTCAAGGCTGTGGTGAACCATGATCATGCCACCGCACTCCAGCCTGGGCAACAGAGTGAGACCCTGTCAATAAACAAATAAATACATGTGTAAATTATAAGTCTCTGCTGAAGTTTGAATCCCTGGGATAAGACAGGACGGAACATCCTCCCTGGAACAGGCAGAAGGCTGGTTTGGAGCAGGCTTGATTGGAGGCAGGGGAGGAAGAGCCCATGGCCCCTGGGATCCAGAGGTACCTGAAACATCAGATTGGCCTGCTCTATTTGGCAGGGCTTTTGTCAGCACCAGCTCTGGCTGGAGGTCATTACCTGGGCAGAGGAGGCTCCAGGACCCCTCTTCCCCACTGTCCTAAATCCTTGGTATGCTGAAGATGACCAATATTCCCTCCCTCACCCACATTTTATTTTATTTTATTTTATTTTATTTTATTTTATTTTTTCGAGATGGAATCTCATTCTGTCACCCAGGCTGGAGTACAGTGGCGAGATCTCTGCTCGCTGCAACCTCCACCTCCCAGGTTCAAGCAATTCTCCTGCCTCAGCCTCCCAAGTAGCTGAGATTACAGGCGTGCACCACCATGCCTGGCTAATTTTTGTATCTTTAGTAGAGACGGGGTTTTACCATGTTGACCAGGCTGGTCTTGAACTCCTGACCTCAAGCAATCCGCCCACCTCAGCCTCCAAAAGTGCTGGAATTATAGGTGTGAGCCACCGCGCCCGGCCTGGCTGGGCCGTTCTCATCTGGAGCCTCTCACACAGTCGGGGTCGGGCGTCAGCTGTGCTGTGGTCATCTGGGGGCTCAGCTGCACCAGATGCTCTAGGTGGTTCACAGATGGCAGACACTGGATGCCGCTGTCTGCTGGTTGCTCAACGGTGTCTGAAGACATGGCCTCTTCAGGGTAATCACTTCGTTTCGTCTTACACGGTGGTGTCTCCACCCAGAATAAGTATCTCGAGATACTAGGAAGAGTCTGGGTAGCTGTATGACCTAGCCCCAGTAGCCACTCAGCCTCACGTCTGCCATGTTCCATTGACTGGAATATCTAAGAGACCCACCCAGATTCCCACCTTTCAATGGAAGAAGTAGCAAAGAAGTTTGGGCCAGTTTTAATTACTTCCATTTAAAGTTGAGGAAACTCAAATAGGGTAACTACGTTGTCAAAAACCGCATTCCTGGCCTGGTGCAGTGGCTCACACTTCTAATCCCAACACTTTGGGAGGCCAAAGTGAGTGATTGCTTGAACCCAGGAGCTCAAGACCTGCCTGAGCAACACTGCAAGACGCTATCTCTCTAACAACAACAACAAAAAAGGCCGGGCATGGTGGCTCACGCTTGTAATCCCAGCACTTTGGGAGGCTGAGGGGGCAGATCATTTGAGGTCATGAGCTTGAGAACACCCCGGCCAACCAGGCAAACCCCTGTCTCTACTAAAAATACAAAAATTAGCCATGTGTGTTAGTGCATGCCTGTGATCCCAGCTACTCAGGAGGCTGAGGCAGGAGAATTGCTTGAACCCAGAGGGTGGAGGTTGCAGTGAGCCAAGACCGCCCCACTGCACTCCAGCCTGGGTGACAGAGCGAGACTCCATCTCAAAAAAAAAGAAAAAATAGGCCAGATGTGATGGCATGAGCTTGTAGTCCCAGCTACCCAGGAGGCGGAGGCAGGAGAATTGCTTGAACCCAGAGGGTGGAGGTTGCAGTGAGCCACGATTGCCCCACTGCACTCCAGCCTGAGTGACAGAGTGAGACCCTATCTCAAATAAATATAAATAAATAAGTAAATAAATAAAAATTAAATTAAATTTTAAAAATTACATTTCTAAAAATTATCATAATGGAAATGCAAGCTGGGTGCAGTGGCATATGCACCTGTAGCTCCAGCTACTAGGGAGGCTGAGGCAGGAGGATCACTTGAGCCCAGGAGTTCAAGACCAGCCTGGCCAACATAGCAGAACACTGTCTCTATTTTTTTAAAAGAAGAATGGAAATTAAGACCCAGCCTTGTCCAATTCGAAATTGAGCACCCCTCTGGCAATTTCAAAACTGCCCAGTAAGCTGGGGCATTCTTGCGTTTTGCCTTGGTAGTCAAGGTGCGGGGTGGCTATAGGCGCACTCTAGCTACAGAAATGTTAGGCCTTTCCTTCCTTCCTTCCTTCCTTCCTTCCTTCCTTCCTTCCTTCCTTCCTCCCTCCCTCCCTCCCTCCCTTCCTTCTCTTCTTTCCTTCTTTCCTTCCAGCTGACTGCCTTCCTGAGTTATTTCTAAACCAAGAGTCAAATTCTACCACCCCAAGGTAGGAGAATCACTTGAACCTGGGAGGCAGAGAGAGGTTGCAGTGAGTCAAGACTGCGCCACTGCACTCCAGCCTGGGTGACAGAGTGAGACTTTGTCTAAAAAAAAAAAAAAAAAAAATGTGTTCCTCCACCCACAGGTCCATACAACTTAAGGCAGAGAGAAATGATGTCACCATGCTAAGGGCCCAAATAGAAGGGAATCTCCACTTTGTCACCATCCTGCCAGTAAATAGTGTCTTCCCAAAGGCTGAAATTGCATTACATTCTTGCCCTAAAAAGATGGACACATTTATTGAATTAGAAGCTCTAGCAAGTGCCAGAGACCTACACTTTGAGAGGCTGAAGAGTCACCCAGTCTCTTCCAATCTCTCATGAGTGTTTTGAAGACACTTAGAGATATTTTCTCCTCATCCATCTGGAATGACAAGCAGAGGCATTATGAGTATCAAACATGAACACCTACATAATCCGCACTACTCATTGGAAAGAGTTCTCATTTCCAAATGTTCCCTCAGATGATCATAACAGAATATAGACTTAATTGCAACCTGTTATTAACCACTAAATGTTTCAGCTGAGTGGCTTCTCTTGCCAACGTTCCCCGCTCTCAGATGAAGAGTCCAAGTCCTCAGTGCCCATAACAACTGTCCCCTCCAAGTCCCCAGACCAGGTAGTACCAAATGAGTGTTTTGACACAATGGCTAAGCACTGGTTTTGAAGCCTTATAGTCCTGGATTCAAATTCCAGTTCTGTCACTTATCAGTCCAAGTTTCTCAACCTCTTCAAGCCTCAGGTACCTGACTGTCAGATGCAGATCACAAAAGCATCTTCCTCGTTTGGGTTGTTGTGAGATTAATGCAAGCAATTACTTGAAGATTAAAGGGCAGTTTATGCAGACACTAGGAAAACACTCGGAAAAAGGTGGTAGCTTTTGGGTTTTTTGGGTCTTTCATTACCACGGAAAGGGGCAGTAAGTCCTGGGTGTTGCCATGGCAACAGTAAACTGACATGGCACCCTGATGGGTATGTCTTATGGGAAGCTGCTTCCATCCTGTCTCTGTTTTACCTACTCCTCCATTTGGTCCAGTGTCCAAGCCCCACCTCTCGAGTTGTGTCCCACTTCCTACCTCAAGATCATGCTAAGTGAGACTAAGTGAAATCATGCCCTTAGCACAATACCTAACATCTGGTAAGCATTAAATAAATATTGGCTACTACAATCCCAGAAATAACTAGACAGTGTTGGAGTAATGCTAAAGCCCAGGTTGAAAGAAAAATGAGCTAGTCAGGAGTTCAGAGAGATACAACACGTTCAACAGTTGTAGGCAGGCAAGGAGACAGATCCCAGATCAACTAGGGGAAGGAGATGCCGAAAAGCATACAGAATCTGGTATCTGGAAGACGAGAAGGTGAACAGAATCCACACATTTGCAAAAGTCCTTAGTACCCTGCCAGGGGTTCTTATCTCTCTTTCAAACAGCATTCTGGGAATGGGCAACCCAACATTCACATACAAAAAGACAGACTTCTAAGATCAAGTAATATCTAACGTCTTTAATATACGCAGTTACAGACATTTAGGAGAAGTAATGCTTGCTGTACACCTACCATGTGCAAAGTACAGCACAATCACTTTTACATGCATGATATCATGGATTCTTGACATTATGCTGCAGAATTAGAAGGTTTATCCTCAGTTTTTGAAAGGTAAAGAAAACGAGGCTGGGAAATGTTAACATAACCAGGGTCATGGGGTCAGGGTGTGGGTGAGCTGGAAGTTGAAGCCCAGATGACTCTGAAATTTGCAGTCTTTCCTCTCCATCTACCAATGATGTTTCAGAGGA
>NW_012101532.1:69594-75857 GCF_000951045.1 Mandrillus leucophaeus | reverse complement strand
AACTAATTTTTGTATTTTGTTGTTGTTGTTTTGTTTTGTTTTGTTGACGGAGTCTAGCTCTGTCGCCCAGGCTGGAGTGCAGTGGCGCTATCTCAGCTCACTGCAAGCTCTGCCTCCCGGTTTCATGCCATTCTCCTGCCTCAGCCTCCCGAGTAACTGGGACTACAGGCGCCCGCCACCACGCCCAGCTAATTTTTTGTATTTTTAGTAAAGACGGGGTTTCACCGTGTTAGCCAGGCTAGTCCCGAACTCCTGACCTTGTGATCCACCCTCCTCAGCCTCTGAAAGTGCTGGAATTACAGGCGTGAGCCACTGCACCCAGACTGGATTTTGTTTTTTTAAAACAGGGTCTTGCTGTGTCACTCAGGCTGGAGTGCCGTGGCTCAATTATAGCTCATTGCATCCTCAACCTCCCAGGTTCAAGCAATTCTCCCACCCCCACCTCTCAAGTAGCTGGGACGACAGGTGCATGACAACACACCCGGCTAAGTTTTAAATTTTTTCTGGAAATAGGGTCTTGCTGTTGCCCAGGCTGATGTACTCTTAATTTTCATACTTCCATTCAGGCACATTAAGTAGTTGTCTGACCTTATTTTAAGCAGTTTTTTCTCATAAGAAAGCATTGTATTGGCAACACCCAAAGCAGAGGCCCTGGTAAATTAAGAAAGAAGGTTGGTGACTGTGCGGGGGATTTTGACAAATGGAAACCCAACTACAAATTGCTCTTGCAGATCGTAACTTGCACACAGTAAGATATATACTAATTTGGTGCATTGAATAATGAAAACTAGGTTGCAATAATGACGTAGAAGTGACCTAAAAATATGGTGTCTTCACCACCACGCTGAGAAGCCAATGGTGATTTCCTGTTTCAAGAAAATGGCATTGTTCTATATTATGTTTAGAACTGTGGTTTGTCTGATAGAATGCAGCTGAACATTTTGTCCCCTGTACCAAAGGCACATGGTGACAATGTTTATGTACACTCTCCAGCATGCCCCATACATGGAATCAATCTGGAATTATTTTTTAAAGAGGATTTGAGTTTAGCATTTCATGGGAAATGCCTGTGTCAGGAATTCAATAACACATTAGTACGTTATGTCAAAACAACCGTACTAGTAAGGCTCTTCACATTGCACCATCTGAGAACAATAGTATTGCCTGAGGCACAAAACTCTCACCCCGAGATGAGTGTCAGCCTGTGTCACCTGTTAAAGTTGTCAGAAAATATTTTGATCAGTGTACCTGTAGTCATTGTGTTTGCTTTCCTTTGTGAAAGATTGGAGTCACTAGCATTCTGGATTACTACCAACGTTTTTTGTTCTTTCTTCATCTTTACCCAAGGAAACTGAAAAATACCTGCTTCTGGTATGATCATTGATATGGTTTGACTGTGTCCCCACCCAAATCTCATCTTGAACGATAGCTCCCATAATTCCCACATGTTGTGGGAGGGAGCCGGTGAGAGGTAATTGAATCATGGGGTGGGTCTTTTCCATGCTGTTCTCATGATAGTGAATAAGTCTCATGAGATCTGATGGGGTTTTTTGTTTTGTTTTCTGTTTTGTTTTGTTTTGTTTTTTTGAGACAGAGTTTCTCTCTTGTTGCCCAGGCTGGAGTGCAATGGCACAATCTCAGATCACTGCAACCTCTGCCTCCCCAGTTCAAGCGATTCTCCTGCCTCAGCCTCCCAAGTAGTTGGGATTACAGGCATGCACCACCACACCTGGCTAATTTTTGCATTTTTAGTAGAGACGGGGTTTCACCATGTTGGTCAGGCTGGTCATGAACTCCTGACCTCAGGTGATCCACCCACCTCAGCCTCCCAAAGTGCTGAGATTACAGGTGTGAGCCACCGTGCCAGGCCAATCTGATGGTTTTATAAGGAGAAACCTCTTTCACTTGTCTCATTCTCTGTCTTGCCTCCTGCCATGCAAGACGTGCCTTTCACCTTCCGCCATGATTGTGAGGCCTCCTCCACCATGTGGAACTCTGAACCCATGAAACCTCTTTTTCTTTAAAACTTACCCAGTCTTGGGCATGTCTTTATCAGCAGTGTGAAAATGGACTAATATAATCATCGAATGCCAGAAAGAAATCTACCTATATAAGGTAGATTTCTACCTACCTGAGGACTGCCTTCTTCAAATAATGAAATGGAAGCCCATAGAGTATAAGCAATGTGTATAAGCGCACCTAATAGTGGCAGAACCAAGCTCAGAACCTACTGAGAGACAGGTACATTATGGGAAAGCACGTGTTGATAAGACAGAACATAATTCCAAAGCGAGACGTAAAATACATTTTCATCTGGTTTAATTTGGGGGAAAAAATCCCCACAGTTTCTCATATTTAAAAATAAAATTTTTTAAGTAGGCAAGAAAATTAGTACGCTCTTGAGGATGAAATTTCATATGAAATTTCATATTTAAATATTATGATACAATGTTGAACAGTATATAAGTACCCAAAAGGTCATGTTTGTAAAATTTTAAATATCTAAATAACAAATTATAAAGGGTATCAATATCATTCCATTTTGAGCATCTTACATGTATTCTGAGAACAAATTATGTCTTGGCACTTGCTGTAATGTAAAAGGCTCTGTAATAGAACTTAACAGACTTTGGTTTGAGTCCTCAATTAATCAAAGTGGGCCTCTTAAAGAAGTCATTATGTGAAAAACACTTTCACACATGTTTGTAGCAGCACAATTCGCAATTGCAAAAATATGGAACCAACCTAAATGCCCATCAACCAGTGAGTGGATAAAGAAAATGTGGTAAATATAAACCATGGAATACTACTCAGCCATAAAAATAAATGAAATATAATGGCATTTGCAGCAACTTGGATGGCATTGGAAACAATAAAGCCATTTGCAGCAACTTGGATGGCATTGGAAACCATTAATCTTTTTTTTTTTTTTTTTTTTTTTTTTTTTTTTTTTTAGATGCAGTCTCGCTCTATTACCCAGGCTAGAGTGCAGAGTTCAAGTGATTCTCCTGTCTCAGCCTCCCGAGTAACTGGGACTATAGGCACACACCACCAGGCCCCGCTAATGTTTGCATTTTTAGTAGAGATGGGATTTTTTTCACCATATTGGTTAGGCTGGTCCTGAACTCCTGACCTCTGGTGATCCACCCACCTCAGCCTCCCAAAGTGGTGGGATTACAGGCGTGAGCCACTGCGCCCGGCCTGGAAACCATTATTCTAAGTGAAGTAACTCAGGAATGGAAAATCAAATATTGTATGTTCTCACTTACGAGTGGGAGCTAAGCTATGAGGATGCAAGGGCATAAGAATGATATGATGGACTTTGAAGACTCGGGGGAATGGCGGAAGGGGGATGAGGGATAAAAGACTACACTGGGTACAGTGTACACTGCTCAGGTGATGGGTGCACCAAACTCTCAGAAGTCACCGCTGAAGAACTCATTCATGTAAACAAAACCCACTTTTATCCCAAAAACTATTGAAATATATTTTTAAAAAATAATGAGTCTCCTTGCTGTTGGTGTCTTCCTTTGAATGAAGGTTTCTAGTTAATTTTAAGGCAATGGTCATATCCATTATTGTCTCACTAACTTTCACCTCAGTCTTTGGAGAAAAGAAAAATTGAATCATGCACCTTTGATCAAGAAAGGGCTATGATGATTATACAGACAAACATTTTTATTTTACCGTTGAAGAAACTGAGACCTAGAAATATTAAATGACTCTCTCGTGGCCCCTTGAAAACAAAAGACACCCTGAGAGTCAGCTTGTTTTCCATTCTCCTTCCCTTTTTCTTTCCCATCACCTTCATCCCTTTTTGGAATTTCATGCATTGTGGAAATTAAAAGACAGCACCTGATTGGAAACCTGGATTCCCCTTTGAAAAGTCTGTGCTCAGCCAGGCACAGTGGCTCATGCCTATAATCCCAACACTTCGGGAGGCCGAGGCCAGCGGATCACCTGAGGTCAGGAGTTCGAGACCAGCCTGGCCAACATGGTGAAATCCCGTCTCTACTAAAAATACAAAAATTAGCCGAACATGGTGGCACATGCCTGTAACCCGAGCTATTCAGGAGGCTGAGGCAGGAGAATCACTTGAACCCAGGAGGCAGACGTTGCAGTGAGCCGAGATCGTGCCACTGCACTCCAGCCTGGGTGACAGAGTGAGACTCCATCAAAAAGAAAGAAAGAAAGAAGGAAAGAGGGAAGGAAAGGGAAGGGAAGGGGAAGGGGAAGGGGAATGGGGAAAAAGTCTGTGCTCTTTCCCAGAGGCTTTTCTTCCATTTTTCTCTACAAACTACACTGTGTCTCTGCTTTCACTGGTTGTAATTTCTGGAACAACTTAGCATAAACACCTTTCAGGGAAAGCAGACATTCCGCGTTGCAAAAGGAGAAAAGTGGAAAATAAGATTCCAGAATCAAAATTTCACTTTATGAAAATGTTATAAAGTTTCAGGGAAAAATTGAAAATTCAGCTAAAAGTTGAGAAAAGGGGTAGCTTGCCAATATGTGATCACTGCCACCCTGCCCGTGGTTTGGAATGGGGGACCAGGCGGGGCGTTCTAGTCTGCTTGTAGGGGATCCCAGTGCTCACACCAGCATTTGACATGCAGCCAGCCATCTAGATTAGAAATTTGGTGACTATAAAAACAGTTTTAGCTTCTTCCTAAATTGATGTGTATCTTGGGTGGGTTGACTATAATTTGTTTTCCCTATTTCTTAAGTGGGCTGTCCCTGTCTCTGCCCCAGTATATTCTTTTTCCTACCACTTCATCACTCCCAACCACTTTTCAATGCTTTTGACATTTATTGCTAATAAAAATAATAACACTTATCATCTAAAAGTTAGTATTTCAGTTTGAAAGTTTTATGTATGTTATTTTTACTTGGATTTATGTCACTCTCTCCTCCAAGCAAAGAATAAATAAATAAAAGCACTTTATCAAATTTATAACCTACTCAAATTCAGAGATTTCTGAATAGGAAACAGACCAGGGACACTTAGCTAAGATTAGCTTAAATAGAAACCAAAATTTTGCATACAGGGCTCTGAAGAAAGATGTTCGTCTTTTAAGATTGTCTTTTAAGATCGTGTCTACATGTGAAATGGGAAGTGGATAACGAGGGTAATTACCTCTGCACCAGAGGCCTTCGAACTTACCTGTTCCCTGAAATGCTCAGGTAACTAACAAAGGCAAACGGGTTCTCTGGTCTCAATTATATCCTAATAATTGTTTCAATTCTCTGCTTCCTTTTGAGTGTGAAGATCTGGGCTAAAAGGCTTTAAAAAACAGGCTAAAAAGGTTTCCCAGACGTAAAGTAGATTTTACAAAAGAAACTTCTGGCAAGTTGAATGTAAGTAAATCAGAAACATATGGACTGTGTTTCCCTCAAAATACCCATGGGTTTATAAGCCCAGAAAACACATAAAAAGTAAAGGGAAACTGTTTTCCAAAGCTGAACTTATCTGAGACATTGCACACTGGATCAGAAAGCCTGGCTGAACCCACCCAGCGCGGGGGACGGAGCTGGTCAGGCAGCCACCAGTGCCTACCCTAGAGCTGATGCCGACGGTTCTCATTTCTGAAGATGACATGATTGATGGAGTCTTGACCAGTACATATGGGCGTGACTGAGAAAACATCACTCAGTACTTCCCATACTGAAGACATGACTTCATAGCTCCTTTGCAACCATCTGTAGTAAATGTTTACACAGCCTGTTTCTCTTCTTGAGGGCCTCTAATGCTAAACCATCAGGCTGGTGTCAGGCATGCATTTACTGAGCGTTTAGCACACGCCTCGCAGGGAAGAATCACAGAGAAAGAGACGATCCTATGATCCTATGCCGGCCCAGAAGGTGCATTACAGATTCCGAATTGGAAGGTCCTTAAAGAGACCTGAGTTTCTCTTTCCACCCTGTGCGGGGATTCTGGTTGCAGTTTGCAGTCTAGATCATGGAAAGAATGGTCACAAAATAACTCAAATGGTTACCAGCACAGCATAGATTCCCTGTTGACAGGCAAGGTCCTTAAACAGTAGCACGTGGTGCTCGTGTTGGTGGGTGGTGCTGGTGTTGGCGGGTGAGGCTTGAGAGAACAAATGGAAGGTTGACAGAGAGTAACCCGGCCAGAGTCCGAGCTCTCAGTCTATCCGTCAAAGTTGGGCTTATATGTGCTTTGGAGTGCAGCACTGAGGCCACTAACTTACACACAAGCACACATACGCTTTTTTGTTTTGTTTTGTTTTGTTTTGTTTTTGAGA
>NW_012101532.1:60926-69374 GCF_000951045.1 Mandrillus leucophaeus | reverse complement strand
GCCTCCCCAAGTGCTGGGATTACAGGCTTGCGCCACCGCACCCGGCCTTGTTTTTTTTTTTTTAATACAAGATCTCACTCTGTCTCGCAGGCTGGAGTGCAGTGGTGCAACTGATCATGGCTCACTGCAGTCAACCTCCTGGGCTTCAAGCAATCCTCCCACCTCAGCCTCTCAAGTAGCTGGGACTACAGGCACATGCCACCAGGCCTGGCTGATTTTTTATATTTTCTGTAGAGATGGGGTCTTGCCACGTTGCTCAGGCTGGTCTTGAACTCCTGGGCTAAGACAATCTGCCCACCTCTGCCTCTCAAAGTGCTGGGATTCCAGGCATGGGCCACTGTGCCCAGCCACATTCCACGCTCTTATCACAGCAAAACTTGTGTTACTAATGTAGCAAATTACGTGTCTGAAATCCTTCCAAAGCTCAGTAACACATATTGAGTCCAGATTATTTTAGAAGACTATTATTATCCCATATCTATATACGTGTTAACATTGTGTTCAATTTTGCATTCAAATTTACAAGATAGATCTGTCCTTATGTCAATGGTCACCCAGTGTTATATTATGTCAGACTTGCTTCCTTAATTCTGAATGATCTTTTTCTGAATTAAAGTACTATGTTTAAGAAAAAAAAAAAACCTGGAACGGAAAGAACACAGTTTGGAGAGTCAGACATCTGATACCAGGTCTCAGAAACACTCCGACTGTAGACCTGTTGTTTGACCACTCAGAGCCTCAGTTTCTTCTTCAATTAAATAGGAATAAAAGTCAAATTACCTATTGGCATGAGAATCACCTGAGGTCGGGAGTTCAAGACCAGCCTGACCAACATGGAGAAACCCTGTCTCTACTAAAAACACAAAGTTAGCGAGGCGTGATGGCGCACGCCTGTAATCCCAGCTACTCGGGAGGCTGAGGCGGGAGAATCGCTTGAACCCGGGAGATGGAGGTTGCAGCAAGCTGCGATTGCACCATTGCACTCCAGTCCGGGCAACAAGAGCGAAACTCTGTCTCAAAAATAAATAAATAAATAAGCAAATAAAATAAAATAAAATAAAATAAATAAAATAAAATAAAAAATAGTATGTTTCTTCCCCACCCAGGCTGTAAATAGAAAAACAAAATGAAGACTAAGATGGGGGCCAGAATTTTCATCTTTATTCCTGAAAGAGGCCCAGTTGGAAGGCAGAGTAGAATGAGAAATAAACAGACCTGAAACCCAGATTAAGGCAGAAGACTTGTTCAGTCCCAGGCCACGCTGGGCTGGTGCAGGCTTCCACACGCCAGAGGGGATGGTTGAATTACAGCCTGGAAAGGCGAAGGAGAAATCAGAGCCTCAATGAGCAGCTCATCCCAGAAAGAAACCAGAGAGCTGAGTTTACCTGAGCTCATCCAGATTATTCTTCCACATCTGCCAGACAGATCCTGCTGCTCCCAAGAGAAGGAGTGATTAATGGGTAGAGAACAGCCAGAAGTGACTCATAAGATGTCACCTCAATGGAAATGCCAGGAGTAGAGAAGTGAGCTAAGTAGGACAACGTATGGGAAAGGCCTCTTGTGATCTGCAAAACGTCATGTCCATTTCAGGCTTTTGCTCAATCTGCCTGCACGTATGATACGTCTACTATTTGCTCAGTTCCCAACACCAGCTTCCAGAAAATTTAGGTTGAACAAGACATTGTTCCTTTAATTAAGATTACAGTCTAGTAGAAGAAATAGGCAAGGAATCCCCAAATTACGGTATACAGGAAGTTTTCAACTTAATATGCAGACACCGAAGTCTGTGCAAGATGTAACAGGCATGCAGAGAAGGGGTTGCTGATTCATTGCATGGCCAGGTAAAGCTCCTTGTGGAAATGACATTGGATTGCTGAGACTGGAAGGTCACGAAGTAGCTGGGAATAAGAAAAAGTGGGGCTGGCTGTGGTAGCTCAAGCCTATAGTCCCAGCTACTTGGGAGGCTGAGATGGGAGGATCACTCGAGGCCCGGAGTTCAAGACCAGCCTGGCCAACACGGTGGAACCTCATCTCTACTAAAAATGCAAAAATTAGCCAGGTGTGGTGGTGCACCACTGTAATCCCAGCTACTTGGGAGGCTGAGGCATGAGAATCGCTCGAACCTGGGAGGCAGAGCTTGCGGTGAGCCAAGAGGTTGCACTCTAGTCTGGGTGACAGAAAGAGACTCCATCTCAAAAAAAAAAGAAAAAGAAAAAAAAGGAAAAAAAAAGTAAGTGAGAATTGGAGTGGCTTTCAAGGCAGAAGGAAGAAGGCACAAAGGGAAGGGATGCGACATTTAAGGGAACGGAAAGTCATCCCACACAGCTATAGGAGAAATCATCTTAATATTATGAAGAATAATCAGAAAAAGCATTACAATCTAGAACAATACAGTAGAGTGCAAGAGTAAGAAAACTAGAGGCCAGACGCAGTGGCTCACTCCTGTAATACCAGCACTTTGGGAGGCTAAGACAGGTGGATCATGAGGTCAGGAGTTCAAGACCAGCCTGGCCAACATGGTGAAACCCCGAATCTACTAAAAATACAAAATTAGCCAGGTGTGGTGGCAGCCACCTGTAATCCCAACTACTCGGGAGGCTGAGGCAGGAGAATCACTTGAACCTGGGAGGTGGAGGTTGCAGTGAGCCGAGATCGTGCCACTGCACTCCAGCCTGGGCAACAGAGCAAGACTTAAAAAAAAAAAAAAAGAAAAGAAAACTCAATGTGGACATGGCCGAGACAAGATGAGCACTCCATCACATCTGAAATGTGGCTAAGTGTAAGGATAGAAATGAGACCAGGCAAGGAGGGAAAATTTTAACTGACTTGAATAATTCTACTTTTGTTTTTTATCAAACAGAAATTGGACTGGGCGCACTGGCTCGTGTCTGTAATCCTAGCACTTTGGGAGGCCAAGGTGAGAGGATCACTTCAACCTAGGAGTTTGAGACCGACCTGGGCAACATAGCAAGACCCTGTCTCTCCAAAAATATTTTTTTTTAATTAGATAGGCATGATGGCATGACCCTGCAGTTCTAGCTACTTGGGAGGCTGAGGCAGAAAGAGCACTTTAGCCCAGGAGTTTGAGGCTGTAGTGAGTTATGATCCTGCCACTGCACCCCAGCCTGGGTGACAGAGTGTCTCTAAAAAAAAAAAAAAAATTAAATTAAATTATTTAAGAAAGGACTGTGTGTGTGTGTGTGTGTGTGTGTGTGTGTGTGTGTGATAGTGTGTGCCATAAGTGCAGCCTGGAAAGTTGCATCCCAAAATGTTAGCAGTGACTATATCTGGCTAGTAGAATTGCTAATTATTTTTTGTTTACCTTCATTTCCTATCATAAATATTTACCATTTTTACAAAAGAACCAATAAAACTGACCTGGCCACAGAAGGTTTTCTATGTAAATTACGCTTTCAAGTGTTTTCTATGTAAAATTACACTTTCAAATACACTTTCAAAGCATGGGGTTGTATAATATTGCTAGCTCTTTCTAGCAATTAATAAGCAGGTCACATGGCCCCAGGTTATGAGTCCTAGTTCTGCTTCTCCCCCATCTCAGTTATGAACCTCCAGAACATTTGCAGTGAACATTAGGTGAGTACAGTGATACAATAGCTCCCGGGTTCCTGCTGGCAGGATTCATTCAATTGCGAGCTCAGAAAAGAGGTCAAGTTCCATCTCATCCTTCCTTCATTCATTTATTCATTCAACTGTGTTTACCGAGGCAGGCCCCGTCCTAGGTGCTGAGAGCAAAAGCATGAGCAAACAGACCCGGCTTGACCTCATGTCACTTACTGAAGCAGAGCTCTGCAAGGCCCATATTTCATACTTACAGAGAAGACTAAATATTGTTACATACTCTTTCAAGCACTGTGGCCCCAATTTTGTTTCCTTTGAGTTTCCACAGTTAAAAATGTCTGGGTCAACCCAAAATATTCTTTTTTTGGATACGTGAATTTTTTCTTTTTATTTAACATAACTACTACATATACAAGGCAAGTGACACACATTCTGCTGGACTTTTCATCTTTCACTTAAAAATCTATCTTGGCCAAGTGCATTGGCTCATGCCTGTAATCCTAGCACTTTTGGGAGGCCAAGGAGGGAGGATCATTTGGGTCCAGGAGTTCAAGACCAACCTAGGCAACATAGCAAGACCCTGTCTCTAAAAAATGTGTATTAAAATATTAGCTAAGTGTGGTGGTATGTGCCTGTAGTTCCAGCTACTAGGGAGGCTGAGGCAGGAGGATTGTTGGAGCCCAGAAGTTCGAGGCTACAGTGAGCTGTGACTGCACCACTGCACTCCAGCATAGATGACCCAGAGTAAGACCCTGTCTCTTAAAAAAAAAAAAAAAACTTAAAAATCATATTATGCCAGTAAACACTCTCTTTTGCATATCAGCAAGTATAAATACTTTTCTAAAAGTGAAATGTACATTTGTGATTGCGATAGACATTGCTAAATTGCTCTCCATGAACACTGTTCCAATTTATACTTCCCCCCATGCCTGCTGTCCAGCATGGTATCAAACTCTAACCCAGCATGGTATCAAACTCTCTTGATCTTCCCCCAACCCATAGGTAAAAAATGATATCTCGGCCAGGTGCGGTGGCTCCCACCTGTAATCCCAGCACTTTGGGAAGCCAAGGTGGATGGATCACCTGAGGTCAGGAGTTCAAGACCAACCTGGCCAACATAGTGAAACCCCGTCGCTACTAAAAATACAAACAATTAGCCAGGGGTGGTAGGAGGTACCTGTAATCCCAGCTACTCAGGAGGCTGAAGCAGGAGAATCGCTTGAACCCGAGAGACAGAGTTTGCAGTGAGCTGAGATCGTGCTACCGCACTCCAGCCTGGGCAACAGAACAAGACTCTGTCTCAAAAAAAAAAAAAAAAAATTCTCATTTTAGTTTTCATTTGCATTTCTATTGTAAGTGCAGAATATACTTGAATGGGATTAAAGAGCCATTTTGCTAAAAGCCTGTTTACTGCTACCAAACACAATCTCTTTAAGAGACAAGGACTGCAGACTCTCTAGCAGGGAAAAAAAAAAAAAAAAAAAAAAAAAGCCATGCAACAGCAGGCAGTATCAATCTGTTCTGAACCACCACTGTGAAGCAATCGACTGTGCTTTCCACCTATAACCTGAGGATTCAAGAGCTGCTTTCTGGACCACGGCAGAGAAATCTCAGAGGAAAACAAAACCAACGTTTGAGTGCTTGCTATACGCCAGGCACCAAGCTCTCCAGGGATTCTCGTTTAATCCTCCTAACATATTTAATCCAGGAGGCTCTGAGAGGTTAAGTGCCTGCTCAAGTTCACATAAACTGCAAATGGCAGAGGAGGACTTGAACCCAGTCCTAGACCCAGGTGTCTGTGCACTACACCACACAAAAGCTACGTGCGTGGGATGATATCATAGCTCACTCCAGAAGGCTCACTGGATGCCTCCTGCGATGCTGAGATGGTTAATGTCCATTCAGCTGCATCCTGAGATTCATAGGCTAACTAGCCATCTCTGGAATTTAGTCATGACCTTCTAAGTAGAAGCATACTACAAGATTGCCCATCTATGGAGCCCAAACGAATATAGGTCTCGATAAGATTTCTTACGATGTCAGCTTCCCTTAAGACACACCCATTACAAAAGATTCAACGTTGCATTAACTTGTACAATTATTGAAGACATACTTGTCACACACACCTAGAACTGTTCAGAGATTTAAATATTGTTGCCAGGCGTGGTGGCTCATGCCTATAATCCTAGCGCTTTGGGAGGCCGAGGCAGAAAAGGGGCTTAAGTCCAGGAGTTCCAGACCAGCCTGAGCAACGTAGCAAAACCCCATCTCTACAAAAAATAAAATTAGCTGGGCTTTGAGGTACACGCCTGGAATCCCAGCTAGTCAGGAGGCTGAGGCAGGAGGATTGCTTGAGCCCAGGAATTGGAGGCTGCACTGAGCTATGATGGCACCACTGCACTCCAGCCTGGGCAACGAAGAGAGACTTGTCTCTAAATAAATAAATGAATACAGTTAGTAAGACCCAAAAAGGGGCTAGGAATTGGTGCATATATTTCAGAAGGGCCATGTACCTCAGCAAGGTAACCTAAAGGATTTCTTACATGGCGTGTTGATAACTCACCTTGGGAATAGAGTATAACAAAGCTCTACAATAGTGCCCTGAGGAAACCAAATGTGACAAATTTTAAAGCTCCAAATGAATATACTAGCCAATGGCATTTCATAGCTTCACATCAGAGTTCCTGACCCAAATATGACATAGAACAATTGGTAGAACCTCTCACCCAGAGTCTGGGTAATAGAGGTTTGTTCAGGCAAACCAATCTACTCCCATAGTATGAGGAAGTAAAGAGTCAGTAAGAGGAAATGTTGTCTTTTTTTTTTTTTTTTTTTTTGAGACCGAGTCTTACCCTGTTGCCCAGGCTGGAGCACAGTGGCGCGATCTTGGCTCACTGCGACCTCTGCCTCCTGGGTTCAAGCAATTCTCCTGCCTCAGCCTCCCGAGTGGCTGGGATTACAGGTGCCCGCTACCACAACCAGCTAATTTTTGTATTTTTAGTAGAAATCGGGTTTCACCATGTTGGCCAGGCTGGTCTCAAGCTCTTGACCTCAGGTGATCCACTGGCCTCGGCCTCCCAGAATACTGAGATTACAGGCATGAGCCACTGTGCTCGGCTGGAAACATTGTCTTGAGGGAACATATCTTTCAAAAATGTTATTAAAATGAGCTCTGGCCAGGCAAAGTGGCTTGTATCTGTAATCTTAGCACTTTGGGAAGCTAAGATGGGAGGATTGCTTGAGCCCAGAGGTTTGAGGCCAGCATGGACAACATAGTGAGTCCCCATGTCTACAAAAAAGGTTTTTTTAAATTAGCCAGGTGTGGTGGTGTGCACCTGTAGTTCCAGCTACTTGGGAGGCCAGGGTGGGAGGATGGCTTGAGCTCAGAAGTTTGAGGCTGCAGTGAGCTGTGACTGCACCACTGCATTCCAGCCTTAGTGACAGAGGAAGACCCCATCTCTTACAGAGGACCCATGAGAAGGAGAAGAGGAAGAGGAGGAAGAAAAGAAGAGGAAGAAGAAGAATGAGGAGGAAGAGGAAGAAGGAGAAGAAGATTATAGAGAAAGTAAATGCCGAAGGTCAGGTGAGTACAGACTTAAACTCAAGTCAACATTTCTGCTTGAGCCCAGGAAGTCGAGGCTGCAGTGCACCATTGCACTCCAGCTTGGGCAACAGAGCAAGACCTTATGTGTCAAACTAACATAAAGTGAGCTTCCAAGCAACCCATCTCTTCTGCTACCTACAGCAGAGCTACTTGGGGTGTGGTGTGAGAACCCTTTGCTACTGGGCCACAAGATAATCACAGAAATCAGGAATAAGCATTTAGAAACTTTTATAGCAATTTGGCAGACTAATTTTATGCCTGTTGAATCTGATAATGAAAACACGGGGGCTTGTAAAATTTTTTTATTAAAGCCATTAAAATGAAGAAGTGTTTTAACATGTGACAAGCGCTCACACCACAGGGGTTGTAATGACTCAGGATAAGGAAGCCCAGGCATCTATTGCATGATGAAGAATTTCCGGGGCCCCTACGTGCCCAGCCACGCACAGCACAAAGCACCTTTGCAGTGGATTGGCACTGCCATCTGCCACATTTTCTCTGCAAAAAGTCTTTGGCAAATGTGGAAACTAGCATCTCACAACTGTTGCTATGGGAGGTTGTATTAAAAATGTGCAAAATGAGTTTTTTGGATAGAAACTTCTGTTCACCATCTCAAGAAAGGGCAGAGCCTCTGAGAAAATAATTGAAGAATTATGTCACATACTCCAGAAATCTGTATCCAAAACATTGGAGCGGCCAAATTCCAGAGGGCTGTCAAGAATTCCTAAGGATATGCTAAGTGAAATAAACCAGACACAAAAGGCTGGGGTTGTATAATTCTGCATGGAGAGCCTGGGATGGGGGGAACAGAGGGAGCAAGTGTTTACTGGGCACAGAGTTTCTGTTTGGGATGATGAAAAAGAACTGAAAATGGATAATGGTAACGGTTGTACAACATCGCACATGTATTAAATGCACTTAAAATGCTTAAAATGGCATATCTGTATGTATACTTTACCACAATGAATAACTAAATAAGAATTCTCAAGATATTTTCTGAGAACTCATTGCTTATTAAAAAGAGGGCTGGGTGCAATGGCTCACACCTGTAATCTCAGCACTTTGGGAGGCTGAGGCAGGAGGCTTACTTAAGCCCAGGAGTTCGAGACCCTCTGGGCAACAAAGCAAGACTCCTATTTCTACAGAAAAAAAGTAAAAATTAGCTGGGCGTGATGGCGCACATCTGCGATCCCAACTACACCAGAGGCTGAGGTGAGAGAATCGCTTGAGCTTGGGAAGTCGAGACTGCAGTGAGCCATGTTCAC
>NW_012101532.1:56899-60751 GCF_000951045.1 Mandrillus leucophaeus | reverse complement strand
AAAAAAAAAAAAAAAATTAATTAGGGATGCTGGCATGTATCTGTACTCCCAGATACTCAGGAGGCTGAGGCAGGATGGCTTGAGCCCAGTAATTCAAGGCTGCAGTGAGCTATGATCGTGCCACTGCACCCTCAGCTTGGGTAAGAGCAAGATCCTGTCTCTAAAAAATAAACAAAAAAACCCCACATGGGTCATCCCATCTGGATCTAGTTATTGCACTTGTAAACCAGAAATATACCTTTTGCTCATGGGGAAAAACCATGGGGTAAAGAAACCAGATTGTTCCAAACGTTAAAAAAAAAAAAAAAAGCAGTCAGGAATTCCACCAGCATTAAAACTCCAGTGACTCTTAGTGTCATTTGACATTCCCATTGATCATCGAAATCTTATTGAAATTTTCCTTGCTTCCACGCAAAATCCGTCTCCTCACTGATTGCCCGAGCTGATTCAGCAGGTCCGATTGGCTGGGTGAGACCCTATCTTCGTGTGCAAGCTCCAAACACCCCGCATGTAGTGGAGGAGGGTGTCATTCAATTCTATTTTCCACTTAAGATATATAAGTAAAAGTTGCCTTTCATAGAGTCTGCAAACAAGCGTTCTACAAACTCTTCTTCGTAAATCTCAGCAGTTTTATATTATTCTGAGACTCCTACATCTTTCTGCATCCCTTTAGCTCATTGTTAGAATAGATGTTCTCTAAATATCCACTTACTAGCTTCTTTTGTCTCTCTGTATTCTTTCCTGGAAGGCCCATGCTCCCCCTTAGCTGCAGTAAGCCACATCTTTCTCACTATGATTCTGATTTTTTTTCTTCCCAGCCTGAAACCCACATTTCTGACTGCTCACAAGCGCTTCAAGCTCTGCATGATCAAACACACATTATCTTTCTTCTTCAACCTGATCTTCTGCTGGGCACTTCTGCAGAAGTGCATTTTGTAAAAGGCACCATAACGTATCCTCTCAGTAACCCAAACTTGGGAGCTCCTGCACTCCTGTGATATCCCTCCAAGTCCTTCCCCTGCCCTCTGGTTTTCCTTCCCTCCATCCATCTGGCACATATCCTGATTAGATCACTCCCTGGCCCATGTGAAGTGTCAAGAACCAGGGTAATAATTGATCAGTCTTTGCAAACATTAGAACATCATAGTTCCAAGAACCTCAAATCATCACAAACCAGAGGTTAGGGGCAGCTCCAGTATGGGAAGCTGGAACTTGCCTGGAATTCAATAACGGGTATCTGGAAGCTGGAAATACCTCTCTATTTTTTTTTCTAGAGACAAGGTCTCACTCTGTCACCCAAGCTTGAGTGCAGTGGCACGATCACAGCTCACTACAGACTCAAATTCGTGGGCTCAAGCAATCCTCCTGCCTCAGCCTCCCGAGTAGCTGGGACTACAGATGTGTGCCACCACACTCAGCTAATTTTATTTTACTTTATTTTTTTGTAGAGATGGGGTCTCACTATGTGGGTCAAATTGTCCCAAACTACTGGACTCAAGCCATCATCCTGCCTCAGCCTCCCAAAATGCTGGGATTACAGCTGTGAGCCACCTCATCCAGCCTCTGAAATGCCCCACCTTTATGCCAAACCTAAGACACCATGCCAGTGCTTAGGGAGCAGTGGCAAGTACAATACATCCTCCCAGCATTGTGAGCTGGAGATCGGCACCACCATCAGAAAAAGTGGAAGGAGTTGGAGCCTCGATAGATAGGATGGGGGCAGCTATTCAGGCTCTCCTCATGTACGGAGCTTCATTTATGTGCCAAGCATTATACTAGGGAGCTAGAGACAGAAAACGGAGTCACAGCCCTTCAAGGAATTCCCATTCCAAAGAAGAAACATAAAATTGCAATAAAGAGGCCATGAGCAGTGGCTCACACCTGTAACCCCAGCTACTCAGGAGGCGGAAGTGGGCGTATCACTTGAATTCAGAAATTCAAGACCCCCGGCACTGTGGGAGGCTGAGGCTGGTGGGTCACTTGAGGTCAGGAGTCCAAGACCAGCCTGGCCGGCATGGTGAAATTCTGTAACTACTAAAAATACAAAAATTAGCCAGGCATGGTGGTGTGCACCTGTAATCCCAGCTACTTGGGAGGCTGAGGCATGAGAATCACTTGAACCTGCAAGGTGGAGGTTGCAGTGAGCTGAGATCCTGCCACTGCATTCCAACCTGGACAACAGGGTGACTCTGTCTCAAAATAATAATTTTTTTTCTTAAAAAAGAAGTTCAAGATCATCCTGGGCAACATAGAGAGACTTCATCTCTACAAAAAATAAATAACATTAGCCATGCTTGGTTGCACGCACCTGTAGTCCCAGCTACTCAGGAAACTGAGACAGGAGGATCACTTGAGCCCAAGAGATTGAGGCTGCAGTGAGTTGTGAAAGCACCACTGCACTCCAGCCTGGGTGACATAGGGAGACCCCTCTGTCTCTCAAAAAAAAATTACTATAGAGGACGTTCTTGCTTCACTAGAAATATACACAGGACACCAAAGAGCAGAGGGCAGAGGCCCCAACACTGGGAACTTGGGTGGGGTGGTAGAGACTGTGGATAGCTTCACAGAGGCCGTCACCTCCATGGTTTGAGCTGGGATTGAAAGGATAAGGGAAGAGCCTTGCAGGAATAGGAACCACACGTGCCAAGTGGTGACGGGAGTGTGGGATCTTTGGAAGTATCCTATGTGACAACATGGTCATGAAGGGGAGTAGCAGGAAATGAGGCTAGAGAGGTACTAGGGGCCAGGACCACACAAAGCTTTGTATAGCAAGCTAACCCACATCTTTAACCTTCTCCTGTGATCTCTTGAGCAAGTATTACAAATCATGAACAATTAATCCTTAGGATAGATGTCAATGTAAACACCATCAAGTCCAGTTCTCTCATTTCAAAGGCTGGGAAAGGAGTTACAGTGAGAGGAAGGAGTTCTCCCCGTACCTTCCAATAATCCTTGCATATTCCACTTCATTATGGAATTAAAAACCCCATACACAGAGTTTCCATGAAGAGCTCACCATAGGCCAGGCATGGTGGCTCATGCCTGTAATCCCAGCACTTTGCAAGACCATGGGGGAAGGATTGCTTGAAACCAAGAGTTTAAGACCAGGCTTGGCAACATAGTAAGTTCCCGTCTCTATAAAAATTAAAAAACTAATTAGTTGAGAATGATTGTGCACACCTGTAGTCTCATCTACTAAGGAGACTGAGTGAGGAGGATTGTTTGAGCCCAGGAATTCAAGGCTGCAGTGAGCTACGATTGTGTCACTGCACCCCAGCCTGGACAACACAGAGAGACCCCATCTAAAAATAAATAAATAAATAAATAAATATATTTATTAATATATATATTTATATATATATTTATTATTATATATATTATATATATATTAAATATATATATATTTATATATATATATATAAAGGAGTTAACCATGCAAAATAGACTTGATGACAAGAGGAGGGTGGGGAGGCACAAAGGCACCTGCTCCAGGTACCCTTCTTGAAAGCAAGACTTATGGAAGAAATTATCAATTGCAGAAAGAATAGATTACCTGAAGGCTTAACGAGGAAAAAAAAAAAAACACCTTTCAAAGCCTAGCACTATCTGTGAGCCATCCCCAGGCACAGGCACCCAACCCCAGAATGTGTTAACAGCACTTAATGCTTTCATATCTCTAGCCAGCCGTAAGACAAACAAGTAGCCTTAGTCATAATCAAGAACAAATGGTCAAATACAGGCATATAACCTCTAAGTTCAAATTTTTAAATGGTGCGCCGGGCTCGGTGGCTGACGCCTGTAATCCCAGCACTTTGGGAGGCTGAGGCTGGTGGGTCACTTGAGGTCAGGAGT
>NW_012101532.1:26398-56678 GCF_000951045.1 Mandrillus leucophaeus | reverse complement strand
AATATATATTTAATTGTCACTTTTCTCTTTGTATATTTATTTCTGCAGCAGTAAAAGGGATTCTTAGCACAGCATGAAGGCTGGAGGATACAAGAAGGTTGTACTAACCAGCTAGAGATGGTGGGGGTGTGATTAAGCACTAACTTCATTTCTTTGGGCTTTTATTTGTTTTTCATTGTTGTTTGTCTGTTTGTTTGTTTTAAGAGACAGAGTCTCGCTCTGTTGCCTAGGCCGGAGTGCACTGGTGCAATCATAGCTCACTGTAGCCTCCAACTTCTGGATTCAGGTAATCCTCTTGCCTCAGCCTCCCAGGTAGCTGGGATTACAGGTGCATGCGAATATACCTGGTTAATTTATTTTTATTTTTTTAGTGATGGGAACTCCCTATGTTGCCCAAGCTGGACTCCTGGGTTTAAGTGATCCTCCCACCTCAGCCTCCCAAAATGCTGGGATTACAGGCATGAGCCACCACCTCTGACCTAACCACTAACTTTGGATCTAGATGTAGAGAGATTCAAATCACAGCTCATTCACTTAGGAAGTGTGGCTTTGGGCTGATTTTTAACTTTTTCTTTTTTTGAGACAGAGTCTCACTCTGTCACCCAGGCTGGAGTGCAGTGGCACAATCCTGGCTCACTGCAACCTCTGCCTCCTGGGTTCTAGCAATTCTCCTTTCTCAGCCTCCCAAGTAGCTGGGACTGCAGGCATATGCCACCATGCCCAGCTAATTTTTGTATTTTTAGTAAAGACGGGGTTTCACCATGTTGGCCAGACTGGTCTCAACCTCCTGACCTCAAGTGATCTGCCCTCCTCAGCCTCCCAAAATGCTGGGATTACAGGTGTGAGCTACCATGCCCAGCCTGATTTCTTACCTCTATAAGTTTCCCTGAATTGCCCAGCACACTACCAGGCACTCAGGGTGTCTGTGGCCTCCCTAACCACTAGTAATACCTCTGTGGGAAAGTGATTGCAAAAATAGCCACAATGACTCACATTTCTGAATCTAGGTGCCTTTCCACACCTGCTCTGGGCTTGCCAAGTGAATTGTTTTGACAAATAGCACATGGCAAATGGGACACAAGCAGACCCCCACAGAGGGCTTCAGAATTGAAGTTTTTCCCTCTTGGGTTATTCTTGTGAATCCCCACCATAGGACTGAGCCTGGGCTAGCCTGTTGGATGATGAGAGACACATGGCCAAGTCATCTTATTGCCCCCTAGCTGACATGGAGTCAACCCCAGACGTGTGAGAATGGCCATCCTAGGTCATTCAACCTCAGCTCAGCCAGCTGGACCACTTGAAGAACCACCCAGCCAAACCACAGAATCACAATGATATGGTTTGGTTCTGTGTCCCCGCCTAAATCTCATCTTGAATTGTAATCTCCACATATTGAGAGAGGGAGCTGGTGGCAGGTGATTGGATCATGGCGGCAGATGTCCCCCCTTGCTGTTCTCTTGATAGTGAGTCAGTTCTCACAATATCTGATGGTTTAAAAGTGGCAGCTTCCCCTACACTCTCTCTCTCTCTCTCCTGCCATTATGTAAGACATGCCTTGTTTCCCCTTCGCCTTCTGTCATGATTGTAAGTTTCCTGTGACTCCCCAGCCATGTGGAATTGTGAGTCAATTAAACCTCATTTCTTCATAAATCACCAAGTCTCAGTATCTTTATAGCAGTGTAAAAACGGACTAATACACATGAGAAACCACAAATGTTTGTTATTTTAAGGCCCTGCATTTGGAGTGGTTTGTTATGCAGGAAAAGCTAACAGAAGTACTGCTTAGATGTTAGGAATTCCTGTTTTATGGCCTCAGGTCTCTCCGTATTCAACTTGAGAGATCAACAGAGTAACATCAAAATGAGGACTCTGAAAGCTATAAGCCTCAGAAAGGTCTCTCTTAATTACTGGAAAATTTCATCGTCTATCTTTTAGATACCTCAAGTCAGGGCCAACATGAAACTCATTATATTCCCCACAAAACTAAACAAAAACTTTTCTTCTTGGTGTTGTTCCCAATATGTGAAACAGGAACATTCTTCTCAACTCTTCCCTCTTATTTACCCTCTTAACCTGTCAGCCACCAGGTCCTGTCAATTTCACCTCTTAAACATTGATATGGTTTGGAATTGTGCCCCCACCCAAATTTCATGTTGAATTGTCATCTCCGATGTTGGAGGAGGGGACTGGTAGGAGGTGATTGGATCATGGGGGTGGATTTCCACCTTGCTCTTCTCATGATAGTGAATGAGTTCTCCCAAGATCTGGTTGTTGGTTTTTCTGTTGAATGGGGAGGGGTGTTCTGCTTTTGTTGTTGTTGTTGTTGTTGTTTGAGACAGAGTCTCACTCTGTCACCAAAGCTGTAGTGCAGTGGTGCAATCTCAGCTCACTGCAACCTCCACCTCCCAGGTTCAAGCGATTCTCCTGCCTCAGCTTCCCAAGTAGCTGGAATTATAGACGTGCACCACCACACCCGACTTATTTTTGTATATTTAATAGAGACAGGGTTTTGCCATGTTGGCCAGGCTGGTCTCAAACTCCTGACCTCAAGTGATCCACCCATCTCAGCCTCCCAAACTGCTGGGATTACAGGTGTGAGCCACGGCACCTAGCAAGATCTGGTCGTTTATAAGTGTGCAGTACCTCCCCCTTCTCCTGTTCCTCCTGCTCCGGCCATGTAAGATGTACCTGCTTCCCTTTTGCCTTCCTGAGGCCTCCCCGGCCATACTTCCTGTACAGCCTGTGGAACCATGAGCCAGTTCAACCTCTTTTCTTTATACGTTACCCAGTTTCAGGTAGTTCTTTATAGCAATGTGAGAACTGACTAATATTGTAGTGTTCCCTTCACTTCTCTGTGCTTCAGTTTCCTTAATTATAAAATGGGACTACTGAAATGGGAATACTACTGGTTCCTTCCCTTCCCCTTTATGCCCTTTATTTCTACCTCGTGGAAGTCTCTTTCACTGTCCTATTGACACTATTGCAAGAGCCCCATAGCAAAGTCCTGCCTTCAGAATGTTCCCCTTCCAATGCAGCTTCTCACAGCTACTTCCCTGTGAAAACTCTTCAGCACATCCTGTTGTCTATGGGATAATGACCAAATGCCTTAATAGATCACATAAATAGATCTTAATAGATCACCCCTTCCTGATACAGTTTGGATGTGTGTCCCTCCCTCCGCCGCAAATCTCATATTGAAATGTAATCCCCAATGTTGAAAGTGGGGCCTGGTGGGAGGTGACTGGGTTATGGGGACGATTTCTCATGAATGGTCTAGCACCATCTGCCTTGGTTCTATCCTTGTGATAGGGAGTTCTCCTGAGATCTGGTCATTTAAAAGTGTGTGGCACCTCCCACCTCACTCTCTTGCTCCTGCTCTGGCCATGAGATGAGCCTACTCCCCCATTGGCTTCCGCCATGATTGTAAGTTTCCTGGGGCCTCCCCAGAAGCTAAGCAGATGCCAGCATCATGCTTCCCATACAGCCTGCAGAAACATGAGGCAATAAAATTTATTTTCTTTATAAATTAGCCAGTCTCAAGTATTTCTTTAGAGCAATGTGAGAATAGACCCATACGCGTCCCAAACCAGCCTCCTCTCCACTGCCACTTCCAGTTCTATCATGTTCCATATCTCACTGAGAGTTCCCCCATCATGCCAGGCTGCTTCGTGCCCCAGGGCCTTTGCACATGTGATTGCATAGACACAAAATGTCTGTCTCCTTTGTTCCCTTTTTGAGTTTCTATTCACCATGAGGCTCAACTCAGAAGTCACATTCTGGCAGGGCATGGTGGTGCATGCCCATAATCCCAGCACTTCGGGAGGCCAGGGCAGGATAATCACTTGAGTCTAGGAGTTCAAGGCTGCAGCGAGCTATGATCATGCCACTGCGCTCCAGTCTGGGTGACAGAGCAAGACCCTGTCTCTTAAAAAAAATCCATAAAGGGCAAAAATTGATGAAACTTTATGCACTCTGTGTGAAAGAAAAAGACATTCCATCCTTATATAAAGCACCCTCCCAGCCCTACCTCAGAAGTTAATCCCTTCCCCCACAGAATCACTGTGCTTTGCACTTTCCTTGAATTTTGCAGTTGTCACACTATATTACAGTGGCCTGTTAATATTTCCTTCTCCGCCACCTTCCCAAAACCATCCTACAAGCTTCCTTATTGCAGAATCTGGAACAGTAATGAGTATATCATAAGCATTCAAAACAAAAGTTTGTCTAAAATGAATGAAATCTCAGCATCTTCCCTTCTTCCTTACAATAAGGAAGCTTTGTGGATCTGTCATTAGTAACTTCTTAATGCAAATAAGCTCATTTTATAGAGTTTTGAACAAAATTGTGAATGCAGAATGTACAAAGCCCTTAGATTTCAGATTTCTGTTTGAGATGCATCCTTTTCGATATTCATACCCCCTGGTGAATTGTGTTAGTGTAGTTCTACAAAGCAATGTACATCTTGGACCCTCAGGAAGGAGTTCTAAGAATAAGGAATTTGATAACTCCTGCAGAAAATCTTACATTCTGATAAATGTACAGATAAAATAAAGGAATGGGAGATACGAAGACAAGCAGCAGATTCCAAGTTCGTAAGAGATTGTAACACTGTGGATGCACCACATAAAATCTTCTAAATCCCTTCCCAAGTGGGGTGATGTATTGGCAAGAGCACAAATATCAGAGATGAGAGGACTGAAGTCAAGTCTTTGCTACTATGTAGCTCTGTGACCACTGGAAAGTCTCATAACTTCAGCACTATCCACAACAGCAGACATGGATCCCATCAATGATAGACTAAATAAAGAAAATGTGGTACATATACACCATGTACTATGGAATATGGAATATGTACTATGTATTATGGAATATGGAATACTATGCAGCCATAAAAAGGTACAAGAGCATATCCTTTGCAGGGACATGGATGGAGCTGGAGGCCATTTTCCTCAGCAAACGAACACAGGAACGAAAAATCCAGTACCACAGGTTCTCACCTATAAGTAGGAGCTAAGTGATGAGAACACATGGACACATGAGGGGAAGCAACACGCACTGTGGCCTGTTGAGAGGGGGCAAGGGGAGGGAGAGCATCAGGAAGAATAGCTAATGGATGCAGGGCTTAATATCTAGGTGATGGGCTGATCTGTGCAGCAAACCATCATGGCACCCGTTTACCTATGTAACAAACCTGCACATCCTGCACACGTACCCTGGAACTTAAAATAAAAATTGAAGAAAATAATATCAATAATAAAGTATACAGGATTTCTGAAAAAAAAAAAAGTCTCATAACTTATCTTTCCTCCTCTTTAAAATGAAGGTGTTGGACCAAATTATTTCGAAGTCCTATTAAATTCCTATGGGTCTGAGACTTTGACAGTGATTCCTAAATCTGCCTAGGCATCAACATCACATGGGAAGCTTTATGGATCCACAGCTTCCCAGCCTCCTTCTCGAAGGTTATGATTGCACGGATTTGAAGGGAAGTCTGGGAATCTCATAGTTTTAGAAAGCCCCAAAGGGTGGTTCTAACGCAAAGTCCAGTTTGGAAGCTTAGCCACCGAATAAAACCTTTGCTGACTTTTTTCAGTCACATCTACCACCTACAGAAGAATGTTTTCCAGTGGGAATATATCTCTGATTTCTTCATAATGGCTAAAGGGAAATATAGGATTCACTTTACATAAAGTCTCCTTACGGGCACTTTACTGGAACACATTTATTGCTCCAATATGGAAAGTACCTATATGGACTTGTATTTTGATACCTGTATGATCACCATTTTAAGCATGTTGTGTGTGGTATCATTTCCAGCAAAATATTTTTCATTGAAACCCATCTTAGTTTTTTCATGAAAATCAGTGCAAAAATAATTATTTCACTAGATATTTACAGCCACCACCCAGGAATATGTCTACGTTGTAAAGAAAGATATATATTTGTAGCATAAACAAATCGCAGGATTAAAACATATTATCTATACTTAGATGGTACACTGTGTAGATGATAGATAATATATCATCTACACAGCGTACCTTGAGGAAGTTTGTAGCAGACACTATACTTGCCTAACCAACTTCACCATCTTCTTTAGGGCCTGTTCATTTCCAGTCAATGCATCATGGTGGGTCTAAGTTAATTTTGACAATTCTATTTCCCCGTACAAGATACTAATTGTTGTTTTTAAGAGACAGAGTCTCATTCTGTCATCCAGGCTGGTGTGCAGTGGTGTGATCATAGTTCATTACAGCCTTGACCTCCTGGGCTCAAGCAATCCTCCTGCCTCAGCCTCCCGAGAAGCTGGAACCACAGGTGTGCACCACCACACCCAGCTAATTTTTCTTTAATTTTTGCAAAGATGGGGTCTCACTATGTTGCCCAGGCTAGTCTCGAACTCCTGGCCTCAAGTGATTCTCCCACCTTAGCATCCCAAAGCGCTGGAACAAGATCCTAATTTTGCGGCCCCTCTTGCAGCTGGGGACAACCATGTGATCTGTGTACAGACAATGAGACTCAAGAAACCAGTCTGTTAGTGCACTCCTGGGAAATAACTTTTCCTTCCTTGATAAAAAGCAGATACTTTTTGTTGCCCACATCATTGCTTCCTTCCTTAAATGCAAAGGGCCAATAGTTGATAACCATGAGGCACTAAGCCAAAGGCCCACATCTCCATAGCCAGAGATGGCAAAGTAGTAAATGAAGTCACAGCTCCACAGATTTTTTGTCATGTGAGACAATTAAGAATCTTTATTGGGCCAGGCATGGTGGCTCACACCTGTAATCCCAGCACTTTGGGAGGCTGAGGCAGGAAGATCACTTGAGCCCAGGAATTTAAGACCAGCCTGGGCAACATAGCAAGACAACATCTCCACAAAAAAATATAAATTAGCTTGGCATGAAATCATGCACCTGTAATCCCAGCTATTCAGTAGGCTGAGGCAAGAGGATCACTTGAGCCCAGAAGTTGGAGGCTGCAGTGAGCTATGATCATGCCACTGCACTCCAACCTGCGTGACAGAGCAGGACCTTGTTTCTTAAAAAATATATATATATATATTCATTAAAACATATGTGTGTGTGTGTATATATATATATAGCCACATTTCTATTAGCTACCTCTAAAAATACATCTTAACTAAATCCATTTCTGGTCAGGGTTAAGTACCATCAGCAGGAAGCAATAGGCATATTTGGGGTCATTTCAAGAACGGCTTTTCAAGAACTGCTTGAAGGATGGGAAAAGGGTGGAAGGATGGGGAGAGGTAGGGACTGTATAGCATTTATGGAGAATGCTTGAAAGTTAGAGAAAGGAATAAAAACGGCCTTGAGTTTATCAACTGCCACTCAAGTAGGAGAATCTTCACAATGAAAACGTGTAAGGATTTTTTTCCCAAAAATCTAAGTTAAAAAGTGGTAGGAGTCACACATTCAAATATTTTTATTGCTCTTATTCACTCGCCATGTTTTTTTGTTTTTTGGTTTTTTTTGAGATGGAGTCTCGCTCTGTCAAACAAGCTGGAGTGCAGTGGCGCGATCTAGGCTCACTGCAAGCTCTGCCTCCTGGGTGCCTCAGCCTCCTGAGTAGCTGGGACCACAGGCGCCCGCCACCAGGCCTGACTTTTGTGTTTTTTTTTTTTTTTTGGTAGGGATGGGGTTTCACCCTGTTAGCCAGGATGGTCTCAATCTCCTGACCTTGTGATCCGCTCGCCTCGGCCTCCCAAAGTACTGGGATTACAGGGGTGAGTCACTGCACCCGGCTTTTTTTTTTTTTTAGATGGTGTCTCACTCTTGTTGCCCAAGATGTAGTGCAATGGTGTGATCTCAGTTCACTGCAACCTCCGCCTTCCGGGTTCAAGTGATTTTCCTGCCTCAGCCTCCCGAGTAGCTGGGATTACAGGCGTGCGCCACCACGCCCAGCTAATTTTTTGTATTCTTAGTAGAAATGGGATTTCACCATGTTGGCCAGGCTGGTCTTGAACTCCTGACCTTAGGTGATCCAACCACCTCGGCCTCCCAAAGTGTTGGGATTACAGGCATGAGCCCCCACACCTGTCTTCACTCCCCATCTTGAAGGCTCTGTTATCGTGAGTTCTGCCCGATAGTCGTACCCCAGGAGATGCTGCATTTCAAGACTTACGAACTTCTTCTGGCACCAAGGCGTGTTCTTGGCCCCCGGACCTTGGCCCCTTTAACTCCAGTGATGCTCTCTCCAAGTCAAGTCCTCTGGGATCCTGGAAGTCATATTGGAGTAAAACTCTTATGTCTGGAACCAGTTTCTGGAAAACATCAAGAAAGGCAACACACACTCTATCTCCTGTCTCTCTCTCTCTCCTCTCATTTTCTCTCTAACACTTAAGGAAATTAAAAAGAACCCATCAGCACATTGGCACATCAAACTCCGCAAAGGAAAATATTTGAATTTTTTCCATCTATTTTCCTCTCCGGTTCTTTATGCGTCTCGAGGAGAAGAAAGGTAGAGCTTACATTTTATGTCAACACAAAAGGCCTCCGTTTGTGTGCATTACTTATTAAAGTATTCAGTGATTCAATGTCAAGGTATGTATTGTACATACTTTTTTTTTCTAGGCCATTATTAGCTTTCTTACAACACTATTATTCTTCAGCCCAGCTAATGCTTCTGTCAAAGATTTAGCAACAAGCATGGAAAATGTCAAACAGTAGGGAAGAAACCTAGCTGTTTCCACAACTACACAAAAAGCCGTGTTGTCTTTTATGGAAAAGCCGCATAATTCCGCGATGAACGCCAGTGGATGTTTTATCAGGGGACAGAGTCGTGGGATGGTTTATTTGTTTTCCTCTGCACACCTGAGTCCATCTCCTCTGAATAAGTTTCCTTTCTTCTCTTGCCAATATACTTAATAAAACAGGGCCTACGTTGTTATCATCTTGCCCTCTCCCCAGGAGGTACCCGGCTTAGAATGCGACAGAAATCAGCCAAGAGTGTCAGTCTTGTTCTGTCTGCAGAGTAGTGTGATAAGATTTAAGGAGCACTAAAAGGCTCCTCTGGAGAAAAATATTTTTCCAACCTGCTTACCAGGGTGCCTGAAATTACAACCCTTCTGCTTTAAGGCATTGAAAACCTCCATTAAAATGCAAATATGTTAGGTGAGTTGTTTTATCAAACTATCACATCTTAGTTTGAATTAGTTTATGGCTTAATCCAAAATCCTGAAGTGACAGGGACACAGGGCCATTAAGTTTGGATGTGAGCAAAGATCATACAAAGATTTAGGGTTTGAAAATGCATTGCCTAAGGTGCAGACCCAGGTAATGGAATAGAATAATCTAACAGCACCAAGAATGAGGTCCAGAGTTCATACTTACAGACAGTGGATGTTCCACCCTCCTGGCAGAGCAACAGGCCGGTCCATGGCATTGAGAAGTTGTCATTCTTACCTTTCAAAGATAAATTTTAAGGCCAGGCGCTGTGGCTCACACCTGTAATTCCAACACTTTGGGAAGCCAAACTGGGAGGATCATTTGGGGCCAGGAGTTTGAGACTAGCCTGAGCAACATAACAAAACCTCATCTCTACAAAAAATTTTTTTTAATGAGCAGGGCATGATGGTGTGCATTTTTGGTCCCAGCTACTGGGGAGGCTGACGTGGGGTGGGAGAATTGCTTGAGCCCAGGAGGCTGAAATTGCAGTGAGCTATGATGGCACCACTGTCCTCCAGCCTGGGTGACAGAGTGACACCCTGTATCTTAAAAAAAAAAAAAAAAAAAAAGGATAAATTATAAGAAGCATCAGTGAACACTTGATCTGCATCCTCGGTTGGGTTTATTTACCATTTCTTCCCTGTGTAAGCCTTCCATGGACTCTTCCCCACTGTCTCTCCAGCAGTTTTGGAGGCAGTATAGCTTCTGTGGTCAACACGACCATCTTCTCTAATATTTCCATTTCTCCTCTCCTTCCACTCCCTTGAAGTTAGTCATGGCTATTTGACTGGCTTTGGTCAATGAATTGCAAGCAAAAAAATGACATGTGTCACTTCCAGGGAGAGGTATTTCAGAGCTGGTGTATGGTTCTTCATGCTCTCTTCCTCTGCCATGGTGAACTCAGAAGCATGATGAACTTGAAATAAAAATGCTACAAGGGGCCGGGCGTGGTGGCTCACGCCTGTAATCCCAGCACTTTGGGAGGCCGAGGCAGGTGAATCACTTGAGGCCAGGAGTTTGAGACCAGCCTGGCCAACATGGTGAAACCCCGTCTCTACTAAAAATACAAAAATTAGCCAGACATGGTTGCGGGCACCTGTAATCCCAGTCACTCAGGAGGCTGAGGCAGGAGATTCACTTGAACTCAGGAGGCGGAGGTTGCAGTGAGTCGAGATCGTGCCACTGCTCTTCATCCTAGGTGACAAGAGCGAAACTCCATCTCAAAAAAAAAAAAAAAAAAAAATTGCTACAAGGTCAAAACAACCAAAAAGAGAACATCTACTTGGAAAGCTACTTGGATCTGCAGATGACTGTAACTGAGCAGGAATGAACGTCTGCTGTGTCCGGCTATTGATGTCTTGGTATTACTACTTTCACATAACATCGCCTACCCTGGCTGATCCAATTCCCACAAATAGCACCTCAAGAAATCTCACCAGGCCCGCTCTACTACCACACACTCATCATTCAGCAAATATTCACCGAGCTCCTACTATGTGCCTAATAGTAGCATAGATCTGAGAGATTTCATGCTAACAGCAAAGACAAAGTTCTTGGAATCATGAAGCTTACAATCTAGTCAAGGAAGAAAGATTATAAATAAGTTTTTGTTTTGTTTTGTTTTAAGGCAGAGTCTCACTCTGTCGCCCAGGCTGGAATGCAGGGGCACAATCTCGGCTCACTGTAACCTCTGCCCAGGTTCAAGTGATTCTCATGCCTCAACCTCCCCAGTAGCTGGGACTACAGGTGCATGCCATCACACCTGGCTAATTTTTATATTTTCAGTAGAGACAGGTTTTTGCCATGTTGGCCAGGCTGGTCTTGAACTCCTGTCCTCAGGTGATCTGCCCACCTCAGCCTCCCAAAGTGCTGGGATTACAGGTGTGAGCCACTGCATCAGCCTAAATAAGTTTTTTTAGTAGACAAAGTCTTGTTCTGTTGCCCCAGGCTGGAGTACAATGGCATAATTATCACACACTGCCGCTTGGAACACCTGGGCTCCAGTGATCCTCACACCTCAGCCTCCTGAGTAGCTGGGCCTACAGGCAGGCATCACCATGCTGGGTTAATTTTTTAATTTTTTTAGAGACAGGGTCTCACTCTGTTGTCCAGGCTGGTCTTGAACTCCTAGGCTCAAGTGATCCTCCTATCTCAGCCTCCTGAGTAGCTGGGACTATAGGCATGTGCCTCTATGCCCTGCTAATTTTTCATTTTTTGTAGAGACAGCGTATTTCTCTGTCACCCAGACTGAAGTGCAAAGGTGCAATCATAGTTCACTGCGGCCTAAACCTCCTGGGCTCAAGCAATCCTCCTACCTCAACCTCCCAAGTAGCTAAGACTACCAGCATGCATTACCACACTAAGCTAATTTTTTTTTTTTTAATTTTTTGTAGAGATGGGCTTTTACTGTGTTGCCCAGGTTGGTCTCAAAGTCCTGGTCTCAAGAAATAAGCCCACCTCAGACTCCCAAAGTGCTAGAATTACAGGTATGAGCCACCACATTTGGCCTTAAATAAGTTTATTAGTTAGAAATACATTTGGTTGAGTATAGCAGAAAATCCAAATAATACCAGTTTAAGCAAATCAGAGATCTCATTCCCCTCACATAAAATAAGTCTGGAGACTGGCATTCCAAAATGCATAGAGTGACCCTGTAATGTCATCAGGAACTCACACCCCTATCTTTGCTCTACCATCCTTAGTATGTGACTTTCATCTTCCAGAGCACCTCATATTCCAAAGTGGCTGCTAGAGCTCCATTCATTTCATCCATATTCCAGCAAAAAAAAAAAAAAAAAGACAGACACTTCGGGAGGCCAAGACAAGTAGATTACCTGAGGTGAGGAGTTCCAGACCAGCCTGGCCAACATGATGAAACACCATCTCTACTAAAAATACAAAAATTAGCTGGGCGAGATGGCACACGCCTGCAGTCTCAGCTGCTGGGGAGGCTGAAGCAGGAAAATCTCTTGAATCCAGGAGGCAGAGGTTGCAGTAAGTCAAGAACACACCACCACACTCCAGCCTGGGTGACAGAGAGAGACTCTGCCTCAAAAAAGTAGTAATTTAAAAAAAACAAAATTTAAAAAAGAAGAAAGAAAGAGAAAAATAAGTCGGTGGGAGGGATGCCTCCCAACTCAGTTCCCCTTAAAGAGCTCACCCAACCCAGGTCCATGCCCTGGTCTGCCAAGTGTCTGCAACAAAACAGCAAATTCTACTAACACAGTCCAGTGGTCGGTGTAAGGACTGAAGGTAAACTCTGGGTTCAAATCCAAGCTCCTTCACCTTTCAATTGTGTCCCAGCACACAATACTCAACCTTTTTTGTGCCCCAGTTTGTTCATCTGTAAAATGAGGATATTAGTAAGACCAGCCTTATAAGGCTATTGTGAAAATCAAATGAATTGGTAAAAGGGATACTGAAGAGTACCTAGCACACGATAAAGCTCTCCTTATCCAACCTTGTTATTTATTTATTTATTTATTTATTTATTTATTTATTTATTTATTGAGATGGGGTTTTGTTCTTGTTACCCAGGCTGGAGTGTAATGGCACCATCTCGGCTCACTGCAACCTCCAACTTGTGAGTTCAAGCAATTCTTCTGCCCCAGCCTCCCGAGTAGCTGGGATTACAGGCACGTGCCGCCACGCCTGGCTAATTTTGTATTTTTAGTAGAGAAAGGGTTTCTCCATGTTAGTCGAGCTGGTCTCAAGCTCCCGACCCCAGGTGATCCACCCGCGTTGGCCTCCCAAAGTGCTGGGATTACAGGCATGAGCCACTGCACCAGGACGCAATGTTATTTTTGTTTGATTGTTTTGAGACAAAGTCTCAGTCTGTCGCCCAGGCTGGAATGCAGTGGTGAAATCTCGGCTCACTGCAACCTCCACCTCCTGGGCTCAAGTGATTCTCTCACCTCAGCCTCCCAAGTAGCTGGGACCACAGGCATGCAGCACCACACCTGACTGATTTTTTGTATCTTTAGTAGAGACAGGGTTTCGCCATATTGCCCCGGCTGTTCTCGAACTCCTGAGCTCAAGCGATCTGCCCGCCTCAGCCTCCCAAAGTGCTGGGATTACAGGCGTGAGCCACCACTCCTGGCCCCAGTGTTGTTATTTTATTATCATCTTTCTGCATTACTCAGCTTGAATCTCACTCCCTCCTCAAGCCTCTCACCCCACCCCAGCCTTCATTTCTCTCCTTTTCCTAACTCATTTCATACTTACTATTCGTAACACATAATCCACATCTTACAACATGCTGCCCTGTTCTCTAATTGTTGGAATCACTCAATTTGGCACTTGGATCTGTGGTAATTACTGTATGCTAATATGTAAAATCACACTTTGCCCTAATTCTTCATGT
The DNA here is from genome assembly GCF_000951045.1 of Mandrillus leucophaeus. NCBI lineage: Eukaryota > Metazoa > Chordata > Mammalia > Primates > Cercopithecidae > Mandrillus > Mandrillus leucophaeus. Next base: position 43,132 of record NW_012101532.1, on the reverse strand, counting down.
ATGTGCCTTAGCTCTTCTCTCCAACTGCACTGACTCTCCCACAAATCAATCGCATACTTCTCTCACACCTTCACGAGAGAGAACACGGTGCTAAATACAAAATGGGGATTTACTAAGTACAGATGCTCCTTGGCTTACAATGAAGTTACACCCCAATACAGCCATCATAAGTTGAAAATATCATGAGTTGAAATGCACTTAATACACCTAAGCTACCGAACATCATAGCTTAGTAGAGTCTTACCTTAAACATGCGGCCGGGTGTGGTGGCTCATGCCTGTAATCCCAGCACTTTAGGAGGCAGAGGCAGGTGGATCACCTGAGGTCAGCAGTTCGAGACCAGCCTAGCTAACATGGTGAAACCCTGTCTCTGCTAAAAACTACAAAAATTAGCCGGACATGGTGGTGGGCACTTGTAATCCCAGCTACTCGGGAGGCAGAGGCAGGAGAATTGCTGGAACCCAGGAGGCAGAGGTTACAGTGAGTCAAGATTGTGCTATTGCACTCCAACCTGGGTGACAAGAGCAAAACTCCATCTCAAAAATAAAATAAAATAAAACAAAGTAAAACAAAACAAAATAAAAACAACATGCTTATAACACCTACATTAGCATACAGCTGGGCAAAATCATTTAACATCATGCCTATTTTCTTTTCTTTTCTCTTCTTTTCTTTTTGACACAGACTCTCGCTTCATTGCCCAGGCTGGAGTGCAGTGGCACAGTCTCGGCTCACTATAACCTCTGCCTTCCAGGTTCAAGCAATTCTCCTTCCTCAGCCTCCTGAGTAGCTGGGATTATAGGCGCACACCACCAGGCCTGGCTACTTTTTGTATGTTTTTAGTAGAGATGGAGTTTCACCATGTTGGCCAGGCTGGTCTCCAAACTCCTGGCCTCAGATGATCCACCTGCCTTGGCCTCCCAAAGTGCTGGGATTACAGGCATGAACCACTGTGCCCGGCCTTACATCATGCCGATTTTCTAATAAAGTGTGGAATACTGTACACAGGCCTTTTGTAGACATGACGGGGGTCAAAAACACAAAGTACAATACGCAAAACAATATGAGCAACACAGAACGCTGTATTGGTTGTTTATTCTCATGATCATGTGGCTGATGGGGATCTGTGGCTCACTGCCACTGCCCAGCATTGCAAGAGAGCAGCAAACCTGCAGATTACTAGCCCTGGCAAAAGATCAAAATTCAAAAATCAGACCAGGAACAGTGACTCACACCTATAATCCCAGCACTTTGGGAGGCTGAAGAGGATCACTTGAGGCCAGGAGTTCGAGACTAGTCTGCAATATAGTGAGTTCCCTGTCCCTCCAAAAAAATGTTTAAATTCACTAGGCACAGTGGTGCACACCTGTAGTCCCAGCTTCTGGGGAGGCTGAGGCAGGAGGATCACTTGAGCCCAGGAATTGAAGTCTGCAGTGAGCTGTGATAGTGCCACTGCACTCCAGCCTGTGTGACAGAGCAAGACACTGTGCTTTAAAAAACAAACAAACAAACAAACAAAAATCACAATCTGGAGTATGGTTTCTACTGAATGCATATTATTTTTGCACCACTGTAAACTTGAAAAATTGTAAATCTAACCATCGTAAGTTGACATCACAAGTCAGAGACCATCTGTACTTGGGTATTAAAACAGGGCCTTTTGTTTGGAGAACTCCAGAAATCCTCTGCTTTGGAAAACCAAGCGGAAGTGGGGGGGTGAATGTTTCAGACGTGGAATTGACTTACATAAATCTCCAAGTAAGCCAAGCACTCTCTGGGCAGGGCCTATGCTATCCTGGGGAGAACACTGTCATGGATTTTCTTCTTAAAGGCCTCAAAAAGCCTTCCAAGAGATAGTCTGACTCATTCAAGACCAAAAACCGCAACTTGAGCAGGCGCCTCAGACCTCTTGGCGTGAGGGGAGAGGTTGCCGGCCCTCAAAGCAAGTAAGCTCTTCCTGAAAATTAGTCCAGGGCTTCTGCAGCTATAGGAAAACAAGTGCTAAGCAGAAATCGTGAGCCTGCTGAAAGCCACCCTGACCTGAACCCACTCGATGGCTTTGGAGGCCACATAAGCTGGAGAAATAGGCACGCACAGGGGCACGGAGAACTTGTGCAATGGAGAATGATACAGTTTGCCCATTCTACAGCCCTCTGCACACACTTTTAACACGGCTCATACTGCAGAGAGGCAATGTGAAATCAGGATTGACAGCCTCAAATTTGCGGCCAAAGTGTCAGAATCCAAAACGCTGCTCTGCCACTCACCCGCTGCATGGCTTTGAGTTACACTAACCTCTCTCTGCCTCAATTTCTTCATCTGGAAAGTGGTTATTATAATCGTCCCCAATGCTCATGGTTTCTATTAGGATTAACAATTATTTTTCTTTCACTTTTTTGAGACAGGGTCTCACTCGGCTGCCTCGGCTCACAGCAACCTCCACCTCCTGGGTGCAAGCAATTCTTCTGCCTCAGCCTTCTGAGTAGCTGGGATTACAGGTATGCACCACAATGCCTGGCTAACTTTTTTGTATTTTTAGTAGAGTAGTAGAGACAGGATTTCATCACGTTGGCCAGGCTAGTCTCGAACTCCTGGCCTCAAGTGATCTGCCCGCCTCAGCCTCCCAAAGTACTGGGACCACAGACATGAGCCACCATGCTCTGCCAGGATTAAGAATTTTGAAATTTTTACAGTGTTCAGGACAGTACCTGGCTGTCAGCATTATGTAGTGCTTGCTGAATTTTTATTTATTGTATTTATTCACAGGTGTGTTTGTGTGTGTGTGTGTGTGTGTGTGTCTGTGTGTGTGTGTACGAACTCTGAGCATTTCCCAGGAAAATGCATTTCCTAGAAATTTCTAGGAACTCAGAAAACAATGATGAACGAGACACAGCCTTTTCTTTTGAAGAACTCAATGTCTATTTTAATACACAGACTGGTTTGTTCTGTTTTTAGAGACGGGGTCTCATTCTGTCACCCAAGCTGGAGTGCAGTGGCTCAATTAGAGCTCACTGAAGCCTGTAATTCCTGGGCTCAAGAGATCCTCCCACCATAGCCTCCCAAGTAGTTGGGACTACAAATATGTGCTATTGTGTCCAGCTAATTTTTATTTTTTATTTTTGTAGAGACAGGTTCTCACTATGTTGTTCAGGCTGGTCTTGAACTCCTGGCCTCAAGTCATAATCCCACCTCAGCCTCCCAATAGTGTTGGGGTTACAGCCGTTACCACCTCGCCCTGCCAATTGGTTTTTAACAGCTCTAGTAGAGATATTGGCAAAGTGCTGGGGGAAAATCCAGGAGGAGGCAAGTAACTCCATCCAGGGGTAATAGGAATGGCTACGCGCAGCTCACATCTGCAATTGAGCAGAATTCAAGGTGTAAGAGGAGGTACCTTGTAATAATGGCTCTCAACCTTCCCTTGAATTTAAATCTCCTAGAGGGCTTTTTTAAACCCAGATTCCCAAGCCACAGGCCAAAAGTTCTGATTCAGTAGGTCTGGGTAGGACTCGAGAATATGCCTTTCTAACAGGTTCCCACGTGATGTTGTTGCTGATGCTGGTCCAGGGATCCCACCATGAGAACTCTGCCTTACAGGACCTGGGAGAAAACAGCAAGTGCCTGGGTTCAGGAAAACGAAAGAACCTGGCCTTCTCAGGGGAGCAAAGGTAGTCTGGCAGGGTTGGGTCAGACAGCAGTGTAGAAAATAACAAAAGATGAGGTGGGAAGAGTGCAGAGGCTGCGGCAAATCCTGAACACTTAAGGGACCTTTGGAATTTGTGGCCTTGAATAACTTGACCCAACTTGTATTTCCAAAATGATTGCTGTGGAGGAAAGGAGATCAGCTTGGAGGTTGCTGTTAGAGACCAGAGGAGAAATAATGAGGTCAGAGCTGGTGCAGGTGCAGTAGAAATAAGAAGAAACAGGCCAGGCACAGTGGCTCATGCCTGTAATCCCAGCACTTTGGGATGCAACAGTGGTAGGACTGCTTGAGGTTAGGAGATTGAGACTGGCCTGGGCAACACAACAAGACTATATCTCTATAAATAATTTAAAAAATTAATTAAGGGTCAGCACAGTGGCTCACGCCTGTAATACCAGCACTTTGGGAGGCTGAGGTGGGTGGATTGCTTGAGGCCAGAAGTTCAAGACCAGCCTGGCCAATATGGTCAAACCCTGTCTCTACTAAAAATACAAAAATTAGCCAGGTGTGGTGGCACACACTTGTAATCCCCACAACTCAGGAGGCTGAGGTAGGAGAATCACTTAAGCCCGGGAGGCAGAGGTTGCAGTGAGCTGAGATCATGCCACTGCACTCCAGCCTGGATGACAGAGTGAGACTCCATCTCAAAAAACATGTATATATTAACTAGGCATGGTGATGTGTGCCTGTAGTCCCAGCTACTGGGGAGGCTGAGGTAGGAGGATCACTTGAGCCCAGGAGTTCAAGACTGCAATGAGCTATGATTGCACCACTGCACAGACTGGGCAACAGAGTGAGACCCTATCTTTAAAAAAAATAAAAGAAGAAATACAGGGACATCATAGAGCACAGAATTAGGTATCTCTGTGGATGCCTATACAGCACATAAGAAAGAGGGAAGGGTTAAGGCTTGCTCCATTCTTAGCCAGCCCTCATGCCTGGATGGAGGGGGTTCTATCAACTGAGAAAAGAATGGAAGAAACAAAAGAGATTTGGAGAGAAGAGAATGTCAGAAATTCAATTTGTAATAATTTTGAGGCATCACTGACATCCAGCAAGCAATTAGAAATACAGGGCCAGAGCCAAGGAAAGAAGCCAAGAGTGGAGATAAAGACCTGGGCATCTCTGAGCACAGGGTCAGGTTAAAATCAAGGCTTTGGATATGATGGCCAAAGGAAACAGAGCTGACTCGGGGAAGAACAGGCACAAAAACCTGACTTACCTCTTTTAAATGGCTTAGCTTAGCAGTTGCAAAGAAGAAGAGAAAAGGGAGAATAAGGAAGGAATCCAGAAGCTAGAACCCAGCAGGACTTAGCAAAGATGTTTACAGCATCCTGGTGCTAGCTCTGTCATCTGTGAATGCTATGGTTTTGATGTGTCTCCTCCAAAATTCATGTGTTGGAAACTTCATCCCCAATGCAGCAGTGTTGGGAAGCGGGGCCCTTTGGGAGGCATTTAGGTCATGAAGGATCTGCACTTGTAAATGGATTAATGCCACTGCAAAAAGGGCTTGCAGGAGTGGGTCTGCTCTCTCTTGCCTTTCTGGTTTCTGTCATGTGTGAACACAGCAAGAAGGCCCACACCAGATGCCAGCACATTCATCTTGGACTTCCCAGCCTCCAGAGCTGTGAGAAATAAATTTCTGCTCTTTATAAATTACCCAATCTGTTGTATTCTGTTACAGCGGCACAAACATACTAAGACAGTGTAGCATCACAAGCCCTTCTGACCTAACCTGCATTTAATTGCAAAGTGTCTGCTAGTCATTATCTATTCTCAGGCCCATGGGCTGCCTGCTCTTCCTGGTTCTGCTCCTATCACAGAGGCCTGGCCCATGGAAATTACATTTCTCAGGCTCCTTGACCAACTGGCTTCTGGTGAATTTCCACCGAAGAGTAGCACTGGCAGGAGATTGCAGGGAAAGGAGTAGTAAAAGTTTGTCCTCCCCCACCCCTTTTCTTCCCCAGTCCTTGCCCCATCTATCCCTTCTGGGGTGTCTCATGAGAGGTGTGCTGGGTCTCAGCATGTATCCCAGCTCCTGGCATCTGGTGACATTCTCTCTGTCTTTCGTCCCTCCAGCTGCGTGTGGGTGGGGAGTCACAGCTTGCTGCTGTTGCTCATCTCTGCAATGACTCACTAGTCCATTTGACTTTCAGCTCTTCCAATATCTGATGACTAGTTCCCTGTATTTGAATTTCTTCTATTGAACTAGCTGGTGTGGGGCCTGTTGTTGTCTTCACTAGTGCCTGATTGATCAACATACAATGATAATCCATCAGCTTCTCCCCCGACCACTGTGTCAGGCATCAGAATCTTATTCAGGCTGGGATTACCCAAGCTGATATTAACAAAGCCTGTTGTTTAAAAGTTAAGCAGAAAAGCAATTTTAAAAGAGGTGGTAAATAAAGATAAAAGCTGAAATAAACACATTGTACAACATAAAGCAGTAAAATGATAGATGAGTTCAAAAGCTGTTTTTTTGATAAGATGACTAAAATAAACAAACTCTGACAAATTTAATTAGGGGAATATTTTTAATTAGAAATGAGAAAGGAGATAGGACAATTTATAGAAAATAGATTTTCCCTCAAATCCAAAGAGAATGTCATGCATTCTTCTAGACTAATAAACTGAAATCCTCAATGAAAAATTTCTAGAAAGATATAGATTACTAAAAATAATCCAAGTATAAATCCAAACAGAATAACAACTGAGAAAAAAATTGAGAAAATCATCCAATAACAGCCCCCAAACTGCAGTTGGTCTCATTATTTCCACTAGGGCAATTTTTATATGTTTAAGAAACAGATAATTTTCATGTTGTATAAAACATACAGAGTGGGCCTGGTGTGGTGGCTCATACCTATAATCTTAGCACTTTGGGAGGCCCAGGTAGGCAGACTGCTTGAACTCAGGCATTTGAGACCAGCCTGGGCAATGTGGCAAAATCCTGTCTCTACTAAAAACACAAAAATTAACCAGGCATAGGGTATCTGTGCCTGTAGTCTCAGATACTTGGGAGGCTGAGATAGGAGGATCACTTGAGCCTGAAAGATTGAGGCTGCATGAGCTGTGTTTGCACCACTGCACTCCAGCCTGGGTAACAGTGAGATCCTGTCTTTAAAAAAATATGTATATATGTATATATACATACGTGTGTGTGTGTGTGTGTATATATATATGCAAAAAGAGATGAGTTCCTTTATGTCTATTCGGCAAGCATGAACTTCTTCTCAAACCCTGATAAAGATAAAACATACAAAAAGAAAATTATAGGCACAGATAACATGAATATGGATAGGAAAAGCTTGAAGAAAATTCTCACCTCTAAAAAGGAACTTGTTTTACTATACTGCTATCTTCACAGGGCTGATAAGTTTTTTTGTGGGGAGGAGGGTGTTGTAACAGCTTCCCTGAGATCTAATTTTTTTTTTTTCTTTTAGATGGAATTTCTCTCTTGTTGCCCAGGCTGGAGTGCAATGGCACAATCTTGGCTCACTGCAACTTCTGCCTCCCAGGTTCAAGCGATTCTCTCACCTCAGCCTCCTGAGCAGCTGGGATTACAGGCGCTCACCACCACACCCAGCTAATTTTTGTATTTTTAGTAGAGACGGAGTTTCACGATGTTGGCCAGGCTGGTCTCAAACTGCTGACCTCAGGTGACCCACCAGCCTTGGCATCCTAAAGTGCTGGGATTACAGGTGTGAGCCACTAAGCCTGGCCTATATTCTTATACTACAAAAAATATGGACTTTACAAATCTATGTCATCCTGATGCAAGGGCCATGCAGATCTCCAGTGTACTGTCTCAACTTCAGTATATGTGCTGCTAACGCAAGCACAAAGGGTGATAACTTTACAAGTTAAATTGAAAGAAATCACAGAGGATGGATGGTTTGTATGTTATCAGAGTGAACAACCACTTGACAAAACTTCCAAAGCTAAAATCAAAGGGAAACTATCTGGAGTGAATGTTCACAGCAAATATAACAAAAAGTTCTGTGTTACATAAAGAATTTACACATGTTGGGCCAGGCACGGTGGCTCACTCCTGTAATCCCAGCATTTTGGGACGCTGAGGTAGGTGGATCACCTGAGGTCAGGAGTTGGAGACCAGCCTGGCCAACATGGTGAAACCCCATCTCTACTTAAAATACTAAAAAAATTAGCTGGGTGTTGTGGGGGCATCTGTAATCCCAGCTACTTGGGAGGCTGAGGCAGGAGAATTGCTCGAACCCAGAAGGCAGAGGTTGCAGTGAGCCAAGATAACACCATTCCACCCTAGCCCAGGCAACAAGAATGAAACTCCATCTCAAAAAAAAAAAAAGAACTTATGCATGTTGATACAAAATAAATAAATAAGTCTCCAATATGTAAACTGGCAAAGAACTTGAGAAGGCAATTCATGAAAAAAAGAGATGCTATTGGTAAATAAGCATGTGAAAAAATGTTCAACTTTGCTGTGATCAAATAAATACTCACTAGCACAGTGTGGGAGCATCTTACACCCACTACATTAAGATAATTGGGTGTTTTTTGTGTTTTGAGACAGAGTCTCTCGCTCTGTCACCCAGGCTGGAGTGCAGTGGTGTAATCTCGGCTTACTTCAGCCTCCACCTCCCAGGGTCCAGTGATTCTCATGTCTCAGCCTCCCAAGTAGCTGGGATTACAAGTGTGCACCACCACGCCTGGCAAATTTTTGTATTTTTAGTAGAGACGGTGTCCTGCCATGCTGGCCAGGCTGGTCTCAAACTCCTCGCCTCAAGTGATCCACCCCACTCAGCCTCTTAAAGTGCTGGGATTACAGGCATGAACCACCATGCCCGGCCCCCTACATTAGGAGAATTTTAAGAGTTACCTAGTATTACAATACTGTGGTAAAGTGAGTTGACTCATACACTATTGGACATTAGGGATCATCTCAAAATTTCATAATATCCCTTTATCCTAAGGAATTTTTAAAGATTAAAAAAAAACTACATGAGATGTTTTTTGCAAAGTCATTTCTAACAAGAAAAATAAATGTACATATACATGTATATATTTATGTATTTTTGTGTGTGGGTATATATATATGTATATACACACATGTCTACATATGTATATATACACACATATATAGACATATGTGTGTGTATATATACACATATATTTGTGTATATATGTGTGTATGTATGTGTATGTGTGTATATATGTGTGTGTGTGTATATATGTGTGTATGTGTATATATATATGCTTCAATTTCCTCATCTGTAAAACGGGGCTAATGACAGTACCTAAAGAGTGATTATGAGAATTAAGTAAAGCTCTTCAGGCTGGACATGGTGGCTCACGCATGCAATCCCAGCACTTTGGGAGACCAAGGCAGGCAGATCACTTGAGACGAGCCTGGGCAACATGGTAAAACCCTATCTCTACAAAAATACGAAGACAAGCTGGGTGTGATGGCACATGCCTGTTGTCCCAGCTGGTGGGAGGGATGATTGAGCCCAGGAGATCGAGGCTGCAGTAAGTAGAGCTCACACCACCACTACACTCCAGCCTGGGCAACAGAGCAAGACCCTGTCTCAAAAAAAAAAAAAAAAGAATAATGATAATACAAAATGATATCACTTCAAATGCATAAACACAATGATTTACAACAATGTAAACATGATGAGAAGTGGAAAAGAACCAGAAGGAGAAAGGAATAATGAAAATCACCACTGCATGAATAAGGGAGGTGTATAAATCACTTTTCCTTTTGGAATTATTTTGGTTTTAGTACTAAGTAGAGATCTGGTGGGAAACAAAATTAAAATATACCGAAAGCTACTCTAATGAATTGGCACCTTCTGGGCAGCCTAATATTACATCTGGGAACTCTGCATCTAAGATATTTGAAATAATAAACTCAGCATACATCCCCCCGGGGACACCATGTGGTGTGTGGGACCAGCCAGCTGATGGCACTGCTTCACTTGCCTAGAGGACCAAAGAGGCATTTATTGGCCTCAATAATATACCAGGACTGGTTATTCGATCTTCCTTAAAGATAAAGTCTTTTCCTTAACCAGGCATGGTGGTGCATGCCTGTAGTCCCAACTACTGGGGAGGCTGAGATGGAAGGATTGCTTGAGACCAGGAGTTCTAGGTTGCACTGAGCTATGATTGTGCCACTGCACTCCAGCAAGACCCTGTCTCAAAAAAAAAGAAAAGAAAAGAAAAGATGAAGTCTTTTTCTTAAACCCAATACTCAAAACGCAAAACAAATCTCTGCACAGTTGGGAAATTGACCCAAGTTTGATCTGGATGAACAGTAACCTTCCAGAAATAGTATGGAGAATCCTTTAAAAACTAAATGTAGAACTACTATTTGATCCAGCAATCCCACTACTGGGCATCTACTCAGAGGAAACAAAGTCATTATACAAAAAAGATACTTGCACACACATGTTTACAGCGGTACAATTTGCAATTGCAAAACCGTGGAACCAACCCAAATGCCCACCAATTAACGAGTGGATAAAGACACTGTAGTACATATACATGATGGACTACTACTCAGCCATAAAAAGGAATGAATTAATGGCATTTGCAGCAACTTGGATGGAATTGGAGACTATTACACTAAGATGGAAAACCAAACATCGTATGTTCTCACTCATAAGTGGGAGCTAAGCTATGAGGATGCAAAGGCATAAGAATGACACAGTGGACTTTGGGGACTCAGGGAGAAAGGATGGGAAGGGGGTGAGGGTCAAAAGACTACAAATTGGGTTCAGTGTATACTGCTCAGGTGATGGGTGCACCAAAATCTCACAAATCACCACTAAAGAACTTATGTAACCAAATACCACCTGTTCCCCAATAACCTATGGAAATAGAAAATTTGAAAAAAGAAATACTAAATTAAAAACAAACCAACAACAACAACAACAAAAACAGTAACCTTCCAGGAAGCTGCTTTGACCTTCAGGACCAGGACCGGGTGGTTACGCCTCCCTTGTGTGATTTGGTCAACAGGCAGGAAGAGTTGAACAGCAGGCAGCATTATGCCCAGATTCATTTAAATCTACAAATGGAGAAAAATGCAAATCACCAGAGGGACAGGCTCCAGGATAATGAGAGACGAACCTAAAGGCAGCCTTAGGCTTTTTCTTCCCAAAAGTCAGCAAAGCTTGAAAATCTCTACCCAGTCCAAAGCCATGCGTGGAAACTGATTTCACTGGCGGCTCCTGCATTGTTACGGGCTTGTGAAGGACAAATCAGGATACGAGTAGCCGAGAGACGGAAACGTAGCTGATCCAAGTTGAGCTCGAGTCCTGACAACTGCCTACATGACTCAGAATGTGTGCAGTTAGTAAGTATATGGCTCCAATAAAGGAAGTGACAAGTTCAGCGGAGGATATAAATCCAGAAGAGAAATACCAGAAGATAACATAGAACCTAGTGTGACCAGAGGCTGAATCACACTGAGCTTAGATTCATATGTCCAAATGCCGATTCCACTTGGGATGTCAACAGGCATCTCAAACCTAATAGGTCAAACACAGGGCTCCAGGTCTTTGCCCTCACCTGTCCTGCCCGCTGCCTTCCAGTCTCATGTAAGGCATCCTTCCAACTCTTCTGCTGGAGTCTCTTTACTTTCTCTCCTTGTTTTACATTTCACATCCAATCCATCAGAAAATCCCATTGGTTCTAGATTCAAGATACCCCCAAATCCCTCGTCTTCTCATCATCTCCGCTACAACCACCCTGGTCCAAGCCATCATCATCTCTTGCCTGATTCTTTCTTTCTTTCCCTCTTTCTTTCTCTTTCTTTTTTTCTTTCTTTCCTTTCTTTCTTTCTCTTTCTTTTTTTCTCTTTCTTTCTCTTTGTCTTTGTCTTTTCTTTTCTTTTCTTTTTGTACGGGGTCTCACTCTGTAATCCAGACTGGAGTGCAGAGAAGAGAAGAGAAGAATGACAAGTGTTGGCAAAGATGCGAAGAAACTGGGACCCTTACACCTCTTGGTGGAATACAAAATGGTGCGGCTGCTACAGAAAACAGTATGGCCACTCCTCAAAAACTTTAAAATAGCGTTACCATATGATCCAGCAATTCTATTTCTGGGTATATACCCAAAAGAATTGACGGCAGGATCTCCAAGAGATATTTATACACCCATATTCATAGCAGCGTTATTCATAATTGCCAAAAAGACGAAGCAACCCAAGGTCTATTGAGAGATGAATGGAGTTTAAAATGTGGCGTATATATTACAATGGAAGGAAAATCCTGTCACATGATACAATACAGATGAACTTTGAGGACATTATGTTTTGTGATATAAGCCAGTAATCAAAAGACAAGTATTGGGCCTGGTGTGGTGGCTCACACCTGTAATCCCAGCACTTTGGGAGGCTGAGGCAGGCGGATCACTTGAGGTGAGGAGTTGGAGACCATCCTGGCCAATATGGTGAAACCCTGTCTCTACTAAAAATACAAAAAATTAAACAGGCGTGGTGGCACGTGCTTGTAATCCCAGTTACTCAGGAGGCTAAGGCATGAGAATCACTTAAACCTGGGAGGTGGAGGTTGCAGTGAGTTGAGATCACACCACTGCACTCCAGCCTGCACAACACTCGGTCTCAAAAGAAAAAAAAAAAAAAAAGACAAGTATTGGATTATTCCATTCATACAAGGTACTTAGTGTGGTCAAATTCAGAGAGAGAGGCCAGGCACTGTGGCTTATGCCTGTAATTCCAGCACTTTGGGAGGCCAAGGTGGGCAGATCACTTGAGGTCGGGAATTTGAGACCTGCTTGGCCAACATGGTGAAACCCCATCTCTACTAAAAATACAAAAATTAGCTGGTCATAGTGGCCCATGCCTGTAATCTCAGCTACTCAGAAGGCTGAGGAAGGAGAATTGCTTGAGCCTGGGAGGCAGAAGTTGCAGTGAGCTGAGACCACACCACTGCACTCCAGCCTGGGCAATAGAGCAAGACTTTGTCTCAAAAATTTAAAAAAAAAAAAAAAACAACTCATAGAGACAGAAAGTTACATGGTGGTTGCCAGGGGCTAGGGGAGGGGACAATGGGGAGTTGTTTAATGGGCGTAGAGTTTCTGTTTTGCAAGATGAAGTTCTGAAGTTTGGCTACTCAACAATGTGAATGGTCTTAATGCTAATGAACCACACACTAAAATACGGCAAAGATGGTAAATTTTATGTTACGCGTATTTTACTACAATTAAATTTTTTGTGTTGTTTTTGTTTTTTATCGCCCAGGCTGGAGTGCAGTGGTGACATCTTGGCTCGCTGCAGCCTCCACCTCCAGAGTTCAAGTAATGATTCCTGGCTCAGTCTCCAAAGTAGCTGGGATTACAGCCACATGCCACCATGCCCAGATAATTTTTATATTGTTTTTAGTAGAGACGGGGTTTTACCATGTTGCCCAGGCTGATCTCAAACTCCTGGCCTCAAGCGATCCGCCCACCTTGGCCTCCCAAAGTGCTGAGATTACAGGCATAAGCCATCACAACCAGCCTACACATTTTTTAAATTACCACACTGCACACTTGAAATGTGTATAGCCTACGGTGGGGCAGGGCAGGGAAGGGGAGGTGAGGGAAAACTTATTGGAGGTGATGGATACGTTGACAGCATTGATTTTGATGACGGTTTCATGGCTTCACAGGTGTAAACTGTTCTCCAAACACATCAAGTTATATCCATTAAATCTATAGCTTAAAAAAGATCTACAACTTAAAAAAGGAATAAATAAGTGCCATTTACCCTATGTCACTTTTATCTCAATAAAGCTGTTTTAATTTTTTTTTTTTTTTTTTTTGAGAACAGAGTCTCGCACTGTTGCCAGGCTAGAGTGCAGTAGCAAGATCTCGGCTCACTGCAACTTCCGCCTCCTGGATTTACGCCATTCTCCTGCCTCAGCCTCCCGAGTAGTTGGGATTACAGGTGCCTGCCACCACGCCCAGCTAATTTTTGTATTTTTAGTAGAGACGGGGTTTCGCCATGCTGGCCAGGATGGTCTCAACCTCTTGACCTCGTGATCCACCCGCCTCGGCCTCTCAGCGTGCTGTGTTTTTAATTTTTTGATTTAATTTTTACAAATTCAATGGGATCCTATCCCTCCGCTGCTCTAAACCTTCCATGGTCTTCCCATTTCACTGAGAGTAAAAGCCACAGTCCTTGGAATGATCCACAAGGTGGTAGATGATCCGGTCCTGAAGTTGCAGTTTCCTCATTCTCATTCCTCTCCCCCTCACCCGTGCCAGGCCAGCTACACTGGCTTCCTTGCTGTTTTCTCAAACGCGTGCTGACGCGCCCTCCCCAGGCAGTTACCTGGGCTGCTAGCATTTACCTGGAAGGCTTGTCCCCCAGGCAGCTTCACACTTATTCACCTCTTTCAAGGCTTGATTCAATGTCACCCTCTCAGCAGGGTCTTCCCTGTGTGGTATTTAAAACTCAAAGAGTCCCCCACTCTGTAAGTGTCCATCTTTCTTCCCTGCTTTATTTTCTACACATCACTTATCACTAATAAACTACATTTTCTTTTTTATCTATGTCTCTCCTGACTGGAGTTCAAAAAGACAAAGATTGTTTTCGGGTTTTTTGGTTTTGTGTTTCATTTTTTGTTTTGAGACAGTCTCACTCTGTCGCCCAGGCTGGAGTACAGTGTGACGTGACCTCGGCTCACTGCAACCTCCAACTCCCAGGTTCAAGCGATTCTCCTGCCTCAGCCTCCCAAGTAGCTGGGATCACAGAGGTCCACTGCCATCTCCGGCTACTTTTTGTATTTTTAGTGGAGATAGGTTTCACCATGTTGGCCAGGCTGGTCTCGAACTCCTGACCTCAGGTAATCCGCCCTCCTGATCCTCCCAAAGTGCTGAGATTACAGGCGTGAGCCACAGAGCCCAGCCCACTTCTGGTTTTCAAATGGAAATTGATGACCTCAAATGCAGAAGTACAGACAAACCCTCTCCCGGGTCTCCATCTATGTGGAGGCAAAAAAGACCAAAGTCAGAAGCGCTCGGGCTGTGTGGCCTCCCTCCTCCACCAGGTCCAGCATTTCCCATACTTTGTGGGTCTGATGCTTGATTTTAGCAGCCTGGGCATACAAGAAAGGAGTGCAGCTGGAGCCATCCTCCCCTCACCACTCACGGTGACCTGAAGTCTCAGAGCATCCAGAAAAAAATGCAAACACCAATTAATCGGGAGGCTGAGGCAGAAGAATTGCTGGAACCCAAGAGGTGGATGTTGCAGTGCGCTGAGATCACACCACTGCACTCCAGCCTGGGCAAAAGAGCGAGACTCCATATCAAACACACACACACACACACACGCACGCACGCACGCACACACAAACAGGTTTTTATGAGGGCTGTAACCCAATGGACAAGGTGCTCTCTCTCAGCCTGGGAATGTCCCTGCTCTGAACCAGTCGCCTTGCCAATAAGCCACATGTTTCCACTCTGCAGAATCCAATTTCTGAGCAATGTGACAGTGACAGGTCCAGAGACATGCTACACACTCCCAAGGTGCCTTTGAACACTTGCTGAATCGTTAAGAACAATGTGTATCTCTGGATGTACTTAGCAACATGGAACACGCACCCGGCAAATGCTCATCACGCTCAGTTTATGCGGCAGCTCCCACCACCCCAGGCCACCCCCAAGCATCTTGCAAGCTACAGAGCACACAAGGCTAAGCCACCTTCTTTATCACCACCATTCTCAGAATCACTGCAGACTCACTCCTTAAGTCCCAGATTAAGTATTAAATATTAACACCTTAATATTAAGTTATTTAATCCTCACAACAACCCTATGATTTAAATGATTATTATTCCATTTCAGATGGAGGAAGAGAGACCTAGAAAGGGTAGGTAGTGCTGGGTACTGTGGCTCACACCTGTAATCCCACCACTTTGGGAGGCAGAGGCAGGAGGATTGTTTGAGGCCAGAAGTTCGGGGCCAGCTTGGGCAACATAGGGAGACCCCCTACTCCTCACGTCTACAAAAAGAAAAATTTAAAAATTAGCCAAGTATAGTGATGTGTACCTGTGGTCCCAGCTACTTGAGAGACTGAGGCGGGAAGATCCCTTGAGCCCAGGAGCTGGAGGCTGCAGTGAGCAGTGATGGCACCACCGCACTCCAGCCTGGGTGACAGAGCAAGAGCATGTCTCTCCAAACACAAAGAAAGAAAGGGTAAGTAATTATGCAAAGTCACACAGCTAGAGAAAAATGACACCAGGATTTAAACCTAGACCGTCTGCCTCCAGAGTTTACCCTCTCAAACACTCCCCTATACTATAACTCTGTAATACTCCTTAAATGTGCAGGCTGAAAGATCGTCGTAATTATCATTGCTGCCTACCTACCCACCCAGAAACTTCACAAAGAAAAATATCAAGTTCATTCTGTTCAGGGACACAGTGGGTGAGGAATTTGGGCAGGACACCATGGGGACAGCTTGTCTCTGCTCTACCGCGTCTATCCAAGGCATCAGCTACAAAGGCTCAAAGGCTCAGAATGACTCAATGGCTGGGATCGATACCATCTGAAGGCATTGCACTAACGTCACTCTCTACGCACAGTCTCTCCATGTGACCTGGGCTGCTCAGCCTGGTGGCTGCGTTCCAGAAGCAAGCGTCCCACAAGGCAGGAAGTAGAAACTGTCGGTTTCTTAAGACGGATACTGGAATCCAGAACAGCATCACGTCTGCCGTTTTCTATTGACTAAGCAGTTCCAGAGTCCAGATTCCATGGGAGGGGCAGAGACCCTACCTCTCAAAGAATTTTGTGGCCATTTTTTTAAACCACCAACAAGATCGTTTAGTCTAACTCCTTTATTTATTTATTTATTTATTTATTTATATTTTCTGAGATAGAGTCTCACTCTGTCACCCAGACTGGAATGCAATGGCGCGATCTTGGCTCACTTCAACTCCTGCCTCCCAGGTTCAAGCGTTCTCCTGAATCAGCCTCCTGAGTAGCTGGAATTACAGGTGTGCGCCACCACATCCGGCTAATTTTTATATTTTTAGTAGAGA
>NW_012101532.1:23870-26348 GCF_000951045.1 Mandrillus leucophaeus | reverse complement strand
GCAAATGCTCATCACGCTCAGTTTATGCGGCAGCTCCCACCACCCCAGGCCACCCCCAAGCATCTTGCAAGCTACAGAGCACACAAGGCTAAGCCACCTTCTTTATCACCACCATTCTCAGAATCACTGCAGACTCACTCCTTAAGTCCCAGATTAAGTATTAAATATTAACACCTTAATATTAAGTTATTTAATCCTCACAACAACCCTATGATTTAAATGATTATTATTCCATTTCAGATGGAGGAAGAGAGACCTAGAAAGGGTAGGTAGTGCTGGGTACTGTGGCTCACACCTGTAATCCCACCACTTTGGGAGGCAGAGGCAGGAGGATTGTTTGAGGCCAGAAGTTCGGGGCCAGCTTGGGCAACATAGGGAGACCCCCTACTCCTCACGTCTACAAAAAGAAAAATTTAAAAATTAGCCAAGTATAGTGATGTGTACCTGTGGTCCCAGCTACTTGAGAGACTGAGGCGGGAAGATCCCTTGAGCCCAGGAGCTGGAGGCTGCAGTGAGCAGTGATGGCACCACCGCACTCCAGCCTGGGTGACAGAGCAAGAGCATGTCTCTCCAAACACAAAGAAAGAAAGGGTAAGTAATTATGCAAAGTCACACAGCTAGAGAAAAATGACACCAGGATTTAAACCTAGACCGTCTGCCTCCAGAGTTTACCCTCTCAAACACTCCCCTATACTATAACTCTGTAATACTCCTTAAATGTGCAGGCTGAAAGATCGTCGTAATTATCATTGCTGCCTACCTACCCACCCAGAAACTTCACAAAGAAAAATATCAAGTTCATTCTGTTCAGGGACACAGTGGGTGAGGAATTTGGGCAGGACACCATGGGGACAGCTTGTCTCTGCTCTACCGCGTCTATCCAAGGCATCAGCTACAAAGGCTCAAAGGCTCAGAATGACTCAATGGCTGGGATCGATACCATCTGAAGGCATTGCACTAACGTCACTCTCTACGCACAGTCTCTCCATGTGACCTGGGCTGCTCAGCCTGGTGGCTGCGTTCCAGAAGCAAGCGTCCCACAAGGCAGGAAGTAGAAACTGTCGGTTTCTTAAGACGGATACTGGAATCCAGAACAGCATCACGTCTGCCGTTTTCTATTGACTAAGCAGTTCCAGAGTCCAGATTCCATGGGAGGGGCAGAGACCCTACCTCTCAAAGAATTTTGTGGCCATTTTTTTAAACCACCAACAAGATCGTTTAGTCTAACTCCTTTATTTATTTATTTATTTATTTATTTATATTTTCTGAGATAGAGTCTCACTCTGTCACCCAGACTGGAATGCAATGGCGCGATCTTGGCTCACTTCAACTCCTGCCTCCCAGGTTCAAGCGTTCTCCTGAATCAGCCTCCTGAGTAGCTGGAATTACAGGTGTGCGCCACCACATCCGGCTAATTTTTATATTTTTAGTAGAGATGAGGTTTCACCACGTTGGCCACACTGGTTTTGAACTCCTGGGCTCAAGTGACCCTCCCACCTCAGCTTCCCAAAGTGCTGGGATGACAGGCGTGAGCCACCGCACCCGGCCAGTCTAACCCCTCTAAATTATAGCTGAACAACTGAAGCTCAGAGAAGTTAAGCAATGTGTCCAAGATCGCATAACTTGTAAAGTGCTAGTGCCAGGATGGAACAGGTGCCTTCAGGCCTGGTCTCATACGCTATGCCACTCCATCTCACGTGGCTGCACATTGAAATCACCTGGGGAACTAGAGTGCTGACACCCGGGTGCCCCCTGCAGAGATTCTCAATTCTTTTGATATGGCCTGGGCATGGGGTTCTTTAAAAGCTCCCCAGGGCCTTTAACAGTCTGCAGTGTGAGAACCATGCTCTATGTAATACCCCCAGATGGTTCCATAGAGGTGAAATCTACCACTGTTTCAGTGTCTCCACGTTTGCAGTGACCCTAGCCTACGATGGGAACAGTTACACCAAGAACAGATTTCTGACACCTTCACCTGGTTCTCTAACTTCATCCTGAACCTTTGTCCAACATGCCTAACAAATTTTTGTATTTTTGTATTTTTTTTTTTTGTAGAGACAGGGTTTCGCCACATTGCCCAGGCTGGTCTCGAACTCCTGACCTCAAGCAATCTGCCCGCCTCAGCCTCCCAAAGTCCTGGGATTACAGGCATGAGCCCTGCAACTTACCACCTTCTCCTTCTTGATAATACTTTGTGGGGTTTTTTTGTGGAGGAGGGGTCTTAACCTTTATTTTATTTATTTATTTATTTGAGATGGAATCTCGCTGTGTTGTCCAGGCTGGAGTACAGTGGCGTGATCTCGGCTCACTGCAAACTCCCCCTCCCGGGTTCACACCATTCTCCTGCCTCGGCCTCCCGAGTTGCTGGGACTGCAGGTGCCTGCCACCATGCCCAGCTTTTTTTTGTATTTTTAGTAGAGACGGGGTTTCACTGTGTTAGCCAGGATGGTCTCGATCTCCTGACCTCGTGATCCACCC
>NW_012101532.1:18561-23430 GCF_000951045.1 Mandrillus leucophaeus | reverse complement strand
CCAGCTCCATCCATGTCCCTGCAAAGGACATGATCTTGTTCTTTTTTATGGCTGCATAGTATTCCATGGTGTAGATGTACCATATTTTCTTTATCCAGTCTCTATCACTGATGGGCATTTAGGTTGAATTATGTCTTTGCTATTGTGAATAGTGCTATGGTGAACATATGTGTGCATGTGTCATTATAACAGAATGATTTGATCCCCTCATCTTCTGCCTCCCACCCCCTTCCAGTGGCCCCTCAGAAGCAGCACTTTAACACTCAATGTTTCAACTACAAGTCATGCTCACCTCTTCACCACTATCTGCCAAGCTCCAGAAATTTATTTCTGCCTTTGGAGTTCCTCACAGGTGGAGACCCAAAGGCCAGGTTATCCTGTTCCTGAGCCTCCTGGATAACCACTAACCCGTCATAACATTCCTCCTCCAGCTCCAAATATGTCTTCCTTCCTCTTCCTGGTCCATACAGCACTGGGCTAAAATTCTAAATCATGCTTTGAAAGTTTGATTCTGGCCAAGCATGGTGGCTCATTCCTGTAATCCCAGCACTTTGGGAGGCCAAGGCAGGAGGATCCCTTGAGGCCACGAGTTGGAGATCAGCCTAAGCAACATAGCAAGACCCCGTCTCTGAAAAAAAAAAAAAAATGGCCAGGCATAGTGTCACGCACCTATAGTCCCAACTACTCAGGAGGCTGAGGTGGGAGAATCACTTGAGTCTAGAAGTTGGAGGCTGCAGTGAGCTGTGATAGCACTACTGCACTCCAGCCTGGGCAACAGAGCAAGACTCTGTCTCAATTAAAAAAAAAAACCTTGATAGGTTGATTCTGTGAAGCCATCAGTTAACTTAGCAGGGGGAAAAAAATCCATCAATGTGATTATTTCACTGAAATAATTGATCAGTTGCATCCTATGTCTTCTATCATAACAAACTGGCTAAAAATATTAGCCTAAACAAGTATTTTTAGCGTTTCTCCTTAGCTTCAAATTCTCATGAAGGGCCGATTTTTAAAATGCAGATGTAAAGAAAGAAACTTTCTGATATTGCTATTCTACTAGATTTACTGATTTATATTAGGAGAAGATCTTTACAGTTTTATCACGGGTACATATCTCCTGAGGATAATTTTATAAAACATGTTTATGCTTCACTTTACACAAAATGAAATCTTCCTAAACTTCATAGACAATTATTTCAAATACGCCAAAGAAAAGATATTGAAAGGAACTCTTTATCTGGGTTCATTATACTTTTCTCTTTACTTTTGTGTATCTTTGAGCATTTTCATAAGATTAAGAGGAAGCAAAGAAGAGGGGGAGGCTGGGCAACCTCAGGGAATTCTATGATAGTCTAAAACCTCATTATATAAGGAAATGCAAATTAATAACCCCCACCAAAAAGAAATGCAATTTTTATTTGTATGTGTGTTTATAAAGTCTAATTTCTCTAGACTAGGGCTCTAAAAATCTAAAATAATTATTCTCTTTTTTTTTTTTTGAGGCAGAGTCTTGCTCTGTTGCCCAGTCTGGAGTGCAGTACTGGTGCAATCATAGCTCACTGCACCCTCAAACTCCTGGGTTCAAGTAATCCTTCCACCTCGGCCTCCCAAAATACTGGGATTACAGGCATGAGCCACTGCACCTGGCCTAAAATAATCTTTTTTTTTTTTTTTTTTTTTTTTTTTGAGACAGAGTTTCACTCTTGTTGCCTAGGCTGGAGTGCAATGGCGTGATCTCAGGTCACCACAACCTCTGCCTCCTGGGTTCAAGCGATTCTCCTGCCTTTGCCTCCCGAGTAGCTGGGATTACAGGCATGTGACACCACACCCAGCTAATTTTGTATTTTTAGTAGAGGGGGGTTTCTCCACCTTGGTCAAGCTGGTCTTGAACTCCCAACCTCAGGTAATCCGCCCACCTTGGCCTCCCAAAGTGCTGGGATTACAGACGTGAGCCACTGCACTCGGCCAATAATCATTCTAATAAAGCAGTTTTTCCACCTGCACTTTAAGCTGCCTTTGTTCTCCTCTCTTAAGTCCTACTTGCATGCTACAGGCCATGATACAGAGTTAATGCTTCTTCAGTGCCCCATTACTGAAATAAATCCTGAAAGGCACTGCTTTGTAGATCAAAGTGTTTGCGAGGCACTTCCCTACCCAGATTCCATGTGATTCAATGGATTCGGTAGATGCGTTAGGCCATTCTTGCATTGGTAGAAAGAAATGCATGAAGCTGGGTAATTTATTAAGAGGTTTAATTGGCTCATGGATTGCAGGCTGTAAAGGAAGCATAGTGCTGGCATCTGCACTCCTTCTGGGGAGGCCTCAGGGAGCTTTTACTTATGGCAGAAAGCAAAGGGGAGTAGTCACGTCACATAGCAGGAGCAAGAGAGAGGGGAAGGTGCCGCACACTTTTCCATGACCAAATCTCATGAGAACTCACTCATCATGGTAAAGAGAGCACCAAGCTATGAGGAATCCACCTCTGTAACCCAAACACCTCCCACCAGGCTTTACTTTTAACATTGGGGATTACATTTCAACATGAGATTTAGAAGAGACACATATTCAAACTGTATCAATCAACTGGATCACAAAGTCTGCTTACAATCACAATATTAAAAGAAAGCTTAATCTCATCAAAACCAATTGCCTATACAATGATGTGCCTCTTTAAATAAAACTTTGGTTCTTTAGAGTATCCAGAGAAACCACACCTGCGTGGATATGGTTTGGCTCCGTGTTCCCACCCAAATCTCATGTTGAATTACAATCTTCAGGGCTGGAGGAGGGGTCTGTTGGGAGGCAATTTGATCATGGGGGGCAGATTTCCTCCTTGCTGTTCTCACGAGAGTGAGTGCATTGTCACAAAATCTGTTGTTGTTTAGAAGTGTGTGGCACTTCCCCCTTTGCTCACTCTCTCTCTCTCCCGTCACCATGTGAAGATGTGCTTGCTTCCCCTTCACCTTCCGCCATGATTGTAAGTTTTCTGAGGCCTCCCCAGCCATGCCTTCTGTACAGCCTGTGGTACTGTAAGTCAAATAAACCTTTCTTCATCAACTACCCAGTCTCAGGTAGTTCTTTATACCAGTGTGAGAATGAACTAATACTTATACCAGTGTGAGAATGAACTAATACATGCACCTTCTGCGTTGATCTTGAAGAGCTATAACAAGTTGAATAATTAAGCATTTAGACTCCAGAGCCAGGAAGACTGGATTGGAATCCCAACTTCACCACTTTCTAGCTGTGTGACCTTGGACCAATCACTCCAGCCCTCTGTTTTCTCATGTGTTAAATGGGGGTAATAATAGTACCTATCTCATGCGATTATTATAAGTGTCAGATAAGATGATATTTACAAAGCACAGTGCCCAACAAAGAATCAGTGTCCTAGAAATGTGAAGTCCTATTGTGGAACTTGTCGATGGTGATGCTGTTACTATTATCAACATTTCTCAAAATCTGCTCGTAAACATATTTCACTTCATATATCTGTCATACTCCTGGGAGGCAGGGCTTTCATTATTCACAATTAAGGAAACCAGTTCAGAAAAGTCACTTGACTGGCCCCAAATCACACAGCCTTGGAGTGGGAGAAACAGAAGTGCAAGATCAAGTATTTAAACCCAGGATTGTGTGTAGTTCACTTCTCCCTTTTCCTGCAGCAACCTTTCTACCAAGTGATTTTCCAGTCTATAATTAAGCTCTTTATTTTTATTTCTTATTTTTTTTTTTAGAGACAGGGTCTCATTCTTTCACCCAGGCTGGAGTGCAGTGGCGCCATCATAGTTCACTGCAGTCTCTAGCGCTTGGGCTCAAGTGATCCTCCGGCCTCAGCCTCCTGAGTAGGTGGGACTACAGGCATGTGCCACCATGCCCTCCTAATTTTTTCTTTCATGTAGATATGGGGTCTCCCTGTGTTGTCCCAGCTGGTGTCAAACTCCTGGTTTCAAGTGATCCTCCCCCTTCTGCCTCCCAAAGTGCTGGATGACAGGTAATTAATCACTTTCAATGACAGGGAACTCGCCACCCACTGATTCAGCCCTAACAACCCACTTTCCAACATCTCCATCAGCAGCATGTTCGCCCTTCTCTGGAACTGGAATCTGTCTCCGTGTATAAGTTCTCTCCGTTGGTCTGACTCTGCCCTGCAGGGCCACCATGAATAAGTCTGCTCTCTCTGTCACATCACAGCCCTTGAATTTTTAAAGAACCAGGCATGTAACCCACCCCTCACCCTCCGCCTCGCCAAGTCCTCTCCTCTCCAGGCCCAACACCTCCAGATTCTTTCACATTCCTCTTCCAGAACATATTATGAATCCCCTTCCCACCTAGGCCCCCTGCTCCGCCTCAGGGCTTGACAAGAGGCATATACTATTGATGACCAAAGAAGCTTTCATGCTGCCCCCAGAGGCTTGTAATACATTTATGCTTTCTCGGGATGACACATACTCCAGGAGTACTAAGAATTGCTGTCAATCTCTCTGGCATTGTGAAGGACTCTGGCATTTCACCATATAATCATTTTTTTTTCTCCCAAGGGGCTGCCTGCTTGAGAAAACTGTCATATTCTTCAGCCAAGGGGAACCAAAGTGTTCTGAAGCAGATAAACATAGCTCTGCCATGTGGCTCTTTCCAGACACTTTTCTGATGCATCAGCTTGTGGTAAAGAAGCTAAAATAACCTGCAGTCAGAGATATTGGCCTCATACCAGCTCCCCAGGCCTCACCAGCCTTAGAGAAGAAGGGAGTATTTTTGTCAGGATAGGATAGGTTAGGCTGCATTGCAAAAGAGCCCTAAAGGCCAAGCATGGTGGCCCATGCCTGTAATCCCAGCGCTTTGAGAGCCTGAGGCAAGAGGATTGCTTGAGCC
>NW_012101532.1:0-18511 GCF_000951045.1 Mandrillus leucophaeus | reverse complement strand
ATATTTCACTTCATATATCTGTCATACTCCTGGGAGGCAGGGCTTTCATTATTCACAATTAAGGAAACCAGTTCAGAAAAGTCACTTGACTGGCCCCAAATCACACAGCCTTGGGGTGGGAGAAACAGAAGTGCAAGATCAAGTATTTAAACCCAGGATTGTGTGTAGTTCACTTCTCCCTTTTCCTGCAGCAACCTTTCTACCAAGTGATTTTCCAGTCTATAATTAAGCTCTTTATTTTTATTTCTTATTTTTTTTTTTAGAGACAGGGTCTCATTCTTTCACCCAGGCTGGAGTGCAGTGGCGCCATCATAGTTCACTGCAGTCTCTAGCGCTTGGGCTCAAGTGATCCTCCGGCCTCAGCCTCCTGAGTAGGTGGGACTACAGGCATGTGCCACCATGCCCTCCTAATTTTTTCTTTCATGTAGATATGGGGTCTCCCTGTGTTGTCCCAGCTGGTGTCAAACTCCTGGTTTCAAGTGATCCTCCCCCTTCTGCCTCCCAAAGTGCTGGATGACAGGTAATTAATCACTTTCAATGACAGGGAACTCGCCACCCACTGATTCAGCCCTAACAACCCACTTTCCAACATCTCCATCAGCAGCATGTTCGCCCTTCTCTGGAACTGGAATCTGTCTCCGTGTATAAGTTCTCTCCGTTGGTCTGACTCTGCCCTGCAGGGCCACCATGAATAAGTCTGCTCTCTCTGTCACATCACAGCCCTTGAATTTTTAAAGAACCAGGCATGTAACCCACCCCTCACCCTCCGCCTCGCCAAGTCCTCTCCTCTCCAGGCCCAACACCCCCAGATTCTTTCACATTCCTCTTTCAGAACATATTATGAATCCCCTTCCCACCTAGGCCCCCTGCTCCGCCTCAGGGCTTGACAAGAGGCATATACTATTGATGACCAAAGAAGCTTTCATGCTGCCCCCAGAGGCTTGTAATACATTTATGCTTTCTCGGGATGACACATACTCCAGGAGTACTAAGAATTGCTGTCAATCTCTCTGGCATTGTGAAGGACTCTGGCATTTCACCATATAATCATTTTTTTTTCTCCCAAGGGGCTGCCTGCTTGAGAAAACTGTCATATTCTTCAGCCAAGGGGAACCAAAGTGTTCTGAAGCAGATAAACATAGCTCTGCCATGTGGCTCTTTCCAGACACTTTTCTGATGCATCAGCTTGTGGTAAAGAAGCTAAAATAACCTGCAGTCAGAGATATTGGCCTCATACCAGCTCCCCAGGCCTCACCAGCCTTAGAGAAGAAGGGAGTATTTTTGTCAGGATAGGATAGGTTAGGCTGCATTGCAAAAGAGCCCTAAAGGCCAAGCATGGTGGCCCATGCCTGTAATCCCAGCGCTTTGAGAGCCTGAGGCAAGAGGATTGCTTGAGCCTAGGAGTTCAAGACCAGCCTGGGCAACATAGCAAGACCCCATCTCTACAGGGCATTGAAAAATTAGCTAGGCATAGTGGCATGTGCCTGTAGTCCCAGCTACTTGGGAGGCTGAGACGGGAAGATTGCTTGAGCCCAGAAGTTTGAGGCTGCAGTGAGCTATGATCACACCATTGTACTCCAGAGTGGGTGACAGAGAGAAAGCCTGTCTCTAAACAAAAAAAAAAAAAAGAAAGGAAAAAAAGGGACAGAAAACCTCAGTGACTTAACAGTAAAAATTCATTTCTCATTTATGCAAAGTTCACTGTAGATCTGGTAAGTTCCCAGGGCGGTTTGCTTTCAAGTGGTGACTCACGGGTCCAGGGACTTACATCTTACTGCTACACATCCAGAAGACATGGCTTCCAGGTCACGGTGGCAAGCGAAGAGCCAGCTCTTCAATGCTTCAAACTGGAACCAACATAAATCACTTCTGCCTATAAGCCCTGGCCAGAAATAGTCATATGGCCCCACCCAACTGCAGGCGGCTGGGAAAATGTGGGTGATATTCAGGGATAAAACAGGGATATTCAAGGAGCAGTCAATGGCTGGGTGCAGTGGCTCACACTTGTAATCCCTGGGAGGCAGGAGGATTACTTGAGGCCAGGAGTTCGAGACCAGCCTGGGTAACATAGGGAGACCCCATCTCTACCAAAATATATATATATATTTTTAGTTAGCCAAGTATGCTGGCTCATTTCTGTAGTCCCAGCTACTGGGGAGGCTGAGGTGGGAGGATCACTTGAGCCTAAGAGTTAGAGGCTGCAGTGATTCATGATTGTCCCATTGCACTCCAGCCTGGATGACAGAACAAGACCTATCTACCAAAAAAAAAAAGGAAGCAGCAGTAAGTAATTATTCTGCCACAGAAGAGAACAATCTCAACAGCCTTTAACCCCAACACACTTGCCTGCACATCTAGAGAAATTGCTGTGATGGTGAGCTCCCAGCATCGCTCCTGAGGACTCACAGCCCTTCGGCAGCCACAGTGTTTGATGACCACTGCACCAATGTCACCCTCTGAGCCACTGAATGGTGATCTTAATTGGCAGCTACAGAAAACTCCCTCCCATCTCTCTCTGCTGCCATTAACCTCATTGAGACTCTTGTCATTTCTTTTCCGAATTTTTTTTTTTTTTTTGAGATGGAGTCTCACTCTGTCACTTAGGCTGGAGTGAAGTGGTACAATCTCAGCTCACTGCAAACTCCACCTCCTGGGTTCAAGCGATTCTCCTGCCTCAGCCTCCATTGTAGCCGGCATTACAGGCCCCCACCACCACACCCAGCTAATTTTTGTATTTTTAGTAGAGACAGGGTTTTGCCATGTTGGCCAGGTTGGTCTCAAACTCCTGACCTCAAGTGATCCACCTGCCTCAGCTTCCCAAAGTGTGGGGATTACAGGCGTGAGCCACCGCGCCCAGCCTCTTCCAAATCTATTGCCACGGCGTTCTTAACTGGTCTCCACTCCTCTCTCGGTCATACCACTGTCCATCACCATTTTAAAAATCTCATCTGATTATATCCTTGGTCAGTTTCAAATCTGCCATAGCTACAGTTCAACAGGATAGACTATTTCCTTAGAGCAGTGGAAAGAAAACTTTTTTTTAGAGACAGTGTCTCGCTCTGTCACCCAGGCTGGAGTGCAGTGGTGTGATCATACCACACTGCATCCTCTACCTCCTGGGCTCAGGTGATCCTCCTGCCTCAGCCTCCTGAGTAGCTGGGACTACAGACATGAGCCACTATGCTTGGCTAATTTTTGTATTTTTGGTAGAGACAGGGCTTTGCCATGTTGCCCAGGCTGGTCTCCAACTCCTGGCCTCAAGCGATCCTCCCACCTTGGCCTCCCTATATGTTGGGATTGCAGGTGTGAGCCACTGCATCTGGCCAAAATAACTTTCATAATCTGGTCCCAAAAAAACCTTCCAACCTCATTACCCAATGTCCTACTGCTGTGTTCCCTGTATTCAAGCCACCCCAAATTTATACTCCCTCACCAAAGAGCCATAACACTTCCCAGAAAGCTCCCTCCAACCTGCGGCAACTGTAGAGATTCTACTGGCTCTCGAATACCCAGCTCAAGTATCCTGTTCTCTATGGCGACCTCCCCCATTCTCCCCAACGGGCCGGTTGTCCCCCGCTCTGGGTTCCAGATGCTGGCCTCAATTGCACCTCTTGGTTGAAGCGTGCTTCTCATTCACTCAGTGGATTTCTCCTTGATAGTGGCCGTGCCTTGATCATCTCTGTATCTCCAGTGGATAAAATTATTCCTGGCCTCATAGGTATCAGTAAATGTAGAATAAATCCATGCTACAAATTTCTCCATCTCATCTTATGCTGCTGAGAAAGAAGCCATTCCTTCACACACTGCGAGGTCTTTATTCCAAAATAGTGAGCGAGAAACAGGAGCTGTAGAGAATAATAACACAGCTCCCAGGCTGGGCTAGAGGGGTTGAAAGAACATAAAACTCTCAGGAATTTTCCCAGAAACCTGAAGACCAGAAGCTCCAGGGGTACCACTTCGACTTTCTAGATCATTCTAAAGTGGCCTCTCTACCTCATTCAGAAAATCCTATGAGGACAGACTGAAAATAAATAGCTGTTTGATTAGCCAAGTATGGAGCTATTTTAATGCCTTTCCTCTCCTGAGCAGAGAGATTGTATGCCCTGAAATAAAAAGGAAGTGTGTATGAAAACCCTCGTTATTCAGAAGGGA
Organism: Mandrillus leucophaeus; assembly: GCF_000951045.1. Taxonomy (NCBI): domain Eukaryota; kingdom Metazoa; phylum Chordata; class Mammalia; order Primates; family Cercopithecidae; genus Mandrillus; species Mandrillus leucophaeus. The sequence goes on along the minus strand of NW_012101532.1, from coordinate 14,359 downwards.
GAATAACGGGGGGGAAAAAAGACTTTAAAACTCTCCAGAAAGCCTTCAGCACTGTAACTAAATGCTAATGTTTAAAGACATCCCAATATTTCAGGAAGCCATTGGTAGTGCCACACTAAAGCTCATTCTAGTTTTAAAGAGAAATATTTGACTTGGAGGAACAGACTCCATGCTGGCTCCAAGATAAACTTTCCTAGCTCTCTCAGGCCAATTTTAATGCTAAGAGCAGCTCCATTTGAGTAAAAGTTCATTTTTGAGAGCCAAGCTGTGAATTATGCTACAGGCTGAGCTGAGCAGTTGGTCTTTTGCTGATGAAGGCAGAAGCTTGAATATGATACAGAAATGGAGGGGGAGCCGGGGACATCCAAGGGGGATTATCACAGAAGGTCAGACTAATTAAATTGAGAGAAGTCACCAGAGAGCCGGAGCTCCCACACATCCCATCTTCAAATGCTCTGACACATGCAGGGGTTGATAAGAAAAAGAGGGTTGAATTGCCACTTTCATCTGCCTGGAAGGACAACAGTCAACCAAATACAACTTTTTAGTATTGGTTTAAACCGAGGTGGGGAGGGAAGAATTGAAACTGCTGCCAATTCCTAATTATGCAGTTGAATCAGAGACAGGGAGCATGAGGAGAGGCGGAATCCAGTAGTCTCTCCGGTTAGACATTGAATGCATGGTCGTTGTGTACCTACTATGTGCTGGGCACAACGAATGAAACAAACAAGAAACATTCCCTGACTTCAGTTAATAAATCTTTATGTATTATTTATTGTTGTTGTTGTTATTATTATTATTTTGGAGACAGGGTCTCATTCTATTGCCAAGGCTGGAGTGCAAGGGTGCCATCATAGCTCACTACAGCCTCGACCTCCTGCCTCAGCCTCCCAAAGTGATGGGATTAGAGGCGTGAGCCACCACCATTCATACAATATTATTACACAATATTAGCATAGCACAATGGCTTATGCCTGTTATCTCAGCACTTTGGAGGCCAAGGTGGCAGGATTGCTTGATCCCAGGAGTTTGGGACTAGCCTGGGCAACATAGTGAGACCCCATTTCTACAAAAAAATTAAAAATTAGCCAGTGTGGTGGTGCACACCTGTAGTCCCAGCTACTGGGGAGGCTGAGGTGGCAGGATCACTTAAGCCCAGGAGTTAGAGGCTGCAGTGAGCTGTGATCGCACCACTGCACTCCACCCTGGACAACAGAGAGAGACACTGTTTCCAAAAAACATAAAATAAAAGAAGAAACTCCAGTTCCTTTGCCTCTGTGTCCATCAAGTATCAGAGATCTCATAAACAGAAAGACATCCACTGGCTCGCTCTGGGGGCAGGTGGCTGTAGTCAATTCACAAAACACGACCTTGCAGGTTAAAAGCCTCCTGAAGCCTTGGGTCTGTGCTGTGCTGGTGCTTTGAGTTTCAGACCTGGATGAATGTTTGACATCTCCCCAGGCACAGAGAAAAGGGGAAAGAATGGCATGCTAGGGCACATGAACATGTCAACAGGTCACAGGTCCGCAGTCCTTGGTGAATTACAGAATCCTGAAATGTATGAAATGCTATGAAATAGCCCTTTTGGATTACTTAGTCCAAGACTCACAAAGAGATTTCAATTCACATGTCTACACCAGCTAAGAGGAAGTGGCTGCCTGGGGTGCTGGGGAGAAATGGGGCTAGGACTGGGTGTGAAGGGGAAAAAAATGCTGGGATGGAGTTTCTTATGTCTACAGTGAATCCTGGAAGAAAAAAAGGTGGCACTCATTGGAGACCCAGGCAAACTCCCTTGTTACAATTAGGGAAACTAAGACAGTGAAGTGACTCCTCCAGTGCACCCCGGTCATCAGGCCAGTTCCTGTGTCCCACCCAAGTGTTGTCTACGGTTCACCCGCCATGTTGTTTTGGTGAACCCCACTCTCTTCTTGGTTCTTGTTTTCTTTTTTGTTTGTTTGTTTGTTTGTTTTTGAGACTGAGTCTCTCTGTCACCCAGGCTGGAGTGCAGTGGGGCGATCTCAGCTTACTACAACCTCAGCCTCCCAGGTTTAAGCAATTTCCCTGAGTAGCTGGGATTGCAGGCGTGTGCCACCACATCTGGCTAATTTTTGTGTTTTTAGTAAAGATGGGGTTTCGCCATGTTGGCCAAGCTGGTCTCAAACTCCTGACTTCAGGTGATCTGCCCACCTCAGCCTCCCAAAGTGCTGGGATTACAGGCGTGAGCCACTGCGCCTAGCCTTGGTTATTTTCTCATCAGTTCACCCACCTAGACCCTGTGTAACTCCCACCAGCAATTGTCCCTTCCTGGTGCTTTCTTCCCAGGCTTTTGTGTCTCCTAGAACAGGCTGAACATTCAGAATCTACAGTGTTCCACCTGCTTCCCCAGGGCCCCCACAGGGAGTTCTGTTTCCGGGACGTCCAGCCTACTCCACTGGAGTCACTCTCTGGTTGGCAGGTTTTGGAGGGAATGCACTCATCTGCTTAAAGTGGATCTCTGTATCTTTACCTGGATTGGTGCATTCTAGTTTTACTACATTCTCTTCACTTTTTCTTTTTTGAGACAGAGTCTTGCTGTGTCGCTTGGACTGGAGTGCAGTGGCATGATCTCGGCTCACTGCAACCTCAGACTCCCAGGCTCAAGCGATTCTGTGTCTCAGCCTCCTGAGTAGCTAGGATTACAAGCATACACCACCATGCCTGGCTAACTTTTTTGTATTTTTAAGTAGAGATGGGGTCTCACCATGTTGGCCAGGTTGGTCTCCAACTCCTGGCCTCAAGTGATCTGCCCACCTCGGCCTCCCAAAGTGCTGGGAATTACAGGTGTGAGCCACCTCGCGCAGCCTCTCTTCACTTTTTATGACATTTACCACACTTAACTAGTATTTGAGTTGTAGCTGTTCCCATATTGTTGTCCCTCCTTATCCTCAAGGATACGTTCCAAGATCTCCAGCGGATGTGTGAAACCTCAGATAGTTCCAAACTCCATATAAACAGTACAATGCTTTCTCCTACACACACACCTACAATGAAGTTTAATTTATAAATTAGGCACAGTAAGAGATTAACAATAACAACTAATAATAAAATAGGACAATTATAACAACACTTAGAATGGCATGCAATTTAAAACTTATGGATTGCGCCAGGCGTGGTGATGTACACCTATAGTACCAGCTACTTGGAAGGCTGATGCAGAAGGATCACTTGAGCCCAGGAGTTCAAGACCAGCCTAGGGAACATAGCGAGACTCTGTCTCTACAAAAAAAATATAATAATTAGCCAGGCATGGTGACTCATGTCTGTAATCCCAGCACTTGGGAGGCCAATGTGGGAGGATTGCTTGAGCCTAGGAGCTTGAAACTGACCTGGGAAATATAGCAAGACCCCTTCTCTTAAATTAAAAAAACCAAACGAACAGGAATTGTTTATTTCTGGAATTTTCCATGTAATATTTTCAGACCAAAGTTGACTGCAGATCATTGAAATCACAGAAAGTAAAACGATGGATAAGGGGGAACGACTGTATTTGTCAACAATAAGATCCTTTAAAGAAGTAGCTGGATTTTTATACAGTGCCTAACACAGATCATAAAATAAATGTGATGTGAGAAAATGAGAGGACATAATTTAGTCTCATGTTACTCTGCTGTACTTTAGGGCTTAAAATACAAAGTACAATTTTTTTTTTTTTTTTTTTTTGAGACAGGGTCTCACTCTGTCACCAGGCTGTAGTGCAGTGGTGCTATCTCAGCTCACTGCAACCTCTGCCTCCCAGGTTCAAGCAATTCTCCCGTCTCAACCTCCCAAGTAACTGGGAGTACAGGCGTGCACCACCACCCCCAGCTAATTTTTGTATTTTTAGTAGAGACAGGGTTTCACCATGTTGGCCAGGGTGGTCTTAAACTCCTGGCCTCAAGTGATCCATCCATCTCAGCCTCCCAAAGTGCTGGGATTACAGGCGCAAGCCGCCACTGCACCGGCCTCAAAGCACAATTTTTACATCTAATGAATAAATGCATTTCGCCACCATTCTGCTATAGAACACAAACCCTCCCCCACATTATTGAAGTTTTTAAATCATTTTCCCAGGTTGTCTGCATGTCTGCTTCACAAGCCTTCCCTCTATTTGCTTAGTGCAGTGGTTTGCGAATTTTATTTTAGCAGCAGAACTCTTAAGCCCAGTGAAATCTTTTGCAAAACCCAAAGACAAAGCAGAGAAGAGCCAAGACACCCTAGGAAAGTGAGGATGCCTGCTTGCACCCCCCCAGCTCTTTTTGGCAGTCCCTGACCCACCCCCGCTGTGCCCCGAGACTCCTAAAGGGCATGGGTCTTGCATCAGCCTCCTTCTTGGCTTTTCTCTCCATTATCTTTTTCTCCAGCCCAACCCACACTCAGCTGCCAGCTTAATATTAACACAGCTCTAATCCCAACACCCCTTTCAACCTGTCACTCTCCGGTGCCATCACGTCCAAATCCTTCCTGCGGGCTTGAAGACACGGATGCGTCTCATCACACATCCAACTGACACCCCGTTTCTTCCCTGTAGCCACGTCACTTTGTCTTCAACGGGATCTCCTGTGCACAGCACACTCCAGGCTCACACTTTCACACACAGACATCCTGAGCCTAGGGTGCTCACCCAAAGCCCCTCCTAACCCTCCTCATGGTTCCCCTTTATCCATCCCACTCTTGGCTCCTTCTTTTCTGGATCCATTGCCTGCTATCACCTTTCACGCATTCCTGAATCCAGAGTCACCCGAAATCCTCCCTCTCCCTCACTCTGCACTTCCAAGCAATCACCAGTCCTAGGGTTTGCCCTTGTAAATGTGTGTGTGTGTAACCTTTTTTTGAAATGGAGTCTTGCTCTGTTGCCCAGGCTGAAGTGCAATAGTGCAATCTCAGCTCACTGCAACCTCCACCCTCCAGGTTCAAGCGATTCTCTTGCCCCGGACTCCCAAGTAGCTGAATTACGGGCACCTGCCACCACGTCCGGCTAATTATTGTATTTTTAGTACAGATGGGGTTTCACCATGTTGGCCAGGCTGGTCTCAAACTCCTGACCTCTGGTGATCCACCCACCTTGGCTTCTCAAAGTGCTGGGATTACAGGTGTGAGCCACCGCGCCCCGCCTTGTAAATATTTCTTGAACCCGTGCCCCTCTCCCTCCTCATTGCAGAAGCCTTCAGTTGGACTCCTTACCTCTCTCAAGGATTTCTGGAAAAGGCTCCTAATGGATCTCCCTGCCTGGACAATTCACTTCGTCCAGAACCTCAAGGCCAACCATCCAAAATGCAGCCCCTTCCCAGGGCCCCCCTTGCTGGAAACTTTCCCACAGTTCTCACAGTTCCCACAGTTCCCACAGTTCCCACCTTTCCCACGGTTCCCACCGTTCCCACCATTCCCACCGGCTTTCTGTTGAAGGCCGCGCTCCTCAGCTGAGCATAAAAGCTTATTTGTGCTCCGGTCTCCTCTTACCCTTTCTTTTTTGATTTCTATTTTTATTTTAGGTTCAGGGGTACATGTGCAGGCTTGGCACAAGGGTACATTGCATGCAGCTTCTATGCAGAGGATTCTATTGATCTCATTGCCCAGGTAGTGAGCACAGTACTCGATAGGATGTTTTCAGCCCCTGCCTGCTTTCTCTCTCCCCACTCTAGTAGTACCCAGTGTCTGTTGTTCCCACCTTTATGCCCATGTGTACCCAATGTTTAAGCGCCCACTTATAAGTGAGAATATGGAGTATTTAGTTTTCAGTGTCTGTGTTAATTTGCTTGGGATAATGGCCTCCAGCTGCATGCATGTTGCTGCAAAGGACATGATTTTGTTCTTTTTGATGGCTATATAGTATTCCATGGTGTATATGTACCACATTTTCTTTAACAGATCCCCTATTGATGGGCACTTGGGTTGATTCCCTGTCTTTGCTATTGTGAATAGCACTGTGATGAATGTGTGGGTGCAGGTGTCTTTCTGGTAGAACGATTTATTTTCCTTTGGGAAGATACCAAGTAATGGAATTGCTTCATTGAATGGTAGTTCTGTTTTTGGTTTTCTGAGAAATCTCTGAACTGCTTTCCATAGTGGCTGAACTTATCTACCTTCCCACCAACAGTGCACAAGTGTTCACCTACCTTTCAACATCATCTCCTACCACTCCCCGGGGCTCAGCCGGCCCACATCAACAGCCCTTTTCCCTGGGGTCGTTTCTCTTTCACCTCGCAGCAGGCTGACACTCCACTGATATGCACCGGGACACAAACACACGGCATCCATTGGTAAACAGCCACTAGCCCAAGAGCTTCATACTATCCCAGCCCCTCCAGCAGTTATAAGGTAAGTTATAGGGTATGGCCCAGCAAGTGGCCAGCTTGCTAAATACCCTGGCTCTCACCCCTGCCCAGGAGCTCTGCCCTCACCCTCTGTCTGTACCATCCCTCTCCCCAGCTTCTGATGTCCCCATGTCCATATCCTCCATCCCAGAGAGAGACAGGGACTCTTCCAACTTTACTCAGTTGCTCCCATCCTGGTATCCCCATAGAACCTCCTTGGTGTGCAATCCCAGCACTTTGGGAGGCTGAGGCAGGCAGATCACCTGAGGTCAGGAGTTTGAGACCAGCCTGGCCAACATGACGAAACCCTGTCTCTATTAAAAATACAAAAATTAGCTGGGTGTAGTGGTGCACACCTGTAATCCCAGATACTTGGGAGACTGAGGCAGGAGAATTGCTTGAACCCGGAAGTGGAGGCTGCAGTGAGCCGAGATTGCACCACTGCACTCCAGCCTGGCCAACAGAGCTAGACTCCATCAAAAAATAAATAAATAAATAAATAAAAATTAAAATTAAAAAAACACCTCCTTTATACAACTTGCCTTTGCATGTTGTGATTTCTTACTCATCTCTCTGTCTTCCACTTAACTAAGAGCTACTTGGGAGCTGGAGCCACAGTTCATTCACATAATAGATACTCAGTAAGTGCTTGGCGAACTAGACCTTTTTAGCAACTAAGCAAAGTCCTCTTCTCTCTTAAGGCTCTTCTAATTGCTCTTGTACCCACAGTCCTAGCCTTTCCCATATCTATACCTCCACTGGTTTACTTTGTGTAGAGATAGGCTTATTATAGGCGCTCAAACTGGGCACAGTGGCTTATGCCGGTATTCCCAGCACTTTGGGAGGTCGAAGTGAGAGGACTGTTTGATGCCTGGAGTTCGAGACCAGCCTGGGCAACATAGTAAGAACCCCCATCTCTACAAAAAGTAAACAAAAAAAAATTAGTCGAGTGTGGTGGCACATGCCTGTGGTCCCAGCTACTCAGGACACTGACGCAGGAGGATCACTTGAGCCCAGGAGGGTTGAGGCTGCAGTGAACTATGATTGCGCCACTGTACTCCAGCATGGGTGACAGTGCAGGACCCGGACTCAAAAAAAGAAAAAAATTAGGTGCTCAAAAAATACGATTTCTAAGGCTCATATGTATGTATCCCCTCCCCCATGAAATGAGGACATAACAGGCCCTCTTAGCTAAAATAAAGGGATCCAGCTGAGGCCAAGTAAATCAGGAAATCGCTGCCAAAAACAGCTAAGCTCACTCATCCATGCTGCTGGCGAGCCAAGAACCACGCGCGCCAGCTCTGCTTTGGAAAGGAGGAGTGCTTCGCGGGTCCCCCCCACCCCCCACCCCCCTAGAAGCTCTTCTTCCTGCCCTGAGATCCCAAATAAGGCAACCCAAAGCCCAGGCTAGAGAAAGATAAGGCAGGAATCAAACAAGGCTCTGGGTCCAGCTGTAAGGTGCTGAGTGTTTTTAAAGGAGAGAGGAAACAATCAAAAGGGTGTCTTGTCTCTTTCAGGGACAAGCACAAGTGAAATCACCCAGGCGGTCCAATGTTCGGTAGATTTCCCCTAACAGGCCTCGGAACACTGGGAGAGGGTGGGGGTGGCTCTATCTGCCTCTGATCTGAGACCAGGAACAGCTATGACTCTTCTGTCATCAGGCCTTCCTGGGTTTGCTGGGGAGGGATGGAGGAAGGAAGGAAGGAAGGAAAAGGAGACAAGGGAAGCAGAGAGGAAGGAAGAAAAGAAGGAAGGGAGGGAGAACATCGCAGCTACTATAGGCCGGCATTCTGCCAAAAGCTTTGCACGTGTCCACTCCCCGAACCATAAAAGCAGCCTTCTGAGCTTGGTGTCTTTCCTGTTCTAAGGCAGAGGGGACTGCGACTTGGGGACGTCCTTTGATTTGCCCAGGGGCAGAGAACTATCAAGTGGCAGGGCCGAAAAGACAAGCCAGGGTGTCTGATCGCAATTCTAATAGCTCTCTGAGAGCAGCGGCCCTCTCTCACCTTTCCTTGAGACTTCCCCAAATCTCCAGCAGGACCAGCCTCTGCGTGACATGGAGTCACTCTCCTGCTTTCTGCTTGGCGAAGCAGGTCCACGCCTGTGTGGCTTCCCAGCATCAAGGGATTTTACTCTCAACACCCACATGCATGCATGTGCTTTGCACAAGGGCAGAGAGAGCTAAAGATTAGTGGTGAATGGAGATTAGCACTGTCCGCATGAGCCCAAGGCAACTGGGACACTAGAATCACCCCTTGTTTGAGCATCTGTTCAACATGTCACCTGTGACCACCAGGCCTTCCTTCCTATGTAGTGTTGTCCCTGCCCACCTCCCATCACCCTTGCTCTATTTAACACACTTTTATTTTCTCCTTAGCCCTTGCTACAGTCCAGTATTTATTTTATTTTATTTTATTTTATTTTATTTTATTTTCCAGACAGGATCTCACTCTGTCGTACAGACTGGAGTGCAGCGGTGCTATCTTGGCTCACTGGAGCCTCCAACTCCCGAACTCAAGCAATCTTCCTGCCTCAGCCTCCTGAGTTGCTAGAATTACAGGCAAGCACCACCATGACTGGCTTTTTGTTTGTTTGTTTGTTTGTTTGTTTGTTTGTTTTTGAGACGGAATCTCATTCTGTCTTTCAGGCTGGAGTGCTGTGGTGTGATCTCAACTCATGGCAACCTCTGTTTCCCGGGTTCAAGCGATTCTCCTGCCTCAGCCTCCCGAGTAGCTAGGACTACAGAGGTGTACCACCATGCCCAGCTAATTTTTGTATTTTTTTTAGTAGGGGGTTTCACCATGTTGTCCAGGCTGGTGTTGAACTCCTGACCTCAGGTGATCCACCCGCCTTGGCCTCCCAAAGTGCTGGGATTACAGGCGTGAGTTTTTTGTTTGTTTTTAGTTTTTTGTAGAGACAGGGTCTTACTCTCTTGCCAAGGCTTGTCTCAAACTCCTGGCCTCAAGTGATCCTCCCAACTCTGCCTCCCAAAGTGCTGGAATTACAGGCGTGAGCTGCTGTGCCTGGCCCAGAATTACTGTTACTCAAGTATTTCCTTGTTTAGTGTCTATCTTTCCCATTATAACGTAAAGCCCAGCTATGACCAAAGTAAGGCATGCTGTCCAGGAGTTTGCTGAGTCAGTCTAGAACCCCATATTAGCTTATTCCACAGGCCGAAAGGTTCTCCTGTGAACTCCTCTACCTAGCACGCCTCTCCACCACTCAATTTACCAGGTGTGGGATGCATGTAATAGATTTTTCCTGATGCGACTACTCTCCAACTAGATGTAGAACCTCAACTCTGCCAGTGTCTATTTCTGAGAGATTCCTCCAGGAGCTGGAAACAATGGCCTCGATACCAAAGAGCTGCTGCAAACAGGGCCAGGGGATCTCTCTGAAAGCTGTATGTCAAGGATGCCTGTGCCCTGGTGCCACGGTTTGCACGGTTACTACTTGAGATCGCCACTAGGGCAGTTACTACTGTCATTACTTGAGACCATCATTACAAGATTGAATGAAGCGGGACGAACGCAGAAATGAAAACTTAAAAGTAACTATTTTAAAGGAAGGGTAACATGGGGAAGAAGAAGAGGGCTCCCTGCTTCTAGCGAGCAAAGGCATCTTCCTCTTTATTGGGTAGAAAGAGCAGGGAGCAGGAGGTAACGACTGGTCAACTGCTTAATTGATCACAGGTTCACATTATGGCTAACAGGCTTCAGATGCGCCTAATTACAAGAAACACTTGCGCCTGGGACGTGACTGCCCTCAGCATCCCTTCTGGGTGGCAGACGCAGTTTGTCAGTTTGCCAACAACCTGCTTTCAAGAGAACAGTTTGCTGTTTACTCATATAGCCTCCAGTGGTATAGTGAGTTGATCATGACCCTCACTCTTTTGGCCTTCAACACCCTGGTCACCCACACTTTCCATCCGTTGGAAGGAGGCATTGCCCCCCATTTTTCAATGATCTGGTTGTTGCCAATCACACGGTTTTGGCTTTATTTGTTTTGTTTCCTTTTATTCTTTTTCTTTTTTTCAGATGGGGTCTTGCTATGTTGCCCAAGCTGGTCTTGACCTCCTAACCTCAAGTGATCCTCCCACCTCAGCCTTCCAAGTAACTGGGATTAGAGGCACATGCTGTGGTACCTGGCTAGGTTTAAGTTTAGAGAAGTGTTTGAAAGTGCAGTTCCCGGAGTGTTTGTCAAAAATGCAGATTCCGGGGCTCTGAACTTCTGATTCTGATATTTTGTGGCCTTGAAATAGTTCCTTCTTTACTGGACTCCTGGGGTAAAAAAACCAGAGAGGTTGATCAGTCCCTGCTTTCTTGAAGCGAAGAGCCACCTAAAAGCAGGTCAACCCTCGTTGCTTATGGACAAGTCAAGCTTTGGTAACTTAGAGTTTGCTCATACAAATAACTTCTGATCCAATACCATTTGAAAAACCCCTACATTGGTATCTTTTGAGGAACTGGACAGCTTAGTCACTCACCCCCACCAAAAGGACATTGTCACACAGCAATAGCTCCCACTCACCCACCGTCACCCGAGCAACTTACTATTTCTAAGCATGCTCAGTATTTCCTTCTCAACTGGAGCTCCAAAATCTACATGTGGATGTGACTAAACAGTTACACTCAGTGGAGAAATCAGATCCGGCCAATAGGTGTTGCCCCTGGCATTTATTTTGAGGGCTTGTGTAGGATGAAGGCCTTAAAATCCCATTCAGAAAGACCTCACCCAGACTCTATTTCCTTCGAAGAGCCACAAACTCTGGTTTGGAGGGAAAGAATCTCCAAAACAAAGTCTCTTCAGCCCCATACACAACCATATGCCTGCCTTCTGCTTCTCTGTTTCACACACTTCTCTCTTTCCAGTGGAGAAGCTGGGCTTATAACCTGATGCAGTTTAGATACTTGTCCCTGCCAATCGCATGTTGAAATGTGATCCCTAGTGTTGGAGGTGGGATCTGGTCAACACCAACAATCATGGCAATAGATGCCTCATGAGTGGCTTGGTGCTATCCCATTGGTGATGAGTGAGTTCTTTATGAGTTCACATAAGATCTGGTTGTTTAAAAGAGGCTGACAGCCGGGCATGATGACTCACACCTGCAATCCCAGCACTTTGGGAGGCCGCGGAGGGCAGATCACCTGAGGTCAGGAGTTCGAGACCAGCCTGGCCAACATGGGGAAACCCCGTCTCTACTAAAAATATAAAAATTAGGCGGGCATGGTGGCACACATCTGTAGTCCCAACTACTCGGGAGGCTGAGACAGGAGAATCGCTTGAACCTGGGAGGCAGAGGTTGCAACTGCACTCCAGCCTGGGCAAGATAGCGAGAATCTGTCTAAATAAATAAATAAAACAGAGGCTGACACCTCCTGCTCCCTCTCTCGCTCCCCATCTCACCATATGACACACCTGCTCCCACTTCACCTTCCACCATGATTGGAAGCTTCCTGAGACCTTCCCAGAAGCAGATACTGGTGCCATGTTTCTTGCACAGCCTGCAGGACTGTAAGCCAAATAAACCTCTTTTCTTTACCCAGTCTCAGGTATTCCTTTATAGGAATTGCAATTTTGCATTATAGCAACACGAAACAGACTAATACACGACCTCAGTGGAAAATCATCCTGGCACTGTTGTGCTCAATGTACCATGAAATTCACAATAGATGCTGACGAAACCACAAGCCACAATCATCCCCACCAAAATCTCAAACCTATGAGAAAGCAAAAGATTAACCCTTTGAGACATCCTGAAACTGATCACTGGTGGTGAAATTTCGTGACCCGGGCCAACAGTATGGAAATTGCCCCACGGATAAGTGTTCTGTGGATTCTCAGCAACCTGTGTTCAGAAGAGAGCCCTGGCTCTAGGCATCCTCCCACCATGGAAGTACCTCTTTCTCCTGAATGGCTTCCATGCTCCACCCGCTCCATGAGCCAGAGCCTCAGAATGTGGTCCGCTCACATAGTTAAGAGCTTTTACCAATAACATAACCCCTGGCCCTCCGCCCTCACTCCCTCACTCCCACAATTTCATTCATCACATTTGGTTATTGATGGCAAGTCTACTTCCAAGTTAACTTTGCATGTACTACTTCCTTCCCACTTCAAAACTGAAAACAACAGGAGACCACTAGTTAGAAGAAACAATTCATGGAAGTATTTCTTAGGGAGTTCGTCAACCACACCAGTACTTTGAAAAGTACTTTTCCCTTTGTACTCCAGCCTCTGAAATCATCCTTACAAAGTCACTTCATGTAGGAGACAGTGAAGAAGATGTGCTGTTTCCAAGAGCAGGGTGTGACAGGCATCCGAAATACCTCCTCTAATTAAGAAATATTTCCAGGCCAGGCGTGGTGGCTGACATCTATAATCCCAACACTTTGGGAGGCTGAGGCAGGAGGATCGCTTGAGCCCAGGAGTTTGAGGCTGCAATGAGATATGATTGTGCCACTGCACTCCAGCTTGGGCAACAGAGTGAGATCCTCTCTCTTGGAGAAAAAAAAAAAAAGAAGGGTCAGTCAAAGACACTTGTTTCCCATTTAAAACACAGTGGTCCCCCCTTACCTATGAGGGATACATTTCCAGACCCGCAGTGGATTCCTGAAACGGCAGATGGTACTGAACCACAGATAGTTCTTTTTTTTTTCCCTCTATAGCAATGGACACATAGTGTATGCAGCATAAATATGCTGGACAAAGGGATGATTCACATCCTAGGTGAGAGACAGTAGAATAGCATGAGATGTCATCCCACTGCTCAGAACAGCACACAATTTAAAATTTACAAATTGTTTATTTCTAGAGTTTTCCACTTAACATTTTTGGACCATGGTTGACCACAGGAAATGAAAACCTCAGAGAGTGAAACCGTAGATAAGGGGGGAGTATTGTATGCAAAATTAAACAAATTATATCAAGATAGCTCTTTTTTTTTTTTTTTTCATTTCCTTATGGGTTTGAGGTATTATCAGAATGGTGCTGCAGTTCAAACCTGCATTTCTCTCCCCAAACACATGAGCTATTTGACAGCGACAGCAGCACCGTGTACCTGGAATTGCTACTCCTCAAATTCTCTGTCCTCCTTCGCCTTTCCAGCCAAGAACCCTGGCCTTCCATGCCTGTTCCCCACTAAACAACGCTTTCTTGAATGTAACTTGACAACCCAATTCAGTCTGATCCATAGGCATTACATTTCCCTTCAGCAAATTTATACCTCTTGGTCTGCAATTAAGAAGGAAATGTGGTCCGTGGACCCCACGTGTGTTACAGCAGGAAGAAAAATGTTTATAGCTGACTTCAAATGAGAACTCCCAGCAAGCTAGGATCCAAATGCAGATCACAAGTAAAGAGTCTGCCCTTCCAAAATGGTTTCTGCTGTGGCCACGTGTGCCCTCTCTCTTCCTTTCATGTCAGGACCTTCCCAGCCATCCACCTTCTTATTTTTCTTACAGGCAGGGTCTTGTTCTGTCATCCAGCCTGGAGTGCATTGGCAGAAGCATAGCTCCCTGCAACCTCAACACCCTGAGCTCAAACAATCCTACTGCCTCAGCCTCCTGTGTAGTTGGGACTATGGGCATGTGCCACCAAACCCAGCGAAATTTTTTTTATTCTTATTTTTGTAGAGATGGAGTCTCGTTATGTGGTCCAGGCTGGTCTCCAACTCCTGGACACATGTGATCCTCCCACCTTGGCCTCCCAAAGCACTGGGATTGCAAGCATGAGCCACCATACCCAGTTGCCATCCACCTTCCACACGAAGGAGAAAGTCAAGGGTCAGAAATTAGCAACTGGCCTGATATGGTTTCAACTGTGGGAGCTAGTCCTAAGGCATTACCTGTTTAAATGTGTCCCTAGGATCCATGTGCCTAGCCAAAGGTTCATTGGCATCAATAGCTCTTCTGAAGGCCGGGTGCAGTGGCTGATGCCTGTAATCCCAGCACTTTGGGAGGCCAAGGTAGGGGGAATCCGTTGAGGCCAGGAGTTCAAGACCAGCCTGGGCAACATTATGAGACTTCCATCTC
>NW_012101531.1:139297-147532 GCF_000951045.1 Mandrillus leucophaeus | reverse complement strand
AAAAAAAACAGCCAGGTAATCTCCTTCAGAAGAGAAACTTAAAGCATTCCACCAGGATTTCCTTACTGTGGTAATTATGGGGGTTTCCAGCTTACTTGTCTGCTTCCTGCCCTCACAGTCAATGGAGGTAGGCCTTCTCCAGAAAACTGTATTAAAAAGGATATAGGTGAATGGAAAGGATAGAAGGGAAGAAGGGAGGAAGGGATGGAGGGAGGAGAAAACATCTAAATAGGGAATATTCTACCTCCTTCTATGTGACCATCAGGCCTATTCCATTAGGCTCCATTTCCCTTTCTACATCAATCACCACAAGACATGTCAAGACTCCCAGTTTATTCATCATCAACAAAACCCTTATTCTCAAAGGGTTCTGTACATCTACTAATCAAGCTCAGTCCCTAAGCCTTTAAATAAGAGCTTCCCAAACAATGTATCATGCCCCACAGCTATATAGGGAGTGGGTTCTCCTCAGTTCTTGAGGGATCTAAGAGGAGCCTGGGACACATAAGCCTCCAGGACTGCCAATTCTGTTTTGTTTCTTTTGTTGTTGTTGTTGTTTTTTTGTTTGGTTTTTTTTTTTTTTTTGAGACAGTCTTGCTCTCTCGCCCAGGCTGGAGTGCAGTAGCATGATCTCGGCTCACTACAAGCTCTGCCTTCCAGGTTCATGCCATCCTCCTGCCTCAGCCTCCCGAGTAGCTGGGATTACAGAGGCCCACCACCATGCCTGGCTAATTTTTTGTATTTTTTAGTAGAGATGGGGTTTCACTGTGTTAGCCAGGATGATCTTGATCTCCTGACCCTGTGATCCGCCTGCCTCAGCCTCCCAAAGTGCTGGGATTACAAGCGTGAGCCACCACGCCTGGCCAATTCTGTATTCTTTAAAGGTTTGGGACCATTATTGTTTTATGTCATAAAATCAGCCAGGCTGATGCCACAGCAACCTGGCATTAACACCTGAGGTTATTACAGCATAAAGAGATATGAAAACCAGACATTAAATGGTATAGTATATATATCAACATTCCATCAACAAAGGACAATCCCAGTTGTAACATACTCAATGTGACATGCATATGGCTAGAGTGTCATCACAATTTGCCCATCAATTATCTAAACAACAAACTGACTAATTTCTTGATTTGAATACTACTAGTATAACACATGATAGAAAATTAGATACATAGTACAATTAGGGACAGGCTTCAAGATCTTTATTTTTAACAAAACTTCTTGGCTATATAATCATTCCCTGATAACGATTACTTGTTTTCTAGGTTTATTTCATTGTCTTTTTTTTTTTTTTTTTTCTTAAGACAGAGTCTTGCTCTGTCGCCCAGGCTGGAGTGCAGTGGTGCGATCTTGGCTCACTGCAACCTCTGTCTCCCATGTTCAAGCAATTCTCCTGCTGCAGCCTCCCAAGTAGCTGGGATTACAGGCGCACACCACCCACCCAGCTAATTTTTGTATTTTTAGTCAAGATGGGGTTTTACCATGTTGATCAGGCTGATCTTGAACTCCTGTCCTCAGGTGATCTGCCTGCCTCAGCATTCCAAAGTGCTGGGATTACACATGTGAGCCATCCCATCCAGCCTCTGTCTCATTTTCTAACAGGATAAATAATCTTTTACATCTTTTTTGGATCACTTACCAATCAGAAATATAATTGCATATGAGTTTCCACAGTCCTTACACTGACAGGCTACCCTCTATAAAATAAGGTGAAATAGACTCAATAAATAATCCCATTTTAGTTTTTAAGCTAAGAAATTATACCATTGCTGAACTGTACTCAATTCAACGAACATGGATATAAACTTAAACAAGAAAATGAGACTACTTTCAGTGACAATGCACACTGTAATTCATAAGATAAGTCTAGCTCAAATACTGAAAAGCGAACCACTTGGGATGAAAGCAACATGATTTCAAAATACAGAGTCTGTTGACAATGGTTGAAGACTTTACATTATACTGTGTGACCTACAGTTTATTTACCCTCCATGGGTTTTTTTTTTTTAACCCCCATAACAGAAAAGGATTTTTACATTATAAAGTTATTTCCTTTTTAAAAAAGGAATTTTAAAAATTAATTTCTAGGTTTTCTAGGATTAAGAAGTTGTTGGACAGGCTATAGAAAACATTGTGTCAGATAAGTGTGAACCATCACACTGCACTTCAAAGAGTTCATAAATCATAAACATAAATGTCAGATGTGACTATCCCTAAAAACGAGGAATGCTCCCTACCCTTCACTCTAACTTCTTCTGCCTTGTACTAAGTTTATTTTGCTGAAGGTCAACCAATATTTCTAATCTTCTTTCCATGGTAAGAGGAAAAGCAAAATTAGTCTATGAAAATTCAAGTTTTATGCATCCTGGTACTAAATGAAGTCCTGAGAAGCCGGCTAATAATGAATTTTACTAAAAATGTTCTGTGAGGTTTTTCTTTCCCTCCTAGCTGTCAACACTTTCAAAATTCTGGCAATCTGAAAGCACAGATTCTCCTCCCAAGACAATGAAAATCCACAGTTAAGGAACAGACAACAGTTTTAACATACTCTCAAACAATCCTTGACTAATATAAGACTTGATAAATTAACCATTTGTTGTACCAAAACTTTGCTTATATCTGCAGAAATCCTACCCTAAACTGTACCTTGTTTACATGGTCATCAGTACATTCTCAGGTATTCCTGTTACAAAAGCAAATTATATAGTCCTCTACCGTATACCTCCTATCCTTACTAAAAGGTTCTTTTTAAAAGCTAGGTAGAATATACTGCTATCAGAGATGACTAACACCTCTAGAAGCCTAGCCCTAACCTCTGTGACTCTGTTGTATAAGGAGTTAGTCACCCAACAGATTCACTGAATGAATGCAAATGTAGCCCCTAATTTAAAGTTAAACCTCAGGAAAGTAACACCCATACAAGGAAGTTTAAACAAATGTCTAACTGTACCATATTTTGGCATTTAGGAAATTGAAGCATTATTCATATCTTCATTTCTACCTTCTTCTTACTATTACCTGTCACCAGCAAATTCAAACATAATTTCCCAAGAACTCATAATTTATCTGAAGACATTTTGTATAACTTCATTTCAAACATTCTAATATCAGGAGCGTGGAAAAATACCAGGATAAAAAAAGTTTTATTTGTCTTGGGCTCCTTCTCACAGGCAATGAAGGAACACATTACAGTCAGAATGTTTTCTAGGGGAAATAATCAACAGTATATCATACAATGTCAAAGCCAGAAGGAGCCATAAAGGCTATCTAAGAAAGACTTTGCATGAAGACCATGTAATTACTTCACGCTTTGATGGATTGTCCACCCATCCAACTGAAAACACTTATGAATGAGAGATTTAAAAAAAAAAAAGGAAAAAACTATAAGACAAAAATGGGCATGAAAATAAGATAACTATTTCCCCTGGACCAGAAAAGCAAATCTGTGGGCAAGACTGAAGTTAGAAATACACTAAACTCAAGGTTAAGAAGAAGGTAATGGAAAGTTCGGCTCCTGCAAAGTAAAGGAAACTAAAAGGGCTCACAGTGGGACAGGGATCAGGAGCCAGGTTCATAGCTTGAAATCAGGCACTATAGTGAGATTCCCGTGCTCATGAAGGGAGGCTGAAAAAATGCTACCAACAGCTGCCAAGAACAAGAACTTACATAGAACTGTTGATAAATAGAAGTAAAAGAAAATAGGCGAGGATTGCTAGCAAGATGGCCAAATACGAACAGCTCTGGTCTACTGCTCCCAGCGAGATCTTCGCAGAAGGCAGATGATTTCTGCATTTCCAACTGAGGTACCTGGTTCAGCTCACTGGGACTGGCTGGACAGTGGGTGCAGCCTACAGAAGGTGAGCCGAAGCAGGGTGGGGCGTCACCTTACCTGGGAAGTGCAAGGGGTCGGGGAATGTTTCCCCCTACCTAAGGGAAGCCATAAGGGATTGAGCCCGAGGAACTCCAGAACAGATACTGCGCTTGTCCCACAGTTTTTGCAACCTGCAGACCAGGAGATTCCCTCCAGCGCCTACCCCACCAGGGCCCTGGGTTTCAAGCACAAAACTCGGCGGCCATTTGGGCAGACACCAAACTAGCTGCAGGAGTTCTTTTTTTTCCATACCCCAGTGGCACCTGGAACACCAGCGAGACACAACCGTTCGCTTCCCCTGGAAAGGGGTGCTGAAGCCAGGGAGCCAAGTGGTATGGCTCTGCAGGTCCCACCCCCACGGAGCCCAGCAAACTAAGATCTACTGGCTTGAAATTCTCGCTGCCAGCACAGCAGCAGTCTGAGATTGACCTGGGATGCTCGAGCTTGGTGTGGGGAGGGGCATCCACCATTGCTGAGGCTTGAGTAGGTAGTTTTATGCTCACAGTGTAAACAAAGCCAGTGGGAAGTTCAAACTGGGTGGAGCCCACTGCAGCTCAGCAAGGCTGCTGTGACCAGACTGCCAGATTTCCCTTCTCTGGACAGGGCATCTCTGAAAAAAAGGCAGCAGCCCCAGTCAGGGGTTTATAGATAAAACTCCCATTTCCCCGGGACAGAGCACCTGGGGAAAGGGGCAACTGTGGGTGCAGCTTCAGTAGACTTAAACGTCTCTGCCTGATGGCTCTGAAAAGAGCAGCGGACCTCCCAGCGCAGCGTTCGAGCTCTGCAAAGGGTCAGACTGCCTCCTCAAGTGGGTCCCTGACCCCTCTTCCTCCTGACTGGGAGACACCTCCCAGTATGGGCCAACAGACACCTCATACAGAAGAGCTCTGGCTGGCATCTGGCAGGTGCCTCTCTGGGACGAAGCTTCCAGAGAAAAGATTGGCAGCAATCTTTGATGTTCTGCAACCTCCGCTGATGATACCCAGGCAAACAGGGTCAGGCATTGACCTCCAGCAAACTCCAGCAGACCTGCAGCAGAGGGGCCTGTCAGAAGGAAAACTAAGAAACAGAAAGTAATAGCATGTCCACTCAAAGATCCCATCCGAAGGTCACCAACATCAAAGACCAAAGGTACATAAAGCCACAAAGACGGGGAGAAACCAGCGCAAAAAGGCTGAAAATTCCAAAAACCAGAATGTCTCTTATCCTCCAAAGGATCACAACTCCTCACCAGCAAGGGAACAAAATTGGACGGAGAACAAGTTTGACAAATTGACAGAAGTAGGCTTCAAAAGGTGGGTAATAACAAACACCTCGGAGCTAAAGGAGCATGTTCTAATCCAATGCAAGGAAGCTAAGAACCTTGAAAAAACATTAGATGAATTGCTAACTAGAATAACCAGTGTAGAGGAGAACATAAATGACCTGATGGAGCTGAAAAACACAGCACGAGAACTTCATGAAGCATACCACGTTTCAATAGCCAAATTGATCAAGAGGAAGAAAGGATATCAGTGACTGAAGATAAATTTAATGAAATAAAGAGAGAAGACAAGATTACAGAAAAAAGAATAAAAAGGATGAACAAGGCCTCCAAGAAACATGGGACTATGTGAAAAGACAAAATCTACGTTTGATTGGTGTACCTGAAAGTGAGGAGGAGAATGGAACCAAGTTGGAAAACACTCTTCAGGGTATTATCCAGGAGAACTTCCCCAACCTAGCAAGACAAGCTAACATTCAAATTCAGGAAATACAGAGACCACTGCAAAGGTACTCCTTGAGAAGAGTAACCGCAAGACACATAATCGTCAGATTCACCAAGGTTGAAATAAAGGAAAAAATGTTAAGGGCAGCCAGAGAGAAAGGTCAGGTTACCCACAAAGGGAAGCCCATTGGACTAACAGTGCATCTCTTGGCAGAAACCCTCCAAACCAGAAGAGAGTGGGGGCCAATATTCAACATTCTTAAAGAAAAGAATTTTCAACCCAGAATTTCATATCCAGCCAAACTAAGCTTCATAAACAAAGGAGAAATAAAATCCTTTACAGACAAGCAAATGCTGAGAGATTTCGTCACCACCAGGCCTGCCTTACAAGAGCTCCTGAAGGAAGCGCTAAACATGGAAAGGAACAACCGGTACCAGTCACTGCAAAAACATACCAAATTGTAAAGAACATCAACACTATGAAGACACTGCGTCAATTAATGGTCAAAACAACCAGCTAGCATCATAATGACAGGATCAAATTCACACATAACAACATTAACCTTAAATGCAAATGGACTAATTGCCCCAATTAAAAGACACAGACTGGCAAATTGGATAAAGAGTCAAGACCCATCAGTGTGCTGTATTCAGGAGACCCATCTCATGCGCAAAGACACACACAGGCTCACAATAAAGGGATGGAGGAATATTTAACAAGCAAATGGAAAGCAAAAAAAAAAGCAGGAGTTGCAATCCTAGTCTCTGATAAAACAGACTTTAAACCAACAAAGATCAAAAGAGACAAAGAATGGTATTACATAATGATAAAACGATCAATGCAGCAAGAAGAACTAACTATCCTAAATATATATGCACTCAATACAGGAGCACCCAGATTCATAAAGCAAGTTCTTAGAGACCTACAAAGAGATTTAGACTCCCACACAATAATAGTGGGAGACTTTAACACCCCACTGTCAATATTACACAGATTAAGGAGACAGAAAATTAATAAGGATATTCAAGACTTGAACTCAGCTCTGGACCAAGCAGACCTAATAGGCATCTACAGAACTCTCCACCCCAAATCAACAGAATATACATTCTTCTCAGCACTACATCACACTTACTCTAAAATTGACCACATAATTGAAAGTAAAATACTCCTCAGAAAATGCAAAAGACAGTCTCTCAGACTACAGTGCAATCAAATTAGAATTCAGGATTAAGAAACTGACTCAAAACCGCACAACTACATGGAAATCGAACAACCTGCTCCTAAATGATTACTGGGTAAATAACGAAATGAAGGCAGAAATAAAGATGTTCTTTGAAACCAATGCGAACAAAGACATAACGTACCAGAATCTCTGGGACACATTTAAAGTAGTGTGTAGAGGGAAATTTATAGCACTAAATGCCCACAAGAGAAAGCTGGAAAGATCTAAAATTGATACCCTAACATCAAAGCTAAAAGAACTAGAGAAGCAACAGCAAACAAATTCAAAATCTAGCAGAAGACAAGAAATAACTAAGATCAGAGCAGAACTGAAGGAGACAGAGACACGAAAAACCCTTCAGAAAAAAATCAGTGAATTCAGGATATGTTTTTTTGAGAAGATCAACAAAATAGACAGATTGCCTGCCAGACTAATAAAGAAGAAAAGAGAGAAGAATCAAATAGACGCAATAAAAAATGATATAAGGGATATCACTGATCCCACAGAAATACAAACTACCATCAGAGAATACTATAAATACCTGTATGCAAATAAACTAGAAAATCTAGAAGAAATGGATAAAGTCCTGGACACATACACCCTCCCAAGTCTAAACCAGAAAGAAGTCGAATCCCTGAATAAACCAATAACAAGTTCTGAATTTGAGGCAGTAATAGCCTACCAACCAAAAAGAGTCCAGGACCAGATGGACTCACAGCCAAATTCTACCAGAGGTACAAGGAGGAGTTGGTACCATTCCTTCTGAAACTATTCCAAACAATAGAAAAAGAGGGAATCCTCCCTAACTCATTTTATGAGGCCAGCATCATCCTGATACCAAAGCGTGGCAGAGAGACAACAAAAAAAGAAAATTTCAGGCCAATATCCCTGATGAACATCAATGCGAAAATCCTCAATAAAATGCTGGATTTCAGCAGCACATCAAAAACCTTATCCACCATGATCAAGTCGGCTTTATACCTGGGATGTAAGGCTGGTTCAACACACGCAAATCAATAAACATAATCCATCACATAAACAGAATCAATCACAAAAAACACATGATTATCTCATTAGATGCAGAAAAGGCCTCTGACAAAATTCAACAGCGCTTCATGCTAAAAACTCTCAATAAACTGGGTATCGATGGAATGTATTTCAAAATAATAGGAGCTATTTATGACAAACCCACAGCCAATAGCATACTGAATGGGTAAAAACTGGAAACATTCCCTTTGAAAACCGGCACAAGACAAGGATGCCCTCTCTCACCACTCCTATTTAACATAGTATTGGAAGTTCTGGCCAGGGCAATCAGGAAAGAGAAATAAATAAAAGGTATTCAAATAGGAAAAGAGGAAGTTAAATTGTCTCTGTTTGCAGATGACATGCTTGCATATTTAGAAAACCCCATCATCTCAGTC
>NW_012101531.1:120397-134067 GCF_000951045.1 Mandrillus leucophaeus | reverse complement strand
ACTGGTTCAGTGGTAGGTCTGCCATATCCCCAATATCATCATGTTCAAGATGCCTGAAGCATTGTTATAAGACCTGGTTCTACGTGAAAGACTTAGGACCTGAAAAGGGACAGGTGCAAAACCATCAGACAGAGAAGGATAAGCATAGAGAAAATGAGCGGAATGAAAAAAAAAAAAACTCTACCTCTCAAAATGAGGCTTTAAAGCAATATTCCAGCAATTGAAATTACAAAATCATTTCACATGAAATCATTTTAGAACAGTCTTACAAGGACCTTTATGAGGTACCTGTATTAGTCCATTTTCACACTGCTGACAAAGACATACCCAAGACTGGGTAATTTATAAAGAAAAAGAGGTTTAACAGACTGCCAGTTCCACATGGCTGGGGAGGCCTCACAACCATGGCAGAAGGTTAAAAGCATGTCTTACATGGTGGCAGACACAAGAGAATGAGAACCAAGTGAAAGGGGTTTCACCTTAAAAAACCATCAGATCTTGTGAGACTTACTCACTACCACGAGAACAGTATGGAAGAAACTGCCCCCATGATTCAGTTAACTCCTACCGGGTCCCTTGCACAACACATGGGAATTGTGGGAGCTACAATTCAAGATGAAATTTGCATGGGGGCACAGGCAAACCATATCAGTACCCAAAATAAATGAATGAAGAAATAATTTCTTCTTTAAAAATATGCTATTATGCGCATGTTCTCGCTTGTGAGTCGGAAGTTGATCAATGAAGGCACACGGTGGGGGAACAACACACACTGAACACCTGTGTGGTGGGGGGTGTGGGGGGGCACAGAGGAAGAGCATCAGGAAGAATAAGTAATGGATGCTGAGTTTAATACCTGGGTGATCTGTGCAGTAAACCACTATGGCACACAGAATTTACCTATGTAACAAACCTGCACATCTTGCATATATACCCCTGAACTTAAAAAAAAAGTTGTAAGTTATTATGAAAACACAAGCTGAACTAAAATTAGATTCCTTTATATATGTTTGGTTTAAAGCTTTATCAGTTTTTATACAGTTAACAAAATTAACAATTGGAACACACATTTGGTACAGATGAAATTAATGATACATAAAACTCTTATAAAGAGTTCGGGCCAGGTGCACTGGCTCATGCCTGTAATCCCAACACTTTGGGAGGCGGAGGCAAGAGGACTGCTTGGGCCCAGGAGTTCAAAACCAGCCTGGGCAACATAGTGAGACCTCATCTCTACAGAAAGTACAAAAAAAAAAAAAAAATTTAAAAAAAAAGGTTTTTTTAAAGGCACCTCTGTCTTAACCTCTCTATATAAGAGCCAGGCATGTGCCTGTAGTCCCAGCTACTTGGGAGGCTGAGGAAGGAGGATGGCTTAAGTAAAGAAGGTCAAGGCTGCAATGAGTCATGACTTCACCACTGCACTCTAGCTTGATGACAGAACAAAACCGTCTCAAAAAAAAAAAAAAAAGCTAGGCATGGTGGCTCACACCTGTAATCCCAGAATTTTAGGAAGCCAAGGTGGGCGAATCACCTGAGGTCAGGAGTTTGAGGCCAGTCTGGCCAAAATGGTGAAAACCCATCTCTACTAAAAATACAAAAATTAGCCAGGCGTGGTGGCACGCTCCTGTAATCCCAGCCACTTGGGAGGCTGCGGCAGGAAAATCACTTGAACCCTGGAGGCAGAGGTTGCTGTGAGCAGAGATCACGCCACTGCACTCCAGCCTGACAGAGCAAAACTCTGTCTCAAAAATAAAAGACTACAAAATAAGTATCCAAAGAGAAATTTTAAAATAATTTATACTTTTAAAAGAATAAGAAATTACAAAAACACAAAGAACTGAAACAAAAACTGGTATAAGAACATACATACATACATACACGCATATCTAAAAAGAACTAATCAAAAATCCTAGAAGGAATATGATCACTAACAAAGAAATGGATAAGATAAAACCCTCAAACAGACACAGTTAAATAGACAATTTGTGAGTTGGAAGTTCAAACTGGTTAATTCATCCAGAGCATAGCACAAAGAGCAAAGAATTAAAAATATGTGAAAAAACCAAGAGACATGGAAAACATATTAAGAGGACCCAAGATGTAACAATTAAAACTTTAAAAAGAGATATATACAAATAATGTTGAAAAAGCAATATTTGCAGAAATAATGACTAAATTCTTTCCAGAACCGAAGAAAGGCAAGACATCCAGATTAACAAATGACAAATGACTCTGGGTACCAGCAAGGTAAACAAAACATCTAGATTCGTAATTGATATACTGGTCTCATTCCACAAAGAATCTAAATAACTTACCAGATTATATATAAAACCATAACATAAATATGTAAAAAAATAGAGTCACAGAAAATTACATAAAGTAATAGATCAAGACCAGGTAGAAAGTTAGAATGTACATATACAGGCTTGAATATTCAATTGAATCTCCAGGTGGCGAAAGTAAAAAGGGACAGTTATCAGTAACAAGAATTTCATCGTCCCAAGAAGAAAATATAGGGTAAACAAAGATGTTCCTAGCCTTCATATAATGGTCTATTAACGACATGGAAAGCAACTCCAGAACAATATCCCTATAAGTGTAGTCTATTTCATAAGGCTATTTCTTACAAGCTTCTTACATGGCATAGGTCCTGTCTGTTCCTCAGTTTCATCTCATACCACTCTGTTTTACTGATAACATTCTAGCACTAAACAGCCTATATATCCCAACCTTCTCTTGACATCCCTAGCACCTAGCATCATGCCAGTCGTAAAGCAGATACTTGATAAATGTCAGGGTTTTTTATTTTTATTGAGATAGAGTCTCGCTCTGTCACCCAGGCTGGAGTGCAGGGCATGACCTCGGCTCACTGCAACCTCCACCTCCCAGGTTCAAGTGATTCTCCTGCCTCAGCCTCCTGAGTAGCTAGGATTACAGGTGCCCACCACCGTGTCTGTCTAATTTTTTTGTATTTTTAGTAGAGATGGGGTTTCACCATGCTGGCCAGGCTTATCTCGAACTCCTGGCCTCAAGTGATCTGCCCACCTCGGCCTCCCAAAGTGCTGGGATTACAGGGGTGAGCCACCATGCCCAGACTAAATGTCAAATTTCAAAAAAACCATGAAATTGAACAAGTTATTAAGTGAATGGTGACCTCAGAGAGTAATAGATCAAGACCAGGTAGAAAGTTAGAATGTACATATACAGTATTGAATGGTGACCTCAGAGAGTCACCATTCACTTAATAACTAACCAACACCTCAGTGGTCAGTTAAGTGAGGTTTAACAATACTTCAGTAAAAGCAGTCTGCTGGGAGAGAAAATAATGTGGTCTGAAAACTAAGAATTTAGTTTGATTCAGAAGTAAAACCTAGAACAATTAAAGCAGAAGTTGCGAACTGGCATCCTTCAGATGGGAAGGGCCTTCACACGTTTTATTTGTCCTATAATACCATAAACAATTGGAAACACCTAAACAAAAACCTTTAAGGAGAAAAATGTTTTACATAAATGCCTCCTACAGTATTACTAAAAGATGGTCTACCAATTATTTTACTGGAACACTTTTGGAAGACACAGTCCCTTCTATTCTGGAGCTGCTCTAACTAGATAATACCTTTTGTCATCCTGATCTCTCTACTCCCTCTTCCTAGTTTTGCACTTCAGATTTACAAAAAACTAGTCAAACTCAATTCACATGCATACGCATGAAATCTATAATGGAGGCTGTTGAAAATATGCAGTTTCTTCGACCATTTTCCCAAACAGCATCATTTCCAACCCACCCACCATCTTTGGTCATCTTCTTTTGGATGCACTTCAGACTGCCAATGTCTCTCTTAAAATGTGTCCAGGGCTGGGCGCGGCGGCTCACGCCTGTAATCCCAGCACTTTGAGAGGCCGAGGCAGGCAGATCACGAGGTTGGGAGCTTGAGGCCATCCTGGCCAACATGGTGAAACTGTGTCTCTACTAAAAATACAAGATAAAATTAGCTGGGCATGGTGGTGCGCGCCTGTAGTCCCAACTACTCGGGAGGCTGAGGCAGGAGAATCGTTTGAACCCGAGAGGCGGAGGTTGCAGTAAGCCGAGATCACATCACTGCCTGGTGACAGAATGAGACTCCATCTCAAAAAAAAAAAAAAAAAAGTGTCCAGTAGTAGATTATTTGAAGGGAGGAAAATGGATGGAGTGAAACACAGGAAGACTGTAAGTTACTTGCCTTGGTGTCCACAATTGTAGAATAGGAATAACAGTAACTACTGTATCCCAAAAAGGTTACTGGGAAAACATAAATGAGTTAATCTACGTAAAGTGCTTAGAACAGTGCCTAACACACGATCTTAATACATGTTCTTTAACCCATAACACAGAGAAAGAGTCCACAGCATAAACTCATATAGAGAGGTTAAGACAGAGGTGAGTGCCTTTAAAAAATCGTATTTTTTGATCAGTGGTCAGGGCAGGGGACTCAAACTCAACCAGTGGGACCAGGTAAACAACAAATGAGTGAAGACATATGCAGACTAATATGTCCTGTATAAAAGGAGCCAAAATAAAAACAGGCATGTTCCCACACAAAAGGTTCAAAGTCATAGATCTAGTTTGAATGCTCCCCTCTCTCCACCCTGTTTTATCCTGGCCTAACCACTAAATTCAAACACAGAAACAAGACGGTTTGGGGAGGATAATGGGGATCAGCATCAACAATGATTTCCTCTCAACACCTTTACAAGAAGTGCCACAGAACAGCCATGAAAAGGTGAAACTTACTAGCAAATCTATGTCCCCAAGAGCACTAACATTTAATTATAGCCACCATTTCTTCCTTCAATGAAGTTTTTAAGATCTTAAAAATCAAACTGTACCAACATTTTGAGAAAGGAATCCATCTGCTCTTCTTTCTATATGAATTTCTAAACACTGTTATAAGCTAAGGAAAAATAAAATAAAAATAGTAAGATTTTTAAAAGAAACTTACAAAACAGGACACAGAAAATAATACTCAATTTTGCGCTGGTGGACTTTCTATCGTGATAGTTATCCTGTCGCCTTATTTGTTCTATAGGAGAAGACTGGCAGAAAGAAAAGCTCCAAATATATTCACCATTAATCTCTAATAGCATTAGACAGAAAGCTAACCACACACAGCTAAATTAAGCTACATTTTTAAGATTCTAAGCAGATGAAATTCACCAAAAAAGAACCCCCACCACATGCACATAACACTAACTTCTTGTATAGTATGCCCAAGTCTTCATAATTTTATTTCTTAAAAGAATAAAAATAGCAACAAATTTTAGGTGCAACAGTATAAATACCACAGGGTATTTGCCAACATGTCTATGTTTACTCTGTGTTTGTCCTTAAGCAAGGAGTCGCCCTGAAAGTCCACAATGTTTTCCTGCTCCTTCTCTCCAGCCACAGTAACCTTTTGTATCCTTCCTTCACTAGCAGCATTCTGCCAAAGACTACAGGAAGTACTTTAATACAGAGAACTTGCCTGTAGCAATTTCAGTTTGAGTACTGCAAATGATTTTACCAACATCTCAGTGGTTAGCTAATTGCAGTCAGAAGCCAGACTTGATTCTTCCCTAATATTTAATGTTGCTCAGTTATTCTTATATGACTTCTGTTTTCACAGATACATTTGTTATTTGTAGAAACAGATATGCAATACATCTGTTACTTCTGGAGAATTACAAAGTGAACTTCACAAACCATACTTAAAAATAAAACATTAATACTCTTGTAGGAAACTGAAACTGCCAAGCAACTTGAAAAAGTTCACTGCTTGAATCCCTCCACTTATACAAGTAAGGTTTTGCAATATTATTTTCTTTCTTCTAACATTGCTCTAAAGAGGTAATACAAGTTTACTTTCCATGTGCTTGAGGTAAAATTTTTCAAATTGCTGTCATACGATCAATCCCACTTTAATTTCCTTCACAACATTTTTCTATTGGGACGGCTCACCTGTATCTGTAAACCTCACAAATACTCAATCTTTTTAGTCAGTCAATCCTTTGCATAGAGGATAACAACATATACCCCTCGTAATAATTCTATAAAATTAACCTTTTTCTATAAAAGTCATTTTTTCCAGTTGGCCATAATGCCATATAAGTGGCTTTGAAGAGAAAGAAGTTAATATATTTAACTGGAAGACCACATAAAATCAAAGAATAAAAACCCTATATATGCAAGGATTTTTTTTTCTTTTTTCAGCATTGCTATATCCACAGTCCCTAGACTTGTTATTGTTAAGATGTCAGTTCCCCCTAAATTGACTTAAAGATTCAAACCAAGTCCAATCAAAATATCAGGCAGCATATGGGGGAAATTAACAAACTGATTATAAAATGTATAAGAAAATACAAAGACAATAATAGTATAGGCTCTTAAACTAACAGATATCAAGATTTATTGTTATAAAGACACAGTACTTAAAACAATGTCATACTGGGAAAAAAATATTTCAAAGATAGGTCAGTAGACTAGAATAAAAAGTCCAGAAACAGACTTACATACACAGTTAACTAATGTGCCACAAAATATCACTTCAATACAGTGCTGGAGTGCAGTCAGGGGAAATAAACTTTTCTATATGGATTTTCACTTGAGGAAGCATAAAATATGCTTGCAAGACTACATAAAATCATAGAATAAAACTCTGTATGTGCAAGGACTTATGTGTGCAAGTATAAAATATGTGCAAGCATGAAATATGATTCCTCAACTGAATATCCATATAGAAAATGAAATCCTCACCCCAATACCATACCATATACGAAAATTTACTTCAGAAAGACCATAGAACTAAATGTGAAATATTAAACAATAAAAATTCCAGAACATTGCGTAATACACTTAGGGTGGGACTTTAGGATAGCAATATATCCTTAAGTAGGACATAAAGAGAGCACTGAATATAAAAGAAAAAAAATATATTTCCTTAAAATTAAAAACTTGTTTTCATCAAAAGAAACCATTAACAGATAAAAAGCTACCAAACAAAACATTTCCACATGAAATTACAGAGGTATCTGTAATACATACATCTGACACAGGAGTCAAATTTGGAAAGTACAAAGAGATAGTATAAACTGGCCAGGCACAATGGCTTATGCCTGTAATCCCAGCACTTTGGGAGGCTGAGGTAGGAAGATCACCTGAGCTTAGGAGTTCAAGGTTGTAGTGAACTAGGATCATGCCACTGCACTCCAGCCTAGGTGACAGAGTGAGGCCCTGTCCCAAGGATGGACGGACAGACAGTGGGGAGGGAGGGAGGCAGGGAAAGAAAGACCATAAATCAGTAAGAGAAAAGCCAAGAAGAGACTTTAACAGGCACTTAATAACACAAAATATTTAAATGCCCAGTCAAGATATTAAAAGTTTCTCTACTTCATTAATCATCAGGAAAGTGAAATCAAACCCACAATTCTTTACCATCATATATTCACGAGAAAGGCTAAAACGAAAACCACAGACAAAACCAAGTGTAGGTGAGGATTTAAAGCAGTAACAACTCTCATTCACTGCTCACAGGATTGTAAATTGCAATAATCACCTTAGAAAACCATTTCATGGTATTTCCTAAAGCTGAACAACACATAACCTATGACACAATAATTCCATTCCTTACGTAAATACCCAATAGAACACATTCATATAGTCACCAAAAGATACATATAAGAATGCTCACAGTGGCACCATTCATAATGATTGATTATAGCCACTATGATTGTTATAATCAGAAACAACAGACAATGACAAGTATTAGCTAGGACATTACTAGAACTAGAACCTTCATGCATTGCAAAACGAGAATGCAAACACAATGCAAAGGGGTAATGCAGTCAATTTGGAAAATAGTTTGATCATTTGTTAAAAAGTTAAACATGGTGGGAGGCCAAGGGGGACGGATCACTTGAGGTCAGGAGTTCAAGACCAGCCTGACCAACATAGGAAAACCTAACTCTACTAAAAATACAAAAATTAGCTGGGAGTGGTGGTGCATGCCTGTAATCTCAGCTACTCAGGAGACTGAGGCATGAGAATCTCTTGAACCCAGGGGGCAGAAGTTGGCAGTAAGCCAAGATCACACCACTGACAAGACTGTCTCAAAAAACAATAATAAATAAAATCAACAAAGAAAAAGTTGTTAAACATGGGGGCCAGGCATGATGGCTCACACCTGTAATCCCATCACAATGGGAGGCCGAGGTGGGTGGATCGTTTGAGTCCAGGAGTTCGAGACCAGCCTGGGCAACATGGCAAAACCTCATCTCTACTAAAAATACAAAAATTAGCCACGCATGGTGGTGCACACCTGTAGTCCCAGCTACTTGGGAGCCTGACAGAGGAGAATCACCTGAGCCCGGGGAGGTCAAGGCTGCAGTGAGCCATGATCATACCACTTTACTCCAGCCTGGGCAACAGAGTGAGAACCCGTCTCAAAAACAAACAAAAAAATGTTAAACATAAAATCACCAAATGGCCTGAAAATTCTACTCTTAGTACATACCCAAGAAATATGAAAACATGTCTAAATAAAGACTAGAATATGAAATACGAAAACATGTCTAAATAAAGACTAATATGGTTATTAGGCAGCATTACAGCTAACCAAATTTGAAACATGGGAAAATGGAAAGCAATCTAATGTTCACCAGTTGGTGAATGGATAAACAAAATGTTATATATCCGTGCCAAGAAACACTAGCCACCAATAAAAAGGAATAAATTAATGATGCATGGTAAAACATGTAAGAACCTCAAAAAAATCTGCTAAGTGAAAGAAGACAGACAAGGAAGGAGACATACCATATGATTACATTTGTATGGTATGTCCAGAAGAGGCAATTTTGTAGGACATAAAGCTGATGGTTACCTTGGGTTCAGGATAAAAGTAGAGACCGGCTTCAAACAGGCACAGGAAATGAACTAGAATAATGGCAATGTTCTAAAACTGAATTGTGCTGATTATGGCATAACTGTACGTTTGCTAAAAATCACTTAATTATATACTTAAGATAGATGAATCATTAATGGTATGTAAATTAAAAGTATACATAACATTTTTTCTTTTTTTTTTTTTTTTGTCTCGCTCTGTCGCCCAGGCTGGAGTGCAGTGGCCGGATCTCAGCTCACTGCAAGCTCCGCCTCCCGGGTTCACGCCATTCTCCTGCCTCAGCCTCCCGAGTAGCTGGGGCTACAGGCGCCCACCACCGCACCCGGCTAGTTTTTTGTATTTTTAGTAGAGACAGGGTTTCACCGTGTTAGCCAAGATGGTCTCAATCTCCTGACCTCATGATCCACCCACCTTGGCCTCCCAAAAGTATTTTTTAAAGTAACCAGCAAGGGATAGCAGGTGGGAAGCTATAAATGAAACAAATTTCGTAATGTACTGATACTAGTAGAAGCTGGGTAATAGCTAATAAGAGTTTGTTATGCTAGGCCCCGCGCAGTGGCTCACACCTGTAATTCCAGCACTTTGGGAGGCTGAGGCGGGTAGATCACGAGGTCAGGAGATCAAGACCATCCTGGCTAACACAGTGAAACCCCACCTCTACTAAAAATACAAAAAATTAGCCGGGCATGGTGGTGGGCACCTGTAGTCCCAGCTACTTGGGAGGCTGAGGCAGGGGAACGGCATGAACCTGGGAGGCAGAGCTTACAGTGAGCCAAGATCATGCCACTGCACTCCAGCCTGGGCAACAGAGCGAGACTCTGTCTCAAAAAAAAAAAAAAAAGAGTTCGTTATGCTAATTCCTTCTACTTTCACATGTTTGAAAACTTTAATAATGTTTCTTTAAAAATTAAGAAAACGCAATTTTTAAAAAAATCAATAAAATATTTGAATAAACATCTGACCACAGACTATATACAGATGCCAAATAAACACATGAAAATGATGCTTAGCATCATTAGATATTGGGTAAATACAAATTAAAACCACAATAAATACTATTACACATCTACCATAATATCAAAACTAAGAAGACTAACTATAACTAATTGTTGAGGAGGACGTGGAGCACCTAGAACTCACATATACAGCTAGTGGGAACAAACTCCTTGGAATACAGTTTGGCAGTTATTTAAAAAGTTAAAAATGATTCAGCCATTCCACTCCACTTACCCAAGAGGAATGAAACCACTTCACCATACACAAATGTTTATAGCAACTTTATTTATAATATCCAAAAAAACAGAAATAACTCACAGGTCCATCAACAGGAAAATGGATAAACTGTGGTATATCCATACAACGGAATACTACACAGCAATAAAAAGAAATGAAATACTGATGCACACAGCAACATAAAGTACAAAATAGTTAATGCTAAATGAAGAAGCCAGCAGGGAGAGAGGGATTATAAGGATACACAAGAAAACTTTGGGGGCTTACAGATGTGTTCATTATCCTGCTTGTGATGCTAGTTTCACAGGTATGTATTCATGCCAAAATTTCTCAAATTATAAATTGTGTGGCTTATTGTGTATCAATTACATAACAATAAAGCTATTTTTTAAGTCAGTATAGGAGATTCCTTGAGTAGGAGTCAGGGCAGTAAAAGTAGGGAACAAGAGGAATTTCTGGGATGCTGTTAATGTGTTTCTTGACCTGGGTGCTAGTTATATGGATGTGTTTGCTTTGAAAATTCCTGAAGCCACATAATTATGACCTGTACACTTCTCTGTATGTATATGTCAATTTTGTTAAAGCTTATTAAAAAGAAAATGAGATACTACTATATACTCATCAAAATGTCAGTCTTTTTAATTTTAGAGAATACTAAACTTTAGCAAAGATATGAAGCAACTGGAACTCTCATACATTGCTGGTGAGAATGTAAACTGGTACAGTCACTTTGGAAAACTGGCTGTATCTACTAAAGTAGAACATACCACATGCCCAATGACCCAGCAGTTCTACTCCTAGACATATACCAAAGAGAGATATGTTCATATGTCCACCTAAAGACATGTATAAAACCTTTGCTTAGAAGCCCTAGTCAAAACTCATACAAAACAAAAACAATAGGAATTTTCTTCATCAGTATAAATCGTGATATATTCATTCAGTGGACACGATAAAGTAAAGAAGAATGAACTACTACTACATGCAACAACATGCATGAAGCTTAAAAGCTGAATACTGAATGAAAGAAATCAGACACAGAAGGGTACATATGCTATGACGCCACTTAAGTTCAAAAATCAGAAATCCAAAAAATAACTACTATTCTGATAAAAAAAAAAAAAAAAGTACCGGTTGCCATTGAAAGGTATGAATATTAACTGCTTCTGGGGCCCTGATAATGTTCTTGGGGGATAGGGGATTGTTCTTTTTTACAGACAAGGTCTCACTCTGTCACTGAGTCTGGAGTGCAGTGGTGCGATCACAGCTCACTGCACCCTTGAAATCCTGGACTCAAGTGATCCTCCTGCTTCAGTCTCCAAGTAGTTAGGACTATAGGCATGCACCACCTCGCCTGGCTAATTTTTTTTTATTTTTTAGAGATGGGGTCTCACTATGTTGTCCAGGCTGGTCTGAAACTTCTGGTCTAAAGTGATCAATCTGCTCTGGCCTCACCAAGTGTTGGGATTACAGGCATAAGCTACTGCGCCTGGCCTGCTGGTAATGTTCTATATCTTAATCTGGATAACAGTTACATGAGTGTGTTCACAAAAATTTATCA
The DNA here is from genome assembly GCF_000951045.1 of Mandrillus leucophaeus. Classification (NCBI taxonomy): domain Eukaryota; kingdom Metazoa; phylum Chordata; class Mammalia; order Primates; family Cercopithecidae; genus Mandrillus; species Mandrillus leucophaeus. Next base: position 122,361 of record NW_012101531.1, on the reverse strand, counting down.
GTGTACTAAGGACTTCTCCATCTTACTACAAATAGGCTATATTTCAACTTTTTAAAATTTATCTCCCAAAATTTTAACTCTACACTAAGCCAGAAGAGGTAAGAGAAATAAATAATTTTTTTTTCTTTTTTTTTTGAGACAGTCTTGCTCTGTTGCCCAGGCTGGACTGCGGTGATGCCATCTTGGCTCACTGAAACCTCCGCCTTCCATTTCAAGTGATTCTCCTGCCTCAGCCTCCCGAGTAGCTGGGACTATAGGCGCCCATCACCACGCCGAGCTAATTTTTTTTGTATTTTCAGTAGAGGCAGAGTTTCACCATGTTGGCCAGACTGGTCTCGAACTCCTGACCTCGTGATCCGCCCACCTCAGCCTCCCAAAGTGCTGGGATTACAGGTGTGAGCCACTGCGCCTGGTCTAGAAGTAAATAATTTAAATAATGCAACTGTCCTCTCTGACCACATCCTGCCCTCATACAGGAAATGCAAATAAGCCTGAAATAATCAATGCATACTGGCAAAATCTACAGAAAGAATATGTTAATTATTTCAGAGGTTTCTCTACTATTGACCAGAAGTAAAAACAATGTTTACATAACCAAAGAAAGAGGATAGAAATATCTGTGTCTATATACTCAGGAAATAAGTTGAAAATTAATTGGGAAAACATTAAAGGGTAAGAACTGAGAAGGATCATCTAAAGGGCAAATGTGATAAGTAACAAAAACAGGCAGTAAACTGGCTCTCTATAAATGGGCTTGATTGTTCCAAGCAGGGACACACTGGAGCATTTTAATTTCTGCATATGATTACTTTATAAAAATTTTTTAATGCATTATTAGATACCTTACATAGTTTACATACATTATTATATAGGATTGTATAAACAAAACCAGCTATACTCTATGTGAGAGACATTTAAATAAATTTTTCAGCCAGGCGCGGTAGCTCATGCCTCTAATCCCCAGTGCTCTGAGAGGCCGAGACAGGAGAATTACTTGAACCCAAGAGTTCGAGACCAGCCTGGGCAACAAAGTAAGACCCTTGCCCTACAAAATAAAAATACTAGATGGGCATGGTGGCACGCATCTGTAGTCCCAGCCACTCAGGAGGCTGAGGCAGGAGGATCACATGATCCCAGGAGTTCAAGATTACACTAAGCTATGATTGTACCACTGCATTCCAGTCTGGGTGATAAAGCAAGACTCTGTGTCAAAAAAAAAAAAGAAAGAAAGGAAAATTTTCAAGGGTAAATTTGACGTTGACCACTCTGTAAAATGTAATTCCACTGTACCTGCATACATACATATTTACACACAGATACATAGCATAAATATCTATGTGTATATATGTATTTGACCAAAAAAAAAAGAGCAAGTTTAAATATATCATTTAGAGTTACAAAAGTAACAAAGGTACTAAAATAGTGCCACGATTATATTGAAAAGAGTAGGCTGGAGTGGAATGGCATAGTAAGTTTCTCATTTATTATAGGTAATCACGTGATAATGTTTAGAATTGATAAAGAGTCAGTTATAAGCATATTATTTAAAGATATAGAGGCTGGGTATGGTAATTCCAGCACTTTGGGAGGCTGAGGTGGGCGGATCACCTGAGGTCAGGAGTGCAAAACCAGCCTGGACAACATGGTGAAACTCTGTCTCTACTAAAAAGACAAAAATTAGCCAGGTGTGATGCAGGCACCCGTAATCCCAGCTGAGGCAGGAGAATCACTTGAACCCAGGAGGTGGAAGTTGCAGTGAGCCAAGATTGCACCACTGCACTCCGGTTTTTCCTGGGTGACAGAGCAAGAAGACTCCATCTCAAAAAAGAAAAAAAAAAAAAAACAAAAACTTTAAATCTTGTTACAGAAGACTATATCATATAAAAGTTTTGATTTTCTATTAAAATTTTTAAAGTACATCATAGACTTTTTTTCTTTCTTTTTATTTATTTATTTTTAGACAG
>NW_012101531.1:112822-115200 GCF_000951045.1 Mandrillus leucophaeus | reverse complement strand
GATCACGAGGCCAAGAGATTGAGACTGTTCTGGCCAACATGGTGAAACCCTGTCTCTACTAAAAATACAAAAATTAGCTGGGCGTGGTGGCACATGCCTGTAGTCCCAGCTACTCAGGAGGCCGAGGCAGGAGAATTGCTTGAACCTGCGAGGTGGAGGTTGCAGTGAGCCAAGATCGCGCCACTGCACTCTAGCCTGGCGACAGAGCGAGACTCCATCTCAGAAAAAAAAAAAAAAAAAGAAAGAAAGAAATAACAAGAAAAGGAAGGCATAGGGATACTATGGCTTGTCTCCAACAACCATTTCTGTCCTTAAGCCACGGAAAATAAGTATACCTAGAATGGGACCTCCAATTCCAAGCTTACCTGTGCATACTCTCTTTCAATAGCAGCCTTCTTCTGACTGAATGTCCTAAAAATACAAAGAAAAATTAATTATCAGAAGGATAACTTAATAATTTCATGTAAATCTATCAACACACCTTCAAATACTGCCTGGTAAGATATGTGAGGGAAAGGTCAATATTTTATTCATTTTTATGTCCTTAGGAATACTGCTAACAGCATGGTCTCTACAGTCAGAGGATCTACATTCAAACCCCAGCTCTACCACCAACTAGCTGTATGACCTTGGCCAAGTCACTTCACTTCTCTGTTCCTCAGTTTCCTCCTTGCTAAAATGGGGATAATAACAGTACTCACCTCATAAGGATATTATAAAATTTAGTTACTTGAAATACATAAAGCACTCAGAATAGTGCCTACCATATGGTAAAATCTATATAAATGTTGGCTACTGTTACAAGAATAGCTACTATATATTAGGCACTAAAGATGTTTACTGGACTTAACCAATGTAAGAGGGAACTAATGAAAACAAGGTGAAAATCAAATTTGATTGGCTTCTGAATATGAAAAATGCTCAAAATGGTGGAATGATGAGAGCATACTTTCCATACATGTATTATATTTCAAAGATTCTAAAGTACACCCTTTTCTCTTTTTTTGTTTTTTTTGTTTTGTTTTGTTTTGTTTTGTTTTTTTAGAGACAGGGTCTTGTTCTGTTGCCTAGGCTGGAGTGCAGCAGTGAATGAGGTCCTAGCTCACTGCAGCCTTTAATTCCTGGCTCAAGAGATCTTCCCACCTCTGCTCCGAAGTGGCTGGGACTACAGGTGCACACCACCACATCTGGCTAATTTTTAAATACTTCTTGTAGAGATGGAGCCTTGTTATGTTTCCCAGACTGGTCTTGAACTCCTGGCCTCAAAGCAATACTCCTGCCTTGGCCTCCCAAAGCACTGGGATTACTGGCATGAGTCAATGCACTTAGCCAGTACATCCTTTACCTATATTAACATTTATGATACTGGAATGCATCTTTTAATGATGATTGGCAGTATTTTCGTCTATCTTAATGGTATATAAAATAACAGTGTACCTTACAAACATAAGCATTGTAGAGTCAACAAAATGTGGTACTATTAACAATTTACCTTGAATATCCTGAGTTTAAAGACTTTACCAGTATGTGCCAGGAATCGGTGCTCTTAAAATCACTGCACCAGCGCAAAGACATGAGAGTAAGAAGTAGGAAAAAAAAAAAAAAAAAAGGAAAAGCACTGAAATAAAGAAAAAGGCAAGAAACCAAAATTCTCACCTTAGAAATCATTTAAATTCACCAAAAGACTTGATTTCTTATATAAAAATATAACTGTTTAAGATCTTATATTTGTTTTGAATAAATAACTAATTTCTTAATTTCAAAATAACAAAAGGAAGAAGTCTCATTTTAAACATAAAGATTCATGCTTATTCAAGGGTGCTTCAAATGGCCAACACAATAAAACGAAGACTATATTATCTTTTTAAATGTTTATTTTTAAAAAAAAAAAGTCTCCAGTGGATTCAAGGTTAAAAAATGAGAGAGGATTCTGGGAAGATGGCAGCTTAGTCAACCCCAGGAATCTGACTCCCAGGCTAGGTAACAATTGCACTGGCAGAATGAATCATGTAACCATTTTGGAACTAGGAGTCATGAAGGCTTGCAACATCCAGGGGAAGCCTTGGATGATAAATTATGATTAATTTTGGCCAATTTCAGCCCTTAGCACAGTGGTAGCCACCACCTCCCACCCCTAAAACCATGGCAGGCAATCATGCATATGTTTCTGGAGCAGCTTGCAAATAGCTACCACAGGGAGGGTGGGCAAAAAAGACCCTGACCTTAAAATATTGGGGCTCTGTGCTCTGACCTCAGATTACCACTTCTGATCACGGAGGTGTAGAAAGAGAGGGGGTGACCACTGTCTGTCTCTTATACACATCTATGAGAATTTTATTAAAAAATCTGACAAAGCCTAAAAGAGTCATGCCCCAATC
>NW_012101531.1:110485-112772 GCF_000951045.1 Mandrillus leucophaeus | reverse complement strand
AGAAAGAGAGGGGGTGACCACTGTTGTTGCATTTCCCTCAGCATTGATGCAAGTTCCTCTCCTTCTCACTGAAGTGACTTTCGGAGGATTTAAAGAACTGACGCCTTTTCCTTCTCCCTTAATTTTTCTCTTTTTCCCCTTTTGAGAGCCAGATCTTGAAGACATTCTAAAGCAACCACATTTAAGGGAGAAATTGGAAAGTCACCACAGAAGCCCACGGGAAGGTGCAGGTTCACAAAAGATTTCAGAAGACCTGATTTTAACACCTCAGGTACAGCTCAGTACAGACCACCTAGAACATTTAAAAACTTTTTAACTATCAAAATAAAAAAAAAAAATCCCTGGGCAAGGAGGGGAATCTGATTTGCAGAATTACCACAATTCTGGTATTCTGGTTCAAGTTGATGTTTGGAAAAAAAAAAATTAGAGCAGAGTTACCACATTATTACATTCAAATCTCCACTTTTCAACAAAAATCACAAGGCATGCTAAGAAGGAGAGAAGTACGGCCCATTCAAAGGGAAAAATAAGCCAATACAAATTGTCCCTGAAAAAGAATTGATGGCAGATCTACTAAACAAAGATACTAAAACAATGGTTTTAAAAATGTTCAAAGAATTAAAGGTCAAAATGGTAAAACTAAAGAAAACTATGTGTGGGCAAATTGTAAATATGAAAAGAAAGCAGTGCTATGGGGGAAATTTATAGCTTCAAATACCTACATTATTTTACAAGATGAGGCTGGGCGCAGTGACTCACGCCTGTAATCCCAGCATTTTGAGAGATAGAGGTGGGTGGATCACTTGAGGCCAGGAGTTGGAGACAGGCTTGGCCAACATGGCAAAACTCCGTCTTTACTCAAAATACAAAAATTAGCCGGGCAAGTGGTGCATGCCTATAGTCCCAGCTACTCAGGAGGCTAAGGCAGAAGAATTGCTTGAGCCCGGGAGGCAGGGGTTTCAGTGAGCCAAGACAGCACCACTGCACTCCAGCCTGGGCAAGAGAGCAAGACTCCATCTCAAAACAAACAAACAAAAAAACACAAAAGATCAACCTCAAATCAACAACCTAACTTTACAGCTTAAGGAACTAGAAAAAGAACAAATTAAACCCCAAGTGAGCAGAAAGAAGGAAATATTAATAATAAAGATTAGAAAAGAGATAAACGAAGACAGTAGAAAAATAATACAGAAAATCAATGAAACCAAAAGTTGGTTCTTCAGAAAGACCAACAAAATTGACAAACTTTACCTAGATGGACTTATAGAAAAAAAGGGAAAACACTAATTACCAAAATCAGAAATGGTAAATCAGTGGTAAACACTACTACTGTTCTATAGAAGTAAAAAGATTGTAAGAGTGTTATAAGCAACTGTACACCAGCAAATTAGACAACCTAAATGAAAACAGGGAAGTAATCCAAGTGTCCAAGAAATGAATGGATAAATACAATGTGTTATATACAATGAAATACTATTCAGCTTTAAAAAGGAAGACAAATCTGATATATGCTACAATATGGATGAACTTTAAGAATATTATGCAAAGTGAAGTAAGTAAATCAAAACAACACAAATATTGTATGATTCCAATTATATAAAGTCCTACAGTTAACTGTAAAACAGCCTCAGGCAGTAAAAGGCATTGTATCATAGGAGATGACAGCTCCATGCATGGTACTGCCCCTGAAGACCTCCCATGGGACAAGATGTGAAGGCAGAAGACAATAATATTGATGATTCTATGTAGGCCTTGGTTAACGTATATGTGTCTTTATTTTTGACAAAAAAATTTTTAAAGTACAAAAAAATAAAAATTTGTAAAAATAGTCAAAAGCTTATAAAGATATAAAGAAAATATTTTTATATAGTTGTACAATGTGTTTTAAGCTAAGTGTTATTTCAAAAATCAAAAAGCTTTTTTTTAATTTACAAGTTTATAAAGTAAAAAAGTTATAGTAAGCTAAGGTTAATTTATTTATTACTGAAGAAAGAAAAGTTTTTGGGCCGGGCATGGTGGCTCACCCTGTAATCCTAGCACTTTGGGAGGCCAAGGCAGGTGGATCACTTGAGGTCAGGAGTTCGAGACCAGCCTGTCCAACATGGTGAAACCCCGTCTCTACTAAAGATACAAAATTTAGCCAGGCATGGTGGCACATGCCTGTAGTCCCAGCTACTCGTAAGGCTGAGGCAGGAGAATTGCTTGAATCCACTGCAGAGGTTTCAGTGGGCCAAGATCGCGCCTCTGCACTCCAGCCTGGGCAACAGAGTGAGGCTTTGTCTCAAAA
>NW_012101531.1:105140-108925 GCF_000951045.1 Mandrillus leucophaeus | reverse complement strand
CATATGTAACAAACCTGCACATTGTGCACATGTACCCTAGAACTTAAAGTATTATAATAAATAAATAAATGAAAAAAATTTGGACTAAGAAATTATGACCAGCACTACCAAATGTTATCTCGCTACCCACTACAAATACCCGAGCAAACGACACTAATTAAAATGAACTAGCTCACATTTTTACCATTTAAACATTTTTTAAAAATCTAAAAATCCTACCTATATATTGTAGATGATTGGATTTTTTGTATCTCACAAAAGACAAAAGGAAATATGTAAATTATGTATTTATTACCCTTTTAAGTTTATACATAACTCATTTTAAAATAAGGACATTTAAAATAAGTCCACAAGAAAAAGGAATAGCTTCTGTACCCTTGATGTGCATACCAACTAATTTAAATATTCTCAGTAGCATTTTTAGTTTTAGTAAAAAGTTACTTGTCTACCAACTAATTTCCTGTTTTAAAGCAAAAAAAACAAATCTGGGATACCAACTACTCAAAATTCACATAACATATATTTGGAAATCTATTCATTATAATGTATCATTATACATCAAGAGAGCACAGCAAAAGAAACCTGATAATCTCCATATAAGATGAAAAGGCATTTGCTAAAATTCTGAATCAATGTCTCATAAAACTTTTAAAAAATATTAATGGGTGCTATAACAAAACAAACAATAACAAGTATTGGCAAGTATGTGAAGAAATCAGAACTCTCATACAGTGCTAGTGGAAATGTAAATGGTGCAGGTTCTGTGGAAAACAGTCTGGGAATTCCCAAACTGGTTAAACACATCATTAGCATATGATTCAACAATTCTATTCCTAGGTGTCTATCCAGGAAAACTTAAAACACATGTTCACACAAAAACTGGTAAATGAATGTTCACAGCAGCATTATTCATAATATCCAAACAGTGCAAACAACCCTCATGTCCATCAACTGATGAATGTATAAACAAGATGTGATATATTTATATAATGGAATGTTATTCAGCCATAAGAAGGAATGAAGCACTGACACATGCTACAATATGGATGAACCTCAATAACATAAGTGAAAGAAAACGGATGCAAAAGGCCAAATATTTTAGAATTTCATTTATACAAAGTGTCTACAATGAGCAAGTCCAGAGAGACAAAAAGTAAATTAGTGATTGCCAAGGCCTGGGAGATTGAGAAAAACTTTGCCATTAATCCAAAAGTACAGTATTTTTCTTTAACTGGATAAACATTTTCATACAGAAAAATGAGCATGTAAAAAGAGCCACAAAAATTCTGAGAAAGAGTAATATTAAAAAAAAAAAAAAGCCTACCCTTACCAGATGTTAAAAATTTTAAAGTGACAGTTATTAAAATAGCTTGGTAAAGGAACATAAGTAGACAGAGTAATAAAACATAAGTTAGGAATCAGGAATATATCTAAATGTATCTAGAAATTTAGTAACTGAAAATTCTGAGGGAAAAAAAGATGCATTATCAGTAAATTGTGTTGGGATAACTTGATAGGAAGATCTAATGTTAAGTAAACAAAAAATGTACAGAATAATGTATACTATCTTTTCAAATAAAAATGTTTACACATATATATATGGTAATTATAATACTTCTCAATTACAGCATTTCCTCATGTGAAAATCCATCCTGTGCAAAAATGCCTACTCTGGTTCCCTTAGAAATCACTGTGACAGAACTCCCTAAAATATTACACATGAGAATAGCCTAACAAGGGCTCCACATGAAGAAACTGGCAGCAGCAGTAGAAGAAAGACCTTCTACTACATTCCTGTTTGTACTATTTGAATGTAAACTATGTGCATATGTATAATGCATATTTTTATTGAGATGAAATTCACATAATATACAATCAACTGTTTTAAAGTGAACAACTCAGTGACATTTAGTGCATTCACAAATGTTGTACAACCACTACCATCTCTCCCTAATTTCAAACTTTTTCATCACCCCAGAACACTCCAGACCCATTAAATAATCACACTTCATTCCCCTTTCTTCTCCTCCCTTGTCAACTACTAATCTAATTTCTTGTCTCTACAAATTTGCCTATTCTGGGTATTTCATATGAAAGAAATTATATGTGACCTTTTGTGTCTGACTTCATTCACTTAGCATACATTTGTAAGGTTTATACAAGTTGTAGTATATATCAATACTTCATTTCTTTTTATGGTTGAATAATGTTCCATTTTATGGGTATACCACAATTTGTTTATTCATTCATTTATTGATAGACATTTGGGTTTCCACATCTTGAGTATTATGGATAAAAATGCTGCTATCCACATTCATGTATAAATCTGTATGTAAAGATACATTTTTAGGCCAGGCGCACTGGCTCACACCTGTAATCTCAGCACTTCGGGAGGCCAAAGCAGGCAGATCACTTGAGGTCAGGAGTTTGAGACCAGCCTGGCCAACATGGTGAAACCCCATCTCCACTAAAGATACAAAATTTAGCCAGGCATGGTGGCACATGCCTGTAGTCCCAGCTACTCGTAAGGCTGAGGCAGGAGAATTGCTTGAATCCACTGCAGAGGTTTCAGTGGGCCAAGATCGCGCCTCTGCACTCCAGCCTGGGCAACAGAGTGAGGCTTTGTCTCAAAAAAAAAAAAAAAAAAGTATTTAAAATAAATTTAGTGCAGCCTAAAGTGTACAGTGTAACAAATAAATAGTCTACAGCAGCGTACATTAGTTTCCTAGGCCTTTACATTCACATGCCACTCACTGACTCACCCAGAGCAACTTCCAGTCTCATAAGCTCCATTCATGGCAAGTGCCCTACACAGTAATACCATTTTTCATCTTTTTCCGTCTGTCTCCCAGGCTGGAGTGCAGTGGCGCAATCACAGCTTACTCTAACTTTGAACTCCGGTGCCCAAGTTATCCTCTCACCTCAGCCTCCTAAGTAGCTAGGACTACAGGCACATGCCACCAGGTGTGGCTAATTGTTGTTATTGTTCCATTCCTTGCTATGTTCCCTAGGCTGGTCCTGAATTCCTGGCCTCAAGCAATCCTCCTGCCTTGTCCTCTCAAAGTGCTAGGATTACAGGCATGAGCCACACTGCCCAGCCCATTTTTTAATCTTTCATACCATATTTTTGTTGTATCTTTCTTATAGTTAGATATGTTTCGATATATAAATACTTACCATTGTGTTACAGCTGCCTGTGGTATTCAGTACAGTAACATGCTGTTCAGATTTGTAGCCCAGGAGCAATAGGCTATACCATATAGCTTAGATGTGTAGTAGGCTATGGTTTGTGTAAGTGTACTCCATGATGTTCACACAATGACAAAATTGCCTAACAATGCACTTCTTAGAATGTATCCCCATCATCAAGCAATGCATGATTGTATATATACATATGTGTGTGTGTGCGTGTGTGTGTGTATACTAAAATAGTAATGAAAGTGTTCTCTGGGTCATGGTATTACAGGCTTTCTTTACTTTCTTCTTTTGCTTTCCATAATTTCTGGTGTTGTAGTAAACATATAATGCTTGAAAAAATAAAGTCCTTTATTCAAAAAAATGCAAATTCATAAACATGTACACATACTTTTTTTACACTCATGTTGTTTTTCTATAGTTGGACTAAGAACAGGAAACAACAGGTGCTGGAGAGGATGTGGAGAAATAGGAACACTTTTACACTGTCGGTGGGACTGTAAACTAGTTCAATCATTGTGGAAGACAGTGTGGCAATTCCTCAAGGATCTAGAACTAGAAATACCATTTGACCCAGCCATCCCATTACT
>NW_012101531.1:88199-99685 GCF_000951045.1 Mandrillus leucophaeus | reverse complement strand
AGGAGTTTGAGACCAGCCTGGCCAACATGGTGAAACCCCATCTCCACTAAAAATACAAAAAAAAAAAAAAAATTAGCCAGGTGTAGTGGCAGTTGCCTGTAATCCCAGCTACACGGGAGGCTAAGGCAGGAGAATCACTTGAACCCGGGAGGTGGAGGCTGCAGTGAGCCAAGATTGTGCCACTGCACTCCAGCCTGGGCCACACGGCAAGACTCCATCTCAAAAAAAAAAAAAAAAGAAAAGAAAAGAAAAGAAAGCAAATACCACTTCCAGGCAGACTTATAGAATGTCAAACCACATTCACACGTTATGCCCCAGCTAAGATTCTTAAAAGGACCAGTAGGCTCATGATTTCATGTTCTAGCAAATGTGGTCTTTTCCACTTGGAATTTCTTCCCCTGTTACTTGGCCTAACTCTTCCTCATTCTTTAAAACCTAGCTGAGGCTGGGCGTGGGGGCTCACACCTGTAATCCCAGCACTTAGGGAGGCCAAGGCAGGTGGATGACTTGAGATCAGGAGTTCGTGACCAGCCTGGTCAGCATGGTGAAACCCCATCTCTACTAAAAATACAAAAAATTAGCCGGGCGTGGTGGTGTGCACCTGTAATCTCAGCTACTCAGGAGGCTGAGGCAGGAGAATGGTTTGAACCTGGGAAGCGGAGGTTGCAGAGAGCTGAAATTGTGTCACTGCACTCCAGCCTGAGCGACAGACTCAGTCTCAAAAAAACAAACAAAAACAAAAACAAAAAAACCTAGCTGAAAATATGATCTCATCTGAGAAGCCCTCCTGAATTCCACTTGTGATCCGGATATACCTCCTCTGAGATCCTCCAGCATCTTCTTTTTTAGAGGTAGGGTCTTGCTCCATCACTAAGGCTGGAGTGTAGTGGTGCAACCATAGCTCACAGCAGACTCTAACACATGAGATGAAGTCATCCTCCCTCCTTAGTCTCCCAAATAGCTGGGACTACAGGTGCACATCACCACACCTGGCTAATTTTTTAAAATTTTTTTGTAGAGATGGGGTCTTGCTATGTTGCTGAGGCTGATCTCAAACTTCTGGCTTCCAGTGATTCTTCCGCCTCAGCTTCCCAAAGTGCTAGGATTACAGGTGTGAGCCACCACACCTGGCTGATGAATGTTAAGAATAAAGATAGGACTGGGTGCGGTGGCTCGTGCCTGTAATCCCAACACTTTGGGAGGCTGAGTCAGGCGGACAACCTGAGGTCAGGAGTTCAAGCCCAGTCTGACCAACATGGCAAAACCCTGTCTCTACTAAAAATACAAAAATTAGCCAGGTGTGGTGGCGCACATCTGTAATCCCAGCTACCCGGGAGGCTGAGGCAAGAGAATCACTTGAACCCCGGAAGCAAAAGTTGCAATGAACCAAGACTGCACCAATGCACTCCAGCCTGGGCTAGAGAGCGAGACTCTGTCTCCCTGCACCAAAAAAAAAAAAAAGAATAAACAAATCTACCAGAATGGTAAAAATTAGACTGAACTATAGCAATGAGGATAAAGGGCAATGAAACTCTAACATGTTGTTAGTGGGAATGTAAAATGGTACAACCACTTGGGGAAAAGTCTGGTCTTACATTAAACTTACAATTATTTTGATATAACAATTCCAATACTAGTTATATACCAAGGGAAATGAAAACATTTCCACAAAAACACTTGTACAAAAATATTTATACCATCTTTAGTCATAAATAGCCAAAAACAGTCCAGTTGTCCATCAATGGGATCATGGATAAACAGTAACATATTTATTCTTAAACGGAGTAAAGCTCAGTAACAAAACAAATAAACAAGATGACCACTTCATTTTTGCTACGATACTTTTATAAAAGACACTGCTTAAATATACCTAATATTAGTATATAAAAATATTTTTAGCATGGGCAGCAAACTTGTGTAAGGGAACTAGTGCTTTTATTACCAGCAAATTGATAATTGTTTCATAAAGAAATCTCTTAATTTTGTTCTGGAATACAGTAGCTGTTTGTAAAGGTATTATTACAGTAAATATTGCAATAGCACTAAAATGATGACCTGAGAATACAAACAAAAAAATTTTTTTAACAAGACAAGCAGAACAAACAACTGAAGCCATGTAAGTCTGGCAGAAAGCAAATTATTTGGCTCCTAATAAAAAATATTACTTCTCTAACATCCATTGAATATCTTCTGGATTCCATGTATTCTACTAAATATGCACTGAGAATATAAAGATGAATGAAACACAGAACGTGCTCTCAAAATATTCATTTGAATACAGTATAAACAGATGACGCCAAGGCCCACAAATGCTATAGTTACAGAATGAAAACTAGAAGTCTTCTTATTTCACATTAATTAGGTGATCTTGAGCAAGTTAACTTTCCTGACTGTGCTTCAGTTTCCTATCAATAATATGGTAATAAAAAGAAAACCTACCTCATAGGATTATTATGAGTATTAATTAAGTACATATTTATAAAGGACTTGGGGTAAACTTGGCACACAGCAAATGCTATTAAAAATATTTGTTAAATAAGTGACAATATCACATTCCACAGCTTATAAATATGAAATCTAATTCAGTTTTAACATTTTCAGTAAATGAATGTGCAAAACACTAACAAAAAATACATTTTAAGTCCTTCTCGTCTTAAATAACAAAGAAAAGTCAGAATCTCCCCACTCCTCCAGTCAGAAATCACCCAAAAGAAACAAAGAGAGTAAGAAACATAACTGGAAATATGATCTCCAATAAAACTAGGAAACATATGTATGGACATATAAGGGAATGATATGCCAAAAGGAGAGACAATCTGGAACAAGAGTGGAAAGGTAAGGCACAAGGCTCCAAAACTCAAAGTGGGAATACCTTCCTACAAGCATACTTCCTGAGGTATTAAACTTAAATTCTGCATTTGCAACAACAAAAGCAGGGAACGTGGGCTGGCAGAGGAAGCTTTCCTGTTCATAGTTTGAAGAAGTAGAGGAGACAGAACTAAATAAGGAATTACACAAACAAGCCACGCTGGCAGAAACTGAGTTGCTGGTGTGGCAAAAAGATAGTGAGAGAGCCTACACTATGAACAGCCTGCAGCAGCAATCTTCACTGACTGGCTGAGGATAAATTAAAAATAAAAAATTTAATTATGCACTAAACCTGCTCACAAAGAAAACTGCTGTAAATTTGAAAGACACAACCCTGAGCTACCAATATCTAATATCCTAAAGTGTTATAGGAAAAAAAAAAAAACTTCTCATTCAAAAATAAACCACCATAAAGGAAGCAGGAACAAGATATCTAAACAAATGTAAAATTTTTAAGAGAAGAAAAAAACAGAACAGGAAAAACACGGTAGTGAAAGGACACTCATGAGCAACATGCTGCCATGAAAGAGATAATACGTAACCAAACATTTAAAATGAATTTTTAAACTTCTTGTATTTAAAAAAGAAAGCAAGCAGGGCACAGTGGCTCACACCTGTAATCCCAGCATTTAGGGAGGCCGAGGCAGGTGGATCACTCGAGGTCAGGAGTTTGAGACCAGCCTGGCCAACATGATGAACCCCCGCCTCTACTAAAAATACAAAAAAATTAGCCAGGTATGGTGGTGGGCGCCTGTAATTCCAGCTACTCGTAAGGCTGGGACAGGAGAATCACCTGAACATGGGAGGCGGATGTTGCGGTGAGCCGAGATTGCGCTGCTGCACTCCAGCCTGGGTGACAGAGCAAGACTCCATCTCAAAATAAAAAAAAAAGAAGAAAAGAAAAAGAAAAAGAAAAAGGAAAGGAAAGGGAAAGAAAGGAAAAGAAAAGAAAGCTATCTCTTCCAGATAGAATTATACAATGTCAAACCACAAGAGAATAGCAATGGTAAAAAGGTGTATTCTTGTGTTCTTCCTGAACTTATAGGGAAAGTGTTCAGTCTTTCACCACTGAGTACAATGTTACTGTGGGCCTGTCATATGTGCCCTTTAACATGTGAAGGATGTTTCCCCAGCCTAGACTGTGTCACTACACTGCAGCTTGGGGTACAGAGTTTCCTTCCATTCCTAGTTTTCTGAGTCTTTTTTATCATGAAAGACTGTTAAATTATGTCAAATGCTTTTTCTGCCTCTACTGAGATAATCATGTGGTTCTGTCCCTCCTCTTATTAATGTGATGTATTTCACTGACAGACTTTTTTTTTTTTTTTGAGACAGGGTCTCACTCTGGTCATCCAGGCTGGAGTACAGTGGCACAATCTCAGCTCACTGCAGCCTCGACTTCCCAGGCTCAAGCAATCTTCCCACCTCAGCCTCCCAAATACCTAGAACTACAGGTATGCACCACTAGGTCTGGCTAAATTTTGTATTTTTTTGTAGAGATGGGGTTTCACCACGTTGCCCAGGCTGGTCTTGAACTTGTGAGCTCAAGCCATGCACCTGCCTCAGCCTCCCAGGTGGCTCCCTGGGATTACAGGCGTATAATCCCACTTGGTGATGGTAGATAATCCTTTTAATGATTTGTTATTAGATTCAGTTACCTAGTTTTTTGTTTGTTTGTTTGTTTGTTTTTGCATCTCTCTTCACAAGAAAATAGTAGTCTGTAATTTTCTTCTGGTATCTCTGTTTGATTTTTGTATAAGGGTAAAAACAGCCTCACAGAATATGTTAGAAGCATTCCCTTTTCTTCTGTTTTTTGGAAGAGTTTTAGTAGGATTGGTGTTAATTCATCATTAACTGTTTGGTAGAATTCACCAGTGGAACCATCTAGTCCTAGTATTTCTTGTGAAGTTTTTTTTTTCCCTTAATTACTGATTCAATCACTTCACTTGTTATTGAGAATTTCTATTTTTTTCTGTAATTAGTTGTAGTAATTTGTGTTTTTCTGAGATTTATCTAGTTCACCTAAATTATCTAATTTTTTAAGAAGATTATTCATGTTATTCCCTTATAATCCTTTTAGTTTCTGTAAGGTAGTAGTATTCCCACTGTATTTTCTGTTTGTACACGATCTATCTATCTATCTATTTTAGAGACAGAGTCTTGCTATGTTATCCCAGTTAGGCTCAAACTCCTGGGCTTAAGTGATCCTCCTGCCTCGGCCTCCAAGTAGCTAGGACTACACTTGCATAGGCCATGGTGCCCAGCTCTTCTTTTAATCTAAGGTTTGTCAATTTGTTATCTTTTCAAAGTACCACCTTTAGTTTCATTGATTCTCTTCATCATTTTTCTACTCTATACCATTTTTCTCTGATCTAACCTTTATTATTTTTTCCTTTTGGGTTTAGCTTGCTCTTTTTCTAATTCTTAGGGTATAAAGCTAGGTTGTTAACTTGAGTTCTTTCTTCTTTTTTAACACAGGCATTTACAGCCGTAAGTTTTCCCTGAATACTAGTTTCACAGCATATCATAAGTTTTGGTATTGTATATTTTTTTGTTCTCGTTTGTCTCCAAGTATTTTCTAATCTCCCTAATGACTTTTTTAACCTACTCATTGTTTAAGAGTATGTTTAATTTCTACATATTTGCATATTTTCCATTTCCTTCTATTAATTGATTTCTACCTTCATTCCACTATGGGTAAAGAAGATACTTTATAAGATTTTGATCTTTTAAAATTAACTGATAATTGCTTATAATCTAACATATGATCTATCCTGGAAAATGTTTTATGTGTACTTGAGAAAAATATACACTCTACTTCATTGGGTGGAGTGTTCTACACATAACTGTTGGGTCTAATTTGTTTACAGTATGGTTAATTGGAACAGAATTGATAGTCCAGAAAAAAAAAATAAACACGTATGATCAGCTGATTTTCAACAAGGGTGCCAAGAGCACTAAATTGAGAAAGAATAGTCTCTTCAACAAATGGTGCCAAGAAAACAAGATTTCCACATGCAAAAAATGAAAGTGGATCCCTATCTCATTTCAAATATAAAATTTAAAATGGCTCAAAGATCTAAATGTAACAGCTAAAACTATAAAACTCTTAAAAGAAAACACAGGGGCGATTCTTCATGATCTTGGATTTTACAATGCATTCCTAGATGGGAAACCAAAAGCACAAACAACAAAGAAAAAACAGGTAAAATGGACTTCATCAAAATTTAAGTCCAGGTGCCAGTGGCTCACCCCTGTAATCTCAACACTTCAGGAGACTGAAGCAGGAGGATCACCTGAGACCAGGAGTTCAAAACCAGCCTTGGCCACATAGTAAGACACCATCTCTACAAAATAAAAAAACTAATTAGCCGGAGGTGGTGGTACATGCCTATTGCCCAGCTACCCAGGAGGCTGAGGTGGAAGAATCACTGAGCCCAGGAGTTCAAGGTTGCAGTAAGCTATGATTGTGCCACTGCACTCCAGCCTTGCCAATGGAGCAAGACCCTGCTTCCAAAAATAAACACACAACGAGGTACTACTTCCTACCCACTAGGATGGCTGTAAAACAAAAACAAACAAACAAACAAACAAAAAAGAAAATAATAAGCATTGGCCAGGATGTGAAGAAATTAGAACCCTCATGCACTGCTGGTGAGAACATAAAATTATGTACGTGCTACAGAAAACAGCTTGGCAGTTCCTCAAAAAGTTAAACACTGTATTACTATATGACACAACAATTCCAACCCGAGGTATATACTCGAGAGAAAACAAATGCTAAACAAAAATTTGCACACAAATGTTCATAACAGCATTACTCATAACAGTCAAAAAGTGGGAGAAAAAAGCAAAACCAAACATCCATCAACGGATGAATGGATAAATAAAATGTGGTATATACATACAACCGAGTATTATCCAGTCACAAAAGCTGTCAAACACTGATACGGCCCGGGCACCCCGAGCAGTCAGGCGTTGAGCTTTGCGGCGCTCGCCACCCTGGTTCTTCTGCACCCTCGGTCCAGTTGGGGCTGTCAAGCCGGACCAAAAAGGCTGTTTCCCCGCGGTTTCCAGTGACTGGCTGATCCAGCCGGGGCTGTGGCTAGAAAGACAGCGAAGGGAAACCGGGAGAGGTGACACCACCATTTTCTTCCCACCTCATCTTCCTTCACTGGCTTCTCGGTCACCCGCCTCTGCCCCATCCCCGTCCCCGACTAATGAGGCCTTTCCCGAGCTCTAAGTTTCCCCAGAAGATGTGCCGTTTGTCATAAAAGCACTCATAGCATTTAAGCGCTAATCTTCGACGGCTGCCTTCCCTGACGCACCCTGGAAGGCATGTTGTTGGCCTGACACTTCTCAGTCCTTCCACTTCCTGCAGTGGCTGTGACGCCCCGCGATTCCTCACTGGAAACGTGCGGCCCCCACCACCCTTCTCACTCCAGCTCTTTGTGAACACACCCTCTGTTTCAGAATCCCATCTCCTTGTCACCAAAACGTACCAAGGACCATTCCTCTTCGCGTCCCTTCCTCCCTTCTCAAGAAAACCCTTCTCATATTAATAACAACAATTAAAAGAGTCCCTTAAGAGGAAGGCACTGACCTAAGCGTTTTACGCGTTTTTTGTTTTTTGTTTTGTTTTGTTTTTTGGGGTTTTTTTTGCCGTTGTTGTTCTTCTGAGACGGAGTTTCACCCTTGTTGCTCAAGCTGGAGTGCAGTGATGCGATCTCGGCTCACTGCAACCTCCATCTCCCGGGTTCAAGCGATTCTCCTGCCTCAGCCTCCAGAGTAGCTGGGATTACAGACACGCGCCACCACGCCCAGCTAATTTTGTATTTTTAGTAGAGACGGGGTTTCTCCATGTTGGTCAGGCAGGTCTGGAACTCTCAACCTCTGGTGATCCGCCCACCTCAGCCTCCCAAAGTGCTGGAATTACAGGTGTGAGCCACCGTGCTCCGCCTACATGCATTTTATTTAATCTTCCTATGACAGTCCTTAGGTAGGCAGAAATGAGAAAACTGAGGCACAGAAAAGTTAAATAATTTGCCCAAGGCAACGCAGGTTAGATGTGGTAACACTGAAATTCGAATCTACTGGGTAGCTGACTCTAAATCTGGTGCTATTATCATTCGTTTCTCTTTCCCAAATACTGGGCATTGCTCTTTTTCTAGATGGTTCTACATGGAATTTTTTTCCCCCTTAATGCTGTTTAGAGGTCCTTCTTGAGAAATTCGGCTTCTGTCTGATAACCCTTTTCTCAGAGCTCTCCTCACACAGACCCTTGTTTTTTACCAAGTGTGTAAGCTCTGAGCTTAATATTTTGCATGTCCAAAATGTGCTTATGCTTCCTTTAAAAAGTAACCCTAAGCCAGTACCCACTAACCAGCCCCCTTCCTCTACCTCAATATGATGCTCGTTATCATTATCCCTGTTCCCAGCAAACATTTGAGATAATTGGGGTTTCAAAGAACCCTGAGGTTTAGTTCCAACCTGAAGAAGAAATATGACATTTATTCATAAAAAGGCCACATAAAATAGCAGATAAATGCCATCTCAGTTGCACAGAAAATAAATTCCATAAGAGCAACTTTGGACAAATCAGGTAAGTGCTAGATTGTTTATTCATCTGTAGAATGTTAAGGTTAAAATATTATACATCTAAGTTCAGAGAAAAGAGTGATAACTCTGTACTGAGGTGGGAACTACTGAGGGAGGTAAAGGCTGTACTCTTGTTGCTGTTGTTTTAGAGACAGGGTCTCACTCTGTCACCCAGGCTGGAGTGCAGTGATACGATCATGGCTCACTGCAGTCTCCACCTCCTGGGCTCAAGATCCTCCCACCTCAGCCTCCCGAGTAGCTGGGACTACAGGTGCACACACCATGCCCAGCTAATTTTTGTATTTTTTGTAAAGACAGGGTCTTACTATGTTGCCCAGGGTAGTATGGAACTCCTGACTTCAAATGATCCTCCCACTTTGGCCTCCCAAAGTGCTAGGATTACAAATGTGAGCCACTGCACAACCCGCCGCGCCCCCCAAAAAAAACACAACACTACAAAACAAAACAAAACAAAGAAAAACACTGATACCTATTCCAACACAGATGAACCTCAAAAACACTATACTAAGTACAAGAAGCCAGTCACCAAAGGCCAATGTATTAGTTTCTCCAGAAAAAAAATATATTGTGTCTATGTATAGAAACAGATTTGCTTTCAAGGAATTGGCTCACAAGATTATGAAGGCTGGCAAGTCCAAAATCTGCAGGATAGGCCAGAAGCTGGAGACCCAGAGAAAATCCAATGCTACAATTCAAGTTTTCAGGCCATCAGGCTGAAGAGCATATTTTTAAATATGAACAAAAGATTTGAATTGGCACTTCATTAAAAACTTATCCAAATAATTTGTAACAATGAAAAGATGCTTAACATCATTAGTCATCAGGGAAATGCAAATTAAATGAGATACCACTGAACACCCACTAGAATGACTAAAGTTAAGAAAACTACCAATTCCAGGCCAGGCACGGTGGCTCACACCTGTAATCCCAGCACTTTGGGAGGCCGAGGCGGGTGGATCACGAGGTCAGGAGATCAAGACCATCCTGGAAACCCCGTCTCTACTAAAAATACAAAAAACTAGCCAGGTGTGGTGGCAGGTGCCTGTAGTCCCAGCTACTCGGGAGGCTGAGGCAAGAGAATAGCATGAACCCAGGAGGTGGAGCTTGCAGTGACCCGAGATCACGCCACTGCACTCCAGTCTGGACAACAGAGCAAGACTCTGTCTCAAAAAAAAAAAAAAGGAAAGAAAAGAAAACTAACAATTCCAAGTGCTGATAAGGATTTGGTACAACTGAAATGCTCATACACTGTTGAGAGGAATGCTAAATAATATAGATACTTTGGGGAAATTTTTGGCAGTTTCTTTTAAATTTAACACACATTTGTCAAAGGACCCTGCAATTACACTCCTAAGTACTTATCCAAGAGAAATAAAAGCATATATCCACAGAAGGATCCATACGCAAATGTGTACAAAATGTATATAGCAGCATTATTTATAATAGCCAAAAACTGAAAGCAATGAAACGAAACATCCATCAACTGATGAATGAATAAACAAATTGCAGTTGTACCCTGCCATGGTTTGAATGTCTCCTCTAAAACTCATGTTGAACTTTAACTGCCACTGTAACAGTATTACAAGCTGAGACTTTTAAGCGATGATTAGGCCATGAGGGCTCTGCCCTCATAGAGGTGAGATTAATGCCATTATAAAAGGGTGGGTTCAGCCCCCTTTTTTTCCCCTTTCTTTTTGCCCTTCTGCCTTTCTGCTACGTGATAATGCATCAAGAGCTTCCTCACCGGATGCTGGTGCCTTTATTTTGAACTTCCCAGCCTTCAGAACTATAAGCCAATAAATTTCTGTTCTTTATAAATTATCCAGTCTCAAGTATTCTGTTACAGCAGCACAAAGTGGACTAAGACATACTCTTATTAAGAAAAACTATTTAGCAATAAAAAAGAAAATTAAATATTAACATACACAACATGAATGAATCTCAAAAACATTACACTAAAAAAGCAAATTACACTATTAAGTAGAAAATGTCAAACAAGTGTATCTACTGTATGATTCCATTTATATGAAATTCTGGGAAACACAACTACAATCACAGAAAATAAATCAGCAGTTATTTGAGGCTGAAGCATCAAAGGGCACAAGAAAACTTTGTAGGATGATGGAAATGTTCTATATATTGAGCGTAGTGGTGTTCACTCAACTACATATAATTACTAAAATGCATCCAACTCTGTACACTTAAAGTAGATGGATTTTATTGTATGTAAATTGTCTCAGTAAGGTTAAGAAAAAATAAAACATAATAAAAGTTGTAAATCCCAAATTACAAGTATTAATATTATCCTTTTAAGTACTACTACTTCAGAACCCGCAAAACACTGAAAAAAAAAAAATTAGTTCATTGTTTCTGAAAACTTAACCTGCTTCCATTTTTGTAAGATTTAATTAGACTTAGTTTAGGTATCCTCTCTTTCAGAAATCATTACCTGAATCCCTAGGGTGAACCAAGTATCTGCCGCCTTCTTTACTCTCAAAGCACATATCTGTCTTATTGCTAACTATATTACATTGAATATATCTACAATTGTGCCTTTCTCAAACACGTCTGTAGCCCCAAACATTAGCTTTATGCCAACACACAGAAGTTCATTTAAACTAAAATGAACCTATATAAAACCTACACATATAATACAGATATTATTACTGCCAAGTGAAAAAATATATGTACTTTCAAGAAAAAAGAAATGCAAAAAAAGGAAAAGAGGATTGTCAATCAGCATTCTACATGTCATTATAAATTTATGTAAATTTTTCTAGATATTCATTAAATCTAATCATAGCAAGTCACATTAACTTTATGTGGTATTCTTCTAAAAGTCCCAAGAACCAAGCAAACCCTCCTCCAGAGAAGTTTTGTAACAGCTTTAAAATTTTTTTTTTTTGAGACAGAGTCTCACTCTGTGGCCCAGGCTGGAGTGCAGTGGCTGGATCTCAGCTCACTGCAAGCTCCGCCTCCTGGGTTTACGCCATTCTCCT
>NW_012101531.1:84271-87142 GCF_000951045.1 Mandrillus leucophaeus | reverse complement strand
CCCAGGCTGGAGTACAGTAGCACAATCTCGTCTCACTGCAATCTTCACCTCCTGGGTTCAAGCCATTCTCCTGCCTCAGCCTCCCAAGTAGCTGGGACCACAGGCGCATGCCACTGCACCTGGCTAATTTTTGTATTTTTAGTAGAGACGGGGTTTCACCAGGCCAGGCTGGTCTCGAACTCCTGACCTCAAGTGATCCGGCCTCCCGAAGTGCTGGGATTACAGGCGTGAGTCACCGCGCCCGGCGAACTTTACTAATTGAAAGGAAGAGAGCTACAGTACCAAATGGTGAAATTATATATTATACAATACAGTTTTATACGTTTAAATGAATGCATTTATTTCAAAGCAGCCTATCAACAGACCAAGCCACAGAGGCTGTTACGTAAAAACAATAATAATCCCCGTGAGTAAAGTACTTCAAGTTTTTCAAAGTCCTTTCCCATTTTATCCTACCTGACTTCACAACTCTATCAGGTAACCAGAATAGGTTATTTCCATTCCATAAATGAGGAAAGTACAAATCAGGGCAATTAAAAGACACACATAAAATTGCTACTAAGTAGCTCTGGTTAGGTATGGCGAAGACTTAGGAAAAGAACCCAGAATCAATTTCATCTAAGACTCTTTCCACAATAATGTGCTATAAAAGGTGGTGATAAAAATGAAGCCAAAGATAAAGAGAATAAGGACCATGAAACAGGATAATAATCACTTATATTAGCTCCCTGCTTTATCACCTTCCCTTCCACTGTCTACCGTACACCCTCTATATAAGACACTGCTATGCCCCAGAATCTACCAGGCTCTTTATTTGGTAACATTACTTTCCTAGGGAAGAACTCCAAAAGAAAGATACACTCAGGAAGTGAAAAGGGAATAGAGAAGAAATCATAAAACCTAAATCTTTCTAATCCCAACACTGGATAAGTATCTTTACCATTTTGAGCCTCAATTTTTACATCTACAAAATATACTTACTAGGTAGTTCTGAAGATTAAGTAAAATAAATGGATATAAAAGTTCTTTGAAAAATGTAAAGAACTCAATAAATGTTTATTATTAGGCTACAAATATGTGGTACAAAAACTCACAATAGGTGTCTTACATAATTGTGTTAATAAATTCAAATTATATTAATTATTTTTAAGTTTTACACAATCACACAAAAAATGAGATTTAAAAATATTTGAATAAATGGTCTATGGCAGAATTAACCATAATATTTGAATCTATGAAGTCTGAATGAAGAAAAAGCATTGTATTTCAGGTCTCTAATAAATCTGATGAAGTATCTGATAAATAAGATATCTATAGAAGATACCTGGTAGAAGCAAGGCCTCTATCTTCACAGGCCTCTATACAAGCTAATATTTGCATCCAAGGATTTCTAGAAGTATTCAGAATCATAAAATCAGAGAACAGGGATGACCTTTAAAAATTGTGTGGAGAACATCTGTGGTTCACAGAAAAAGTGAGGCCAAAAGTAAATAATTTTACAAAATCTTGAAATTTCCCTTATTGGACCTCAGAGGAGTTGAGGGGAGAAACATAAAAAACAATCCTTGGGAAGCCAAGGCAGAAGGATTGCTTTGGTCAAGGAGTTCAAGACCAGCCTGGGCAACACAGTGGGAACCCATCTCTACAAAAAGCACATGAATTAGCTGGACATGGTGGCATAAACCTATATCCCCAGGTATTCGGGAGGCTGAGGCGGGATTGCTTGAGCCCATGAAATCGAGGCTGCAGTGAGCTATGATGGCACCACTACACTACACCCTGGGTGACAGAGTGAGACTGTCTCCAAAAAAAAAAGAAAGAAAAAAAAAGAAAAAGAAAAGAAGAGAAAAAAGAAACAACAATTTCCTCCAGTTGGGCTCTTAAATCGGTATTCTCCTTGTTAAAGAACCCTGAAGTGCAAACTGTTATAGGAAGTTAAAGAATCACTGCAACAGGTCAGAATACTACAATTTTAAGCAAAACAGTAGATAAGAATTTAACATTGTTGCAGTGTCATGAAACTTACTTATTGATAAATAAATACAGTAACATAACATTTCCATATACAACGGACCACATATATAAGTGGGGTCCCAAAAAACTAGAATACCATATTTATGCTGTACTTTTTCTATGTTCAGATACACAAAAACTTACCATTGTATCACAGTTGCCTAAAGTATTCAGTACAGTAACATGCAGGACAGGTTTGTAGCCTAGAAACAACTGATCAGAGCCTCCATGTGCAGTAGGCTATGCACTCTAAGTTTGTGTAAGTACATTCTAAGATGTTAATACAAGGATGAAATTACCTAATGATGCATTTCTCAGAATATATCCCTGACATTAAGCAACACATACCTGTACTGTGGAAAATTAAAACTCTACCACCAGATATCCTGGACTCAACTTTTTATAGTCCACTTCACATCTCTATTATTTTTTTATTAGAAAAGCTATATTCTTTTTTTTTTTTAAATGGCATCTCACTGTCGCCAGGCTGCAATGCAGTGGCGCGGTATCAGCTCACTGCAACCTCTGACTCCTGGGCTCAAGCAATTCTTCAGCCTCAGCCTTCCGAGTAGCTGGGATTACAGGCATGTGCCACCATACCCAGCTAATTTTTGTATTTTTAGTAGAGACAGGGTTTCACCATTTTGGCCAGGATGGTCTCGATCTCCTCATCTTGTGATCCGCCTAGCTCGGCCTCCCAAAGTGCTGAGATTACAGGCATGAGCTACCACACCTGGATAATTTTTTTTATTTTTAATTTTTGTGGGTACATAGTAGGTGTATATATACATGAGGACATGAGATATTTTGATACAGGCATGCAATGCGTAATAATCACATTAGAGTAAATGGGGTATC
>NW_012101531.1:78452-81521 GCF_000951045.1 Mandrillus leucophaeus | reverse complement strand
CTTTTTCAGATTGTTCACTGTTGGCATATAGAAATGTTACTGATTTTTGTATGTTAATTTCATATCCTGCAAATGTACTGAATTTAACCATTTTTTAGTGGGGTCTTTACGTTTCCCCAAATATAAGATCAAATCATCTGCAAACGAGGATAATCTGACTTTTTCCTTTCCACTTTGGATGCTCTTTCTTTCTCTTGTCTGACTGCTCTTGCTAGGACTTCCAGTAATACACTGAATAACAGTAGTGACAGTAGGCATCCTTGCCATGTTCCAGATCTTAGGGGAATGGCTTTCAGTTTTCCCCATTCAGTGTGATACTAGCTGTGGGTCTGTCTTACATGGCTTTTATTGTGTTGAGGTATGTTCCTTCTAAAAGCAGTTTATTGACAGTTTTTATCATGAAGGAATATTAAATTTTATTAAATGCTTTTTAAGCATCAACTGAAATGATCATATGGTTTTTCATTCTTGATATGATGTATCACACTGACTGATTTGCATATGTTGAACCATCCATGCATCCCTGGGATATATCTCATTTGATCATGATGAATGTTTTTTTAAAATGTATTACTGAGTTCAGTTTGCTAGTATTTTGTGGAGGATTTTTGCATCAGTATTCATCAGGAATACTGGTCTGTAGTTTTGTTTTTTTTGATGTACCTTTGGTTTTGGTATCACGGTACTACTGGCCTCACAGAATGAGTTTAGGAATATTCCTTCCTCCTCTACTTTTCAGAATAGCTTGACAAGAGAGGTATGAGTTCTTCTTTAAGTGTTTGGTGGAATTCTGCAGCAAAGCCATTGGGTCCTGGGCTTGGCTTTGCTAGGAGATATTTTATTATGGCTTCAATCCTGTTATTTGTCATTGGTTTGTTCAGGTTTTGGATTTCTTCATGGTTCAATCTTGATAAGCTGTATGTGTCTATGAATTATGCATTCCTTCTAGATTTTTCAACTTAGTGGTATACAGTTGTTCACAGTACCCACGAATAACCCTTTTAATTTTTGCAGTATTAGCTGTAATGTCTCCTTTTTCATCTTTGATTTTGGGTCTTTTTTTTTTTTCCTGAGTCTATCTAATGTTTGTTGATTATCTTTTCAAAAAACCAACTTTTCATTTTGTTGGTCTTTTGTATTGTTTTCTTCATTTCAATTTTATTTATTTCTGCTCTGATCTTATTATTTCTTTTATTCTACTAATTGTAGGTTTGGTTTGCTCTTGCTTTGTCAGTTGTATAAGGTACATCCTTAGGTTATCTATTTGAAGACTTTTTTTCTTTTTTGATGTAGGTACTTATAACTACAAACTTCCCACTTCATACTGCTGTCGTTACATCTCATGGGTTTTGGTATGTCATGTTTCCATTATCATTTGTTTTAATAAATTTTTAAATTTCCTCTTTAGTGTCTTCATTAACCCGCTAGTCATTGAGGAGCATATTGTTTAATTTCCATGTGGTTATACAGTTTTTCTGGTTATTGATTTCTAGTTTTATTCCATTGTGATCAGAGAAGATGCATGCTATTATTTCAGGGTTTTGTTATTTTTTTTTTTTTTAATGTTTTAAGACTTGCTTTGTCACCTAACAGACAGTCTATGCTTGAGAATGATCCATGCGCTGAGGAAAGAAATGTGCATTCTGGAGTCATTGGATGAAA
The DNA here is from genome assembly GCF_000951045.1 of Mandrillus leucophaeus. Taxonomy (NCBI): domain Eukaryota; kingdom Metazoa; phylum Chordata; class Mammalia; order Primates; family Cercopithecidae; genus Mandrillus; species Mandrillus leucophaeus. The sequence goes on along the minus strand of NW_012101531.1, from coordinate 79,859 downwards.
TGTTCCATAACTACTAGGTCCATTTGGTCTATAGTACAGATTAAGAGTGATGTTTCTTTGCTGATTTTCTGTCTGGAAGATCTTATCTCTCTTTTTAGCTCTAATATTTGCTTTATATACCTGGGTGCTCCATTATTGGGTGCATATATATTTACAACTGCTACATCTTCTTGCTAAATTGACTCCTTTATCATTATATAATGACCTTCTTTGTCTCTTCTAAAAGTTTCTGTCTGATATAAGCATAGCTACTCCTGCTCTTTTTTGGCTTCCATTAGCATGGAATATCTTTCTCCATCCTTTTTTTTTTTTTTTTTTCCAGTTTATCTGTGTCTTTATAGGTGAAGTGTGTTTCCTGTAGGCAACAGATCACTGGATCTTGTTTTTTTCAATCCAGTCAGCCACTCTATGTCTTTTTTGATTGAAGAGTTTAGTCTATTTACATTCAATGTTGTTACTGACAAAGACTTACTCCTGTTATTTTATTTTGGGGTGTTATTTTATTTTGGGTGATTTTCTCTGGTGGGGTGCTTTAATTTCCTGCTTTTTATTTTTTGTGTATCTGTTATATGACCTTTGATTTGAGGTTACCACAAGGCTTGCAAATACTATTGTAAAACCCAATTATTTTAAACTGAGGACAAACTGACTGCATAAACAAGCAAAAAGAAAACTAATAAAAACCTACACTTTTAATTTTGTCCCCCTATTTTTAACTTTTGGTTGTTACCATTTATATCATATTGTACTCGATATGTCTTTAAAAGCTGTTGTAAGTTATTATTTTTAATTTGTTCATCTTTTAGTCTTTCTACTTAAGAATAATTTATACATCACAATTACAGTGTTACAATATTGTTTTCCTGTGTACTTACTACTACCAGTGAGTTTTGTACCTTTAGATAATTTTTTATTGCCCACTAATGTCCTTTTCTTTCTGATTAAAGAACTCCCTTTAGCATTTCTTGTAAGACAGGTCTGGTGTTGATGAAATTCCTCAGCTTTTGTTTGTCTGGAAAAGTCTTCACTTTTCCTTAATGTCTGAAGGATATTTTCACCAGACATACCACTCTAGGGTAAAAGATTTCCCCTTTGGCACTTTAAATATGTCATGTCACTCTTTCCTGATCTGTAAGGTTTCCACAGAAAAGTCTGCTGCTGGACATATTGGAGCTCCATTATGTGTTTTTGTTTCTTTTCTCTTGCTGCTTTTAGGATCTGTTCTTTATTCTCGACATTTGGGAGTTTCATTACTAAACGCCTTGAGGTAGTCTTCTTTGGGGTGAATCTGCTTGGTGTTTTACATGCTTCTTATACTTGAATACTGATAGCTTTCCCTAGGTTTGGGAAGTTCTCTGTTATCCCTGTGAATAAGCTTTCTAGTCTGATCTCTCTCCCTGCCTCCTC
>NW_012101531.1:73773-78152 GCF_000951045.1 Mandrillus leucophaeus | reverse complement strand
ATGGCACCACTACACTACACCCTGGGTGACAGAGTGAGACTGTCTCCAAAAAAAAAAGAAAGAAAAAAAAAGAAAAAGAAAAGAAGAGAAAAAAGAAACAAGAATTTCCTCCAGTTGGGCTCTTAAATCGGTATTCTCCTTGTTAAAGAACCCTGAAGTGCAAACTGTTATAGGAAGTTAAAGAATCACTGCAACAGGTCAGAATACTACAATTTTAAGCAAAACAGTAGATAAGAATTTAACATTGTTGCAGTGTCATGAAACTTACTTATTGATAAATAAATACAGTAACATAACATTTCCATATACAACGGACCACATATATAAGTGGGGTCCCAAAAAACTAGAATACCATATTTATGCTGTACTTTTTCTATGTTCAGATACACAAAAACTTACCATTGTATCACAGTTGCCTAAAGTATTCAGTACAGTAACATGCAGGACAGGTTTGTAGCCTAGAAACAACTGATCAGAGCCTCCATGTGCAGTAGGCTATGCACTCTAAGTTTGTGTAAGTACATTCTAAGATGTTAATACAAGGATGAAATTACCTAATGATGCATTTCTCAGAATATATCCCTGACATTAAGCAACACATACCTGTACTGTGGAAAATTAAAACTCTACCACCAGATATCCTGGACTCAACTTTTTATAGTCCACTTCACATCTCTATTATTTTTTTATTAGAAAAGCTATATTCTTTTTTTTTTTTAAATGGCATCTCACTGTCGCCAGGCTGCAATGCAGTGGCGCGGTATCAGCTCACTGCAACCTCTGACTCCTGGGCTCAAGCAATTCTTCAGCCTCAGCCTTCCGAGTAGCTGGGATTACAGGCATGTGCCACCATACCCAGCTAATTTTTGTATTTTTAGTAGAGACAGGGTTTCACCATTTTGGCCAGGATGGTCTCGATCTCCTCATCTTGTGATCCGCCTAGCTCGGCCTCCCAAAGTGCTGAGATTACAGGCATGAGCTACCACACCTGGATAATTTTTTTTATTTTTAATTTTTGTGGGTACATAGTAGGTGTATATATACATGAGGACATGAGATATTTTGATACAGGCATGCAATGCGTAATAATCACATTAGAGTAAATGGGGTATCTATCACCTCAAGCATTTATGCTTTGTGTTACAAACAATTCAATTGTCACCCTACTGTGCTATCAAATACTACTTCTTATTCTAATTGTTTATACCCATTAACCATCCTCACTTTTCCCACAAACACACACCCTCACTACGCTTCCCAGCCTCCAGTAACCTTCCTTCTACTCTCTAGTTCCATGAGTTCAAATGCTTTCATTTTTAGCTCCTACAAATAAGTGACAACATGCAAAGTTTATCTTTTCTGTGTCTGGCTTATTACACTAACATAATGATCTCCAGTTCCATCCATGTTGTTGCAAAGGACAGAATCTCATTCTTTTTTATGGCTGAATAGTACTCCACTATGTATATGTACCACGTTTTCTTTATCCATGTATCTGCTAATGGACACTTAGGTTGCTTCCAAATCTTGGCTACTATGAACAGTACAGAAATCGACATGGGTATCTTTTGGACATATAACTAGCACTGTGATGAGGGATTGTACGGCAAGTGTATCTTTAGTTTTCTGAGGGAACTCCAAACTATTCTCCATAGTTGTTGTACTAATTTACATTCCCACCAACACTGTATGAAGGTCCCCTTTTCTGCACATCCTTGCCAGTGTTTGTTACAAACACTGGCAAGGATAAAAGCCCTTTGAACTGAGGTAACATCTCATTGTAGTTTTGATCTGCATTTTTCTGATGATCAAAGATGTTACACCTGTTCATATGCCTATATGTCAATGACTTCTTCTGAAAACTGTCCATTCAGATATTTTGCCCATTTTTAAATCAGATTATTAGATCTTTTCCTATGAAGTTGTTTAAGCTCATTACATATTCTGGTTATTAATCCCTGGTAAGATCAACAGTTTGCAAGCACCTTCTCCCATTCTGTGGGTTGTCTCTTCACTTTGTTGATTGTTTCCTTTGCCGTACATAAGCTTTTTCACTTGATATGATCCCATTTGTTCACTTTTGCTATGGTTGCCTGTGCTTCTGGAGTATTACTCAAGAAATCTTTGCCCAGTCCAATGTCATGGAGAGGTTCCCTAATGTTTTCTTTTAGCAGTTTCACAGACTGAGATCTTAGATTTAAGTCTTTAACATAATTTGATTTGGTTTTTATATATGGCAAGAGATATGGGTCTAGTTTCATTCTTCTGCATATGGATATTCAGTTTTGCCAGCACCATTTATTGAAGAGACTGTCCTTTACTCAATGTATGTTCTTCGCACCTTTGTCGAAAATGAGTTCACACTAGATGTATGGATTTGCTTTTGAGTTCTCTGTTCTATTGGCTTGTGTGTCTGTTTTTATGCCAGTAACATGCTGTTTTGTAGTATAATTTGCAGCCAGGTAATGTGATTCCTCCAATTATGTTCCTTTTGCTCAGGATAGCTTTGGCTAACTATTCTGGGTCTTTTACGGTTCCATATATATTTTAGAAATGCTTTATCTATTTCTGTGAAGAATGTCATTGGTATTTTGATAAGGATTGCACTGAATCTGTATACTGCTATAGAAACTATGGATATTTTAACAATCTTGATTCTCCCAATCCATGAACATGGAATATCTTTCCATTTGTTTGTGTCCTCTTCAATTTCTTTCATCAATGTTTTATAGTTTTCATTGCAGAGACCTTTCACTTCATTAGTTAATTCATAGGCATTTTATTTGTAGCTACTGTAAATGAGATTACTTTCTCAATTTCTTTTTCAGATTGTTCACTGTTGGCATATAGAAATGTTACTGATTTTTGTATGTTAATTTCATATCCTGCAAATGTACTGAATTTAACCATTTTTTAGTGGGGTCTTTACGTTTCCCCAAATATAAGATCAAATCATCTGCAAACGAGGATAATCTGACTTTTTCCTTTCCACTTTGGATGCTCTTTCTTTCTCTTGTCTGACTGCTCTTGCTAGGACTTCCAGTAATACACTGAATAACAGTAGTGACAGTAGGCATCCTTGCCATGTTCCAGATCTTAGGGGAATGGCTTTCAGTTTTCCCCATTCAGTGTGATACTAGCTGTGGGTCTGTCTTACATGGCTTTTATTGTGTTGAGGTATGTTCCTTCTAAAAGCAGTTTATTGACAGTTTTTATCATGAAGGAATATTAAATTTTATTAAATGCTTTTTAAGCATCAACTGAAATGATCATATGGTTTTTCATTCTTGATATGATGTATCACACTGACTGATTTGCATATGTTGAACCATCCATGCATCCCTGGGATATATCTCATTTGATCATGATGAATGTTTTTTTAAAATGTATTACTGAGTTCAGTTTGCTAGTATTTTGTGGAGGATTTTTGCATCAGTATTCATCAGGAATACTGGTCTGTAGTTTTGTTTTTTTTGATGTACCTTTGGTTTTGGTATCACGGTACTACTGGCCTCACAGAATGAGTTTAGGAATATTCCTTCCTCCTCTACTTTTCAGAATAGCTTGACAAGAGAGGTATGAGTTCTTCTTTAAGTGTTTGGTGGAATTCTGCAGCAAAGCCATTGGGTCCTGGGCTTGGCTTTGCTAGGAGATATTTTATTATGGCTTCAATCCTGTTATTTGTCATTGGTTTGTTCAGGTTTTGGATTTCTTCATGGTTCAATCTTGATAAGCTGTATGTGTCTATGAATTATGCATTCCTTCTAGATTTTTCAACTTAGTGGTATACAGTTGTTCACAGTACCCACGAATAACCCTTTTAATTTTTGCAGTATTAGCTGTAATGTCTCCTTTTTCATCTTTGATTTTGGGTCTTTTTTTTTTTTCCTGAGTCTATCTAATGTTTGTTGATTATCTTTTCAAAAAACCAACTTTTCATTTTGTTGGTCTTTTGTATTGTTTTCTTCATTTCAATTTTATTTATTTCTGCTCTGATCTTATTATTTCTTTTATTCTACTAATTGTAGGTTTGGTTTGCTCTTGCTTTGTCAGTTGTATAAGGTACATCCTTAGGTTATCTATTTGAAGACTTTTTTTCTTTTTTGATGTAGGTACTTATAACTACAAACTTCCCACTTCATACTGCTGTCGTTACATCTCATGGGTTTTGGTATGTCATGTTTCCATTATCATTTGTTTTAATAAATTTTTAAATTTCCTCTTTAGTGTCTTCATTAACCCGCTAGTCATTGAGGAGCATATTGTTTAATTTCCATGTGGTTATACAGTTTTTCTGGTTATTGATTTCTAGTTTTATTCCATTGTGATCAGAGAAGATGCATGCTATTATTTCAGGGTTTTGTTATTTTTTTTTTTTT
>NW_012101531.1:67671-72233 GCF_000951045.1 Mandrillus leucophaeus | reverse complement strand
CCAGGCTGGAGTGCAGTGGCATGATCTCAGCTCACTGCAACCTCTGCCTCCCAGGTTCAAGCAATTCTCCTGCCTCAGCCTCCCGAGTAGCTGGGGTTACAGGCATACGCTATCATGCCTGGCTAATTTTTCTTTTCTTTTTTTGTATTTTTAGTAGAGATGGGGTTTCACCATGTTAGCCAAGCTGATCTCGAATTCCTGACCTCAAATCATCCACCCACCTCAGCCTTCCAAAATGCTGGGATTACAGGCATGAGCCACCGCACCTGGCCAGATATGCCCTTTTGCAGCTGCTTTCTAGATCTGGTAGGCATGCTTCATTTTTATTCTTTTTTCTTCTGTCTTCTCTGTGTATTTCCAAATAGTTTATCTTCAAGCTCACTAATTCTTTATTCTGCTTGACCAATTCTGCTGTTACGAGATTATGATGCACTGTTCAACTCCAGAATTTTTGCTTGATTCTTTGAAAGTATTTCAATCTCTTTGCTAAGCTTATCTGATAGAATTCTGAAGTCCTCTCTGTGTTATCTCTAATTTCTTAGAGTTTCCTCAAAACAGCTATTTCGAATTATCTATCTGAAAGGTCACATAGCTCTGTTTCTCCAGGACTGGTCCCTGGTACCTTATTTAGTTTGTTTGGTGAGGTCATGTTTCCCAAGCTGGTCTTTTTTCTTTTTTTTCTTTTTTTTGAGACAGAGTCTCACTCTGTCACGCAGGTTGGAGTGCAGTGGTGTGATCTTGGCTCACTGCAACCTCCGCGTCCTGGGCTTAAGTGATCCTCCCACCTCAGCCTCCTAAGTAGCTGGGACTACAAGCATGTGCCACCACGCCCAGCTAGTTTTTCTATTTTTAGTAGAAACGGGGTTTCGCCATGTTGCCAAGACTTGGTCTTGATGCCTGTGGATGTTTGTCAGTGTCCAGGCATTGAAGAGTTTGGTATTTATTGTAGTCGTCATACTCTGGGCTTGTTTGTATCCGTCCTTCTTGGGAAAGTTTTCCAGGCATCTGAAGAAACACCCGTTTGTACCCATCCTTCTTGGGAAAGTTTGCCAGGTATTTGAAGAAATTTGGGTGTTGTAATCTAAGCCACATCTGCATTAGGGGGCACCCCAAGCCCAGTAATGCTATGTTTCTTGAAAACTTGTAGTGGTACGGCCTTGGTGGTCTTGGTTAAGATCCAGGAGAATTTTCTATATTACTAGGCAGAGATTCTTGTTCTCTTCCCTTACTTTCTCACAGCACTTGGTCTCCTTGCTCAAGGCCTAGGGCTCTACAATCAGCAGGTGATAAAGCAAGCTGGGCCTGTGTCCTTCCCTTTAGGGTAGCAATTTCCCCCATGCCCTGGGCAGGTCCAGAGATGCCAGTAGCCAGGTACTGGAGTCAAAAACCTTTGAAATCTACTTGATACTCTATTCTACTGCAGCTAAGCTGGCACTCAAACTATAAGACAAAGTCCTTCCTATTCTTCCCTTATCTTTCCACAAGCAGAAGAGCTTCTCTCCAAGGTCATCACTACTACAGAACCACCGAGGGTGCTGCAAGGCTACTGCCAATGTTCACTTCAGGCTCAAGTGCTTTTCAGTCATCTTGTGGTGAATTCTTCCAGGCCTGGGACTAACCCTTCAGTGTAGTAGGCTCCCATCTGGCCCAGGGCACGTCCAGAAACGCTGTCCAAGGGCCAAATCCTGGAATCAGGGACCTCAAGAGTCTGCTTGGTACTCTACCCAACTGTAGCCAAGCTGATACCTAAGGTGTAAAACTAAGTCTCCTTCACTTTTCCCTCTCCTTTTCTCAAGCAGGAGTTTCTCACTGTAGCCACCATAGCTGGAAATATGCTGGGTCTCACCTGAAGCCAGTGCATCACAGAAGCTCACCCAAGGCCCACAGCGTACTAACTAAGTATTGCTGCTGGTTCCTCAGGGCCCAAGGGCTCTTTAGTCAGCAGGTAAAGAATGCCACCAGGACTGGATCCTTCCCTTCAAGGCAGCAGTTTCCCTTCTGGCTCAGGATGTGTCTACATATGTCATCCAGAAGTTAGGGCCTGGACTAAGGGTCTGATGACTCTGCCCAGTGCCCTATCCTCCAGTGGTTGAGCCGGTATCCAAGATGCAAGACAAAGTACTCTTTACTCTTCTAGCTCCTCTTCTCAAGTGGAAGGAAGGGGTCTCTTCTGAAGCTACAAGCTGTGCTGCCCGAAACTGAGGGAGGGGTGGCACAAGTACTCCCTTAGCCGCCATGGCTGGTGTCTCACTAGGTCATGTGCCCCGCCATGTTCACTGGCTCTGAGCCCAGCTCAGCACAAAGACTTGCCTAGGAACTGGAGTCCTAGTGTCTTAGACTGCCTTTCAAGTTTATGTAGGCCCTAGAGCAATTTAGCCTGCAGTGGCAAGGCATGCTGAAATTCAAGTTCCAACAACTGGGCTGGGAGATTCCCCTCTGACTATGGCTGGCCTAAATGCTCCCTCTATGGGCGGTCATTGGCTAAGTTTAGCCCAGTTTTGCTTTCCCCTTTGACACAGCACTTAGTTTAGTGGAGGGTCTCACAATCACAGCACTCTCCCTCCCTGACATGCAGAATCTCCACACCATGCAGCCAGTGCCAGGGTATGGAAGAGCTGCTTCAGCACCTCTTTTGTATTTTTAGCAGAGACGGGGTTTTGCTGTGTTAGCCAGGATAGTCTCGCTCTCCTGACCTTGTGATCCGCCTGCCTTGGCCTCCCAAAGTGCTGTGAGCCACCGCGTCCACCATATCTCACTGTTTTTAAATGAAAACAATCTTATATCTCTTCTCCAACTCTATACTCTTGTGTCATTTTCATGTCTTCTGGCACTGAAGGGTGCATGCATCAAGGTTCTTCAGAGAAACAGAGAAAATAGGGAAGAGAGAAAATGCAAGAAAGAAGGCAGATAGCTAGACAGAAAGACATAAAGATATTTATTTTAAGAAACTGGTTCATGCAATTGTAGGAGCTGACAAGTCCAAAATCTGTAAGGCAGGCCAGCAGGCTGCCAAACTGAGATAGGAGTTGATGCTGCAGTCTTGAGGCAAAATTTCTTCCTTTTCCAGAAACCTCAGTTTTGTTCCTAAGGCCTTTCAACTAATTGTGAGGCAGATCCACATTATTGAGGGTAGCCTCCTTTACTTAAAGTCAGTTGACTGTAGATGATGCCCACATCCACAAAATGCCTTCATGGCAACATGTAGATTAACATTTGATTGAATAGCTGGGTACTACAGCATAGGCAAGTTGATACATAAAAGTAAACACCACAGGGGGCATAATTGTGTTATCCATGAGTTTAATGAGAAGACCCCTAAAACATCACCTCTAAATATGATGATTGCACATTTTTTAATAAATGCCTTCTTTTCAGACTGAAGACTTTCCCTTCTATTTCTAGTTTGCTAATAAGAGTTTTTATTCTGATTGGATACTGAATCTTTACTGAGATGATCTTATGGTTTTACTCCTTCAATCTGTTAATGTTAGATTTTCTAATATTAAATTGTCCTTGAAGTTTTTATAAAAACCCAACTTCATTGTTACTTAATTTTCTTATATACCATTAGATACTATTTAGTAAATTTTTGTTGGGGATAGTTTTACTTATGCTCCTAAGGCAGACTGGCCTATAATTTGATTGCTTGTACTGTCCTGTTATGATTGTGACATCACAGTTATACAAGATTCATAAAATGAGCTGGGTGCTTCTTTTATTCTGTGAAACATTCCATAAAATAAGTATTATCCGACTTGATAAAACTTAATTGCAAAAATGTCTTTTCTGGGCATAGTGCATTATCAAAAGTCATAATTCTTTCTTTCTTTCTTTTTGAGATGGGGTCCCACTACTCTGTCACCCATGCCGGAGTGCAGGTGTGTGGTCATAACTCACTAAAGCCTTGAAATTCTGAGCACAAACTCCCGTCTCAGCCTCCAAAGTAGCTGGGACTACAGGCATACACCACCGTGCCTAGCTAATTACTTTTTATTTGTATATTAGGGATAGGATCTTGCCATGTTGCCCAGGCTAGTCTCAAACTCCTGGCCTTAAGCAATCCTCCCAACTCAGCCTCTCAAAGTGCAGGGATTATAGACATGAGCCACAGCACCTGGCCCATATTTCTTTTTTTAGTTATGAATTCAAATTGTTTCATGATCAATTCAAGTTCCTCTTTTATTCTTCGGTAAGAGTAATTATATTTTTTCATGTAAAACCTTTCCATTTTTCCCCAAAAAAATCACTATTGTTATATCTCTATTTCATTTTTAGCATATTGATTTTTATTACTCTTCTTTCCTGAGTTTTCTGTATCATATTGGTCTTTTCAAAAAAGTAGCTGTTGGCCTATTGATTATATATTTTTGTTTTCCATTTATCTTTCCACTTATTAACAACAGAAGCTGGTATTTACTGGACACTTACAACAAATACATTCTACATTGTACTAACATATTAATTTATTCAACCTTCACAAACCTAGGAATTTGATTCTATCATTATCTTCATTTTGTAGAAAAGGAAGCTAAGAAGACCCAGACGGGTTAAGTAACCAAGTT
>NW_012101531.1:55480-66381 GCF_000951045.1 Mandrillus leucophaeus | reverse complement strand
CGGTCATTGGCTAAGTTTAGCCCAGTTTTGCTTTCCCCTTTGACACAGCACTTAGTTTAGTGGAGGGTCTCACAATCACAGCACTCTCCCTCCCTGACATGCAGAATCTCCACACCATGCAGCCAGTGCCAGGGTATGGAAGAGCTGCTTCAGCACCTCTTTTGTATTTTTAGCAGAGACGGGGTTTTGCTGTGTTAGCCAGGATAGTCTCGCTCTCCTGACCTTGTGATCCGCCTGCCTTGGCCTCCCAAAGTGCTGTGAGCCACCGCGTCCACCATATCTCACTGTTTTTAAATGAAAACAATCTTATATCTCTTCTCCAACTCTATACTCTTGTGTCATTTTCATGTCTTCTGGCACTGAAGGGTGCATGCATCAAGGTTCTTCAGAGAAACAGAGAAAATAGGGAAGAGAGAAAATGCAAGAAAGAAGGCAGATAGCTAGACAGAAAGACATAAAGATATTTATTTTAAGAAACTGGTTCATGCAATTGTAGGAGCTGACAAGTCCAAAATCTGTAAGGCAGGCCAGCAGGCTGCCAAACTGAGATAGGAGTTGATGCTGCAGTCTTGAGGCAAAATTTCTTCCTTTTCCAGAAACCTCAGTTTTGTTCCTAAGGCCTTTCAACTAATTGTGAGGCAGATCCACATTATTGAGGGTAGCCTCCTTTACTTAAAGTCAGTTGACTGTAGATGATGCCCACATCCACAAAATGCCTTCATGGCAACATGTAGATTAACATTTGATTGAATAGCTGGGTACTACAGCATAGGCAAGTTGATACATAAAAGTAAACACCACAGGGGGCATAATTGTGTTATCCATGAGTTTAATGAGAAGACCCCTAAAACATCACCTCTAAATATGATGATTGCACATTTTTTAATAAATGCCTTCTTTTCAGACTGAAGACTTTCCCTTCTATTTCTAGTTTGCTAATAAGAGTTTTTATTCTGATTGGATACTGAATCTTTACTGAGATGATCTTATGGTTTTACTCCTTCAATCTGTTAATGTTAGATTTTCTAATATTAAATTGTCCTTGAAGTTTTTATAAAAACCCAACTTCATTGTTACTTAATTTTCTTATATACCATTAGATACTATTTAGTAAATTTTTGTTGGGGATAGTTTTACTTATGCTCCTAAGGCAGACTGGCCTATAATTTGATTGCTTGTACTGTCCTGTTATGATTGTGACATCACAGTTATACAAGATTCATAAAATGAGCTGGGTGCTTCTTTTATTCTGTGAAACATTCCATAAAATAAGTATTATCCGACTTGATAAAACTTAATTGCAAAAATGTCTTTTCTGGGCATAGTGCATTATCAAAAGTCATAATTCTTTCTTTCTTTCTTTTTGAGATGGGGTCCCACTACTCTGTCACCCATGCCGGAGTGCAGGTGTGTGGTCATAACTCACTAAAGCCTTGAAATTCTGAGCACAAACTCCCGTCTCAGCCTCCAAAGTAGCTGGGACTACAGGCATACACCACCGTGCCTAGCTAATTACTTTTTATTTGTATATTAGGGATAGGATCTTGCCATGTTGCCCAGGCTAGTCTCAAACTCCTGGCCTTAAGCAATCCTCCCAACTCAGCCTCTCAAAGTGCAGGGATTATAGACATGAGCCACAGCACCTGGCCCATATTTCTTTTTTTAGTTATGAATTCAAATTGTTTCATGATCAATTCAAGTTCCTCTTTTATTCTTCGGTAAGAGTAATTATATTTTTTCATGTAAAACCTTTCCATTTTTCCCCAAAAAAATCACTATTGTTATATCTCTATTTCATTTTTAGCATATTGATTTTTATTACTCTTCTTTCCTGAGTTTTCTGTATCATATTGGTCTTTTCAAAAAAGTAGCTGTTGGCCTATTGATTATATATTTTTGTTTTCCATTTATCTTTCCACTTATTAACAACAGAAGCTGGTATTTACTGGACACTTACAACAAATACATTCTACATTGTACTAACATATTAATTTATTCAACCTTCACAAACCTAGGAATTTGATTCTATCATTATCTTCATTTTGTAGAAAAGGAAGCTAAGAAGACCCAGACGGGTTAAGTAACCAAGTTTGGACAAGTAGGAAGTGGAGAACTAAGAATTCGAAATCAGGCAATCTGGTTCAAGAGTCCACATTCTTTTTGTTTGGTGTTTTTACATATGAATTTTAATAGCAGCTTTATTCATAAAAGCAAAAATTGAAAAAATTTCAACTAGTGCATATATAAACAAATTTTAGTGGAACTACAAGGAGTCCACATTCTTAAATACTATATAATAATCCAGGATTTATATTTTATTATTATTTCCATCCTATTAGGTTTTTAGGCATATTTTGGGTTTTTTTCTAATTTATTGAGATGAACCCACTACCTTTCAATCTTTCCTATTTTCTAACAAATTCATTAAGAGCTATAAATTTCCTTTTGAATCATACCCTACAAGTTTTTTTATATAGGGCATTCATTTTCATTGTGTCGTATTTAGTAATTCTCATTATAATTTCTACTTTTAACTCAGTCAGTAGTGGTTTTGTTTGTTTTTAGTTTCCAAGCACAAGTAGGGGGATGGGAAGAAAACTTCTACAGATTATTGGGAAATTTTTCAATCACATAGCAAAGAATTTTATAGCTAACATCCATATAGTTGCCACTAGATTCTACCACAACATTCTATTAGACTTGCTTTATCACATATATCTATCCATTTATCCATCTTCCTAGCCATTAATTAATCCACCTCATTTTTGGTGTCTTTAAAGCAAATTGTAAACAATAATACTCTTCCCACTAAATATTTCAGCATGCTCAATGTTAACAAGCATCCAATATTTGCTTAGTCTTTCTATGTAAAACTAGGCATACATATTATATACACATTTTCTGAGTTTTGACACATGTACATACCTATGTAACCCAAATGCCTATCAAGACATACAATGGGGCCAGGCCCAGTGGCTCACACCTGTAATCCCAGCACCTTGGGAGGCCAAGGTGGGCAGGTCACTTGAAGTCAGGCATTCCTGAGACCAGCCTGGCCAACATGGTAAAACCCTGTCTCTACTAAAAATAGAAAATTAGCCGGATGTGATGGCTGGCACCTGAAATCCCAGCTACTTGGCAGGCTGAGGCAGGAGAATTGCTTGGACCCAGGAGGCAGAGGCTGCAGTGAACCGAGGCTGTGCCACTGCACTCCAGCCTGGGTGATACAGTAAGACTCCATCTCAAAAAAAAAAAAAAAAAAAAAAAGGACATAGAATGGCACTATCATCCCAAAAAGTTTCCTCATGCCCCATCTTAGTCAATTCCTACTCTTAAACACCAGAGGAAACCACTGTACTGATTTCTCCTCCACTACCAATTAGTTCTGCCTGTTTTAGAACTTTTCAGTATATAGTATACAGTATATATTCTTGTATCTGGCTTCTTTCACTAAGAATGTTTCTGAGATTCACTCACATTGATGTGTGTATCCATAATTCACTCATTTTTACTGTTGAATGGTATATATGGAGGTTTTTCTTTTTGGTGTGAGGAAGAGGATGTTTATCTCTTTATTACTGATTTCTATTTTCATTGCACGTGATCAGAGAATATGATGATACTATAATGATGATGGCAAACATTAACTGAGCCCTTACCGCGTGTAATGCATTGTTCTGAACGCTAGCCCTCACAACTCTGAGAGACCACTATTACCATATCTGTTTTATAGATGAAAAAATTGAAGCACGTGAGTTAAGCAACTTACCCAAGGTCATACAGCTAGGGGAAAACCACATTTGGTTCCTGAGCCCTCTCTTAGCCACATACTACACAAAATGTATGATATCAATTCCACAGAATTATTTGAGACTCCTTTTACGGGCTAATAAATACATAATTAAATTTTCTGTTTGAAAAGAATGCATATTCTCTAAAGGACAAGGCACAGTGACTCACGTCTGTAATCCTACCACTTTGGGAAGCCAAGGCAGATGGATCGCTTAAGCTCAGGAGTTCGGGACTATGCGGGGCTACATGATGAGATCCTGTCTCTACACAAAATACAAAAATTAGCCAGGCACAGTGGCACATGCCTGTAGTCCCAGCTACTCAGGAGACTCAGGAGGGAAGATTGCTTGAGTCTGGGAGGCAGAGGATGCAGTGAGCCAAGATCACACCACTGCAATCCAGTCTGGACAACAGAGCAAGACTCTGCCTCACAAAAAAAAAAAAAAAAAGGCATATTCTCTAATATAGGATATAGAATTCTGTATATATGTAACTCATTAAGTGTATTAATTATGAAATTCAAATCTATATACTTTCAAATTTTTATGTGCTTAATATATCCACTTCAGAGAGGTATGTTAAAATCTCCTATGATGACAGATTTGCTTTTAAATAGATATGGGGTCTCGCTCTGTCACCTAAACTGGAAGGCAGTGGCACAAGTATAGCTCATTATAACCTCAACCTCCTGGGCTCAGCCTCCCAAGTAGCTGGGACTACAGGCACATGCCACCATACCTGGCCAATTTTTTTTATTTTTTGTAGAGATGGGATTTCACTATGTTGCCCAGGCTGGTCTTCAAGTGATCCTCCCACTTTGGCCTCCCATAGTGCTGGGATTACAGGTGTAAACCAGCATACCTGGCCTAGACAGCCATTTAAACAGAATACAATATTTGACCCATCGATTCTACTTCTAGAAATTAATTTATCCTAAAAATTAGTACCATAAATATACAAGGATGTAAATAAGAACACTGTATTAGTCCGTTTTCATGCTGCTGACAAAGACATACCTAAGACTGGGCAATTTACAAAAGAAAGAAGTTTAATTGGACTTACAGTTCCATGTGGCTGGGGAAGCCTCATAATCATGCCAAGGAGGAACAAGTCCCATCTTACATGGATGGCAGAAGGCAAAGAGGGAATGAGGAAGATGCAAAAGCGGAAAGCCCTGATAAAACCATCAGATCTCATGAGATTTATTCACTACCACAAGAACAGTATGGCAGAAACCACCCCCATGATTCAATTATCTCCCACTGGGTCCCTCCTACAACACCTGGGAATTATGGGAGTATAATTCAAGATGAGATTTGGGTGGGGACACAGATGCAAGTCATATCTGACACTTATTTACATCCTTGTATATTTACAGAACTATGGAAAATTACATATTATAATGTAGCATATGGTCTTTATGTAAACAAAGGAAAATAAAACTTGACTTTTAAGAACAATGTACATTTTAAAAGTCTATTAAATATTAATTGGTCAACAATGTCTCATTCAGTAGCAAAGGTTTCTTCAGTAACCTTATACCAGGCTCAGAAACATACGAAAATAGGCTGGGAGCCGTGGCTCACACCCATAATCCCAGCACTTTGGGAAGCCAAGGCAGGCAGATCACCTGAGGTCAGAGGTTCGAGACCAGCCTGACCAATATGGTGAAACCCCATCTCTATTAAAAATACAAAATTAACCGGACGTGGTGGTGCATGCCTATAAGCCCAGCTACTCAGGAGGCTGAGGCTAGAGAATCACTTGAACTTCAAAGGCGGAGGCTGCAGTGAGCCAAGATCATGCCACTGCACTCCAGCCTGGGCAACAACAGCAAAATTGCGTCTAAAAAAATAATAATAAAACAAAAATTAAAAAAAGAAACATATGGAGATAAAAGACAGTCTTGCTCCCAAAAGGCTCACAATCTGGAGAGGAAGATATACCAAAAAAAAAATGATTAACATATGATGTGATGGATGCTCTAACAGTACTGGATGTTATGGGAACACACAGGCAGAGTCAAAAACATAGGCTCCCCATGAAATCTAATCTGGCACCCTTCAAGTCAATATTTTTGTTTTTGTTCAATGTTTGTTTGGACAAGAGGCAGAGAGCTACTAGTTGAAAGCTCACACCTCTTCTCTTTCTCAGCAATTTAGCTCTGTCTCCAAACCTGCATATCCTATAAAAATATATTCCTAATTTACTCAACTTCCTTAAAAAGCAATTAAGCGTATCCTATGGGATCTCACTCTGTCTCTTATACACATACACACACACACACACACACCCCTCCCAAGAAGATTATTTGCTTCTGCCTATTCTTCTCATACTTATCCCAGAAGGAGCTCTGGTAAATGCAATTTTATCCCCATTTCATATTTCAAATACTGTTTTGTCACACCCCAGTAAACCAGATAGTCCATTATTTCAACTCTACACAGATGAAGGACACTTAAAAAGGAAAACGAGAAGGGAGGATACCAGAAAAGTCCTCATAGATTAAAGCATTATAAATATATAACTTTAAAAGAATAAAAAATTAAAAGTTGTGATCTTAGACAAATTAGTAAATCCTTCTGGGCTTAAGTTCCCTCACCTATACAAAGTAAATAATAATATCTGCCTCTTGGGTTGCTAAGATTTAAATGAAATAATAGATGTTTAACATTTATAAACAGAAAAACAACCTGCAGAGCTTAAGACAATAAAGTCTTAACAAAGTATCAGTAATTGTTAAGGGTCAAAAAAAAAATGTCTACATCTAGATATTGCAAGGTAAGGTAAGTAAACAATAAAAATGCCACTGTAAACAATAGCTACAATTTATAACAGTGGTCCACAAACTTTAATATATATAAGAATCACCTAAAAGTGATTATTAAAACATGGATTGCTGGGTTCCACTCCCAGAGTTCCAGATGCAGGAAATTAGAGATAAGCCTACAAAACTGCATTTTTAATAAGTTCCAGATGGTATTG
Organism: Mandrillus leucophaeus; assembly: GCF_000951045.1. Classification (NCBI taxonomy): domain Eukaryota; kingdom Metazoa; phylum Chordata; class Mammalia; order Primates; family Cercopithecidae; genus Mandrillus; species Mandrillus leucophaeus. Next base: position 59,604 of record NW_012101531.1, on the reverse strand, counting down.
ATACCAATGGTCTAGGGAATACAGTTTGAAAACCACACAATTATAATTATGATAGTACTTAACCTGAAAAGTACTTAGGATATAATGTTTCATTAAAAAATTCAACACAAAATGCTATCTACAATATGACTGCAACTACATAAAAACACACATAATCAATATAGACAAATCTAAAGCAAAACCAAGTAAGAAGCAGTTATCTGTTTAGGAGAGTGGGGTTTTTTCCTGTAAGTTTTCTTAATAGCAGAGTTTTTGTTATTGTTGTTGTTGTTGTTGTTGTTAATTTAAAAGGCAAAAAAAAAATGTAGATCAAAGCCAAATCAAGTAAGAAAATGAATCAAATTTTATGTTTTCATCAAAGAAAAATAATGATGCTGATAAATGCCTCCAACCTCTTACAGGTACAAAAACCTCCCCATATTAGAGGCTCAGACTATCAGAAGAAACATCAAGACATAGACTCTGCTGCAGCTGAGTGCACCCTGATAGCCCCAGAGAAAAACACCCCACAAGGAAAGCAGGTATATAGGCATCCCCTCAGTGGCAGACTGCACTAACCTGCACAGAGATAACACCACTTAACCATCTTCTTTTTTGATCTGCTCTTCAGAACACAGGAATGGCTACTTGTAAGAACTGGCCTGAAGTAGAGATGCATGGCTAAGGAATAGAGGCTTAAATTTCCTCTGTTAAATCAAATAGGCAAAAGTAGAAAACTAGTGTTAATGAGGGAAAAAGAAAGGCATAGTTTATTAAGAGGATGAATACAGTCCAATGAAGGCATGGCAAGATTTAGGATATATATTACGCAGATGCCTTGGAGACGGTACTTATTAGACACTTAGAAAAAAAGTCTCTATTGGACTCTGTGAAATTCGTAAAGAATGAATTTGCCATCCCAAAGTGGATTACATTTTTCGAAAGAGCACAAACAATAGCTTTATAGTGTGGCTGTTCCACTACATGCAGAAAGAATCTACAAGATATGCAGATTAAGTAAATGTCATTTAGTCTCATTGCTGAATGTTTTCATACTCTACAACGCAGTTACATTTAGAGTACACGTAGTTTATCTTAAACACTGAACATTTATAAAGCTGTAAGTAACCTCATCCTTCCTTGTCTCATCAAAAAAAAACACAAAATAATTAATTTTAAAAGATACATAGGTGAAGGATAAATCTGCAATTAATTAAATTGAATTATATACACATTAAAGAAGGGAGAAAAACATCTTATAAACAAGCCAAACCACCACTCTCTTTATCTATCATTCATTGGGGTACACAATAAAATAAATTTGTTAAATCACCAATTATTTCACTGACATTTTTGACCTATGGAAAATTCAAGGTTGACCATCCAATCAATAATTTTATACATCTTGGAATTCCACCTCTCCTGCAGTATCTCCTAGCCAGGCCAGTATTTCCTGGAATCCCTGAGGTCAGGAAAAATATCTGAAATGCATATTAAACAATGCATATTAAATGGTGATAACTCCTGGAAAAGTAGCGCTCATCCTTAATTACAAATGAGAATCACCTGCTATGGCTTTTAATATATGCCCGGGCCTCTCCCAAAATCTACCAACAGAGAATCTTAGGATTAGGGCCTAGGCATCTGTAATGTAAAGTGCACAGGTGACTCTTGCTTTTATAATGCATTCTTGGCATCTGTATTTGAATAAGCTATGTTTAATTCTGGGAATTCAAAATATTTCAAAGACAATGCCATCATACTGTAATGGCAATATTCAGGAATTTGAATAAACTATACGACCTTTTTAATTGCATAACCATCCCCCTCCACCACTTGAAAACATCACAGAGGCTGGAGAGTGTATCACCTCTCAGACTGATCAAACACAGTCTAAACAGAGCTGCCTTTTCTCTAGTTACAGGTGCTGGCCAACTGACTCAAATAAAATGGAATCTTTAAACTTCTTTGCCTTTCAGCCCTTGATACGCTATAAATCAAAAGGTGGTGGTCAAACTGAGTTACCTGAAAAGAGATAATCTTATCATAAAGAAATTAAAGTTTAAATTTCTCATGAACAGGCTTTAATATGAAGAGAGTCATGGAAATCTTTCAATGTTTTCTATTATAACATTTTTTACATAGTGCTTAGGTGAATTTAGTAAAAACTGAAAGACAACAGAAGATTACTATGTCCTCTCATTTTTCAAAAGTGTTGATATCATAGTACACAAAAAACAGCTGGGGGCTTTTTCTGCCATTATTCTGCACTACCACAATGGGGCACATGAATGTCTTGAATGATGCTCTCCTGAACATCAACAATGCCAAAAAAAGAGGCAGGTTCTTATTAGGCTGTGCTCCAAAGTCAAGAGTCCGGTTTCTAACTATGATGGTAAAGTATGGTTACACCGGCGAATCTGAAATCACTGATGATCACACAGCTGGGAAAAATGTTGTGAAACTCACAGGTAGGCTAAACTGGAGTGCTCAGCCCCAGATTTGATGTGCAACTCAAAGATCTAGAAAAGTGGCAGAATAATCTGCTCCCATCCTGTCAGTTTGGTTTAACTGTACTGATAACACCAGTTGGCATCATAGACCACAAAGACGCAAGACAAAAACACACAAGAGGGAAAATCCCGGGTTTCTTTTCCTAGGGATGCAATACATACTTACAAGTAAAATACTTTAATGGACCAAAAAGAAAAAAAAAAAAAAACAGCTGGGAAGAAAGGGTTAAAACCCCCAACTAAGACTGCATATTTTTTAAGACTGCATTTTCAAGTAAAAAAAAAAATTACTTTCCATTCAGATTCACCAATATTAATCAAGATGCCAAAATAATCTTGTCAGGTGATATATAATCAAATTCACCTTTGAACACCATGATTTTAAATGTTCTCATCTATATCACATTTAAGACCCAGTTTAAGATGCCTAGTTTTCTTTTCCAGGAAAAAAGTGGGAGACATTCGTCAGATAATTCCTCACTAAAGTGAAACACATTCCTTTGAGATCATGGCATAGGACACATATCAAACATTTTAATCAAATGACTTTTCTATTTGTATAGACACAAATAAAAGTTAACGTAATTTGTATATGAGTACTTTACGAAAGTTAAAGACATTATTTCTTATGAACATTTTGCGTCCAAGACACATCTTATCTTTGAATTATATTAGACATTTGAAAGACACACCATAAATCTTTCACAGCATTGTGCCTGACAGAGTTACTCACATAAAATTAAGCACTTAAGTCTTTTCTCTTGCCTTCTCCTTTGTTAAAACAATGCTGACGTATAACATATAGGAGGTTTGAAGACTTAATTTTAATACATGTATAATAATATATCAAAATTAGACCTGGATCAATGACAAAAGACACAAGAATAAAATAAGTCATTGTCAAAGCCATTTTAAAAATTTTATAAACTAATGGAACTTTGGAAACCTGGTTATTTTCCTGAAAGTAAACTTAGAATTATTGTGTCTCTTCAGAAGCATATTTATACTCATGCAAATAACTACGTAAAGTGAAACAATAAAATTGACTAACAGCAACTTATTTTCTAGGTAAGAAGCATTTCAATAACTTTTGTAACCTATTGTTTTTAAACATATAAAAAGAAATTTTTACTTAGAGAGTTTACTAACTAATACAAAGTATTATGAGATTCATACATTTCTACTACCCAATATGAGCTGATTCTAAGCTATCTGTGGCATATATTTTATTTTAGGTACATTACCAAAAAGTTAAACATAATTACTTCACCAGGAAAAGAAAAAACATGCTGCATAGCAAGACTTTAGTTCTATTCAGAAACTTTATATCCTTCCTTGGTAGTCACCATAAAACTGTCTGGTCCTAAGACAAAGAAGACAGACAAGGCATTTTTAACTGTGGAAATATCTCAAATATAACCCAAACCCCAGATATACATATCAGAGATCTCTAATAGTCCAGTGTTTCACAGAATCTTTCAATAATCCCAGATATGAAAAAACAGAAAGCTCCAGTCCATGTACCTTCTTCCACTCCAGTACTAATCAGCTAGACTGAAACATGCACAGAGATACTGAGTCTTACACTTCTTCTTTGATATCTATTCCAGTAGTAGTTCTTTTTTTTTTTTT
>NW_012101531.1:52602-54610 GCF_000951045.1 Mandrillus leucophaeus | reverse complement strand
GAAAGTAAATCTGTGGTTGGCTAGGCCTGGGCAAGTGGACAAAAAGCGGGAAGAGTGACAGCCAAGGGGTAAAATGCTTCTTTCTGGGGTAATAAACATGCTCTAAGGCCGGCCTGGTGTCTCATGCCTATAATCCCAGCAATTTGGGAGGCCAAGCACTTTTGGAGGCCAAGGTAGGAGGACTGCTTGAGCCCAGGAGTTCAAGACCAGCCTGGACAACACAGTGAGATTCCATTTCTACAAAAAATAATTTTTAATTAGTCAGGCATAGTGACATGCACCTGTGGTCCCAGCTCTTTGAGAGGCTGAAGCAGGAAGACTGTTTGAGCCCAACAGATTGAGGCTACAGAGAGCCATGATCATGCTACTGCACTCCAGCCTGGGCAATACAGTGAGGCCCTGTCTCAAAAAAAAAAGTTCCTGTGGTACAGCATACATATAGTTGTATATGGAATATCCAAACTCATATATCCAAAAGTAGAGGATTAAGATTATATAATATTAAGTATGTATAAATACATCATCTTAATTATATATTTAAAGACAGCTAAAAATGTTCCTCCAATACATTTAAGAAGAAGACTTCTACTTCTAGCCATGATAAAATAACTGATGCCAGACTAGCCCTCCCCAGGTAACATCCATAAAACTAGACAAGATATATACAACTCTAGTATTTTCAGGCAACTAAACAATAGGCAGCACAGGAGGTGTGTACCATGTTCACTTCAGCTTTCTGCCTGTAACACTTTCCCAACTGCACCACAGTAAGGAGGAACCTAAGCCCAAGCATGATGGTCTCACTGAATCAGGGTCCTGGCATATGGAAGTGGCTAGAATTTATAGGACAGGGTCCAGGAATGAAGGCAACAATGCAGAAGAGGTAGCCCCAGAAGTCTGCATGGGGGTTCCTTGAGTGCCCTTGGCAGAGCACTGGGCTACATGTAAGCCATGGCAGGACTCCATGAGGCCTAGCAGAGTTGCTGTCATAGGCTTGAGAGCTGAACAGATACCAAAGGCTGCTCTCTGATGGGAGACACTGGAATTCCAGTCCATTCAGAAGGGAGAGACATTGTACACGCCTTGGGCACTCAGGCATTCAGTGAAAACCTCAGAAAAATCATAAACTAGAGCAAAGGCCAAGTGTTAGAACAAAGGACAAAAGTTAGGCTTGTCACAACACAAAATCAATCTTGAAAGAATCAATAATTTCATTCTGCCAAAACAAAACTCAACACTCTTTAAAGAAAAACAACACAATGAGACATTCAATAACATATCAATCACAATGTCCAAATAATGAAAAATTACTAGATATGCCAATAATAGATATATATGATTCAAAATCAGGGGAGGAAAGCAGCCAACCAAAAAAAGACAAGATCATTCTAATGTTGGAAATAGCACACAAGAGCTTTAAAACAGCTATTGCAAATATGTTCGGTCACTTGAAGGTACAGTATCAGAAATGAAAACTTTACCGGATGGACTTAACAACAGATTGAAAACTACAGAAGAAAGGGCCAATGAACCAGAAAACAGATCAATATAGTTATCCAATCCGAGGAACATAGGATATTATCAAGCAGTTTAACATATGTATAATTAAAATTTAAAAAAAAAAAAAAAAAACACTTGGGTTGGTTCCAAGCCTTTGCTATTGTGAAAAGTGCTGCAAAAAACATGTGTGCATGTGTCTTTATAGCAGCATGATTTATAATCCTCTGGTTATATACCCAGTAATGGGATGGCTGGGTCAAATGGTATTTCTAGTTCCAGATCCTTAAGGAATCTCCCTACTATCTTCCATAATGGTTGAACTAGTTTACACTCCCACCAACAGTGTAAAAGTGTTCCTACTTCTCAACATCCTCTCCAGCACCTGTTGTTTCCTGACTTTTTAATGATTGCCATTCTAACTGGTATGAGATGGTATCTCATCGTGGTTTGATTTGCATTTCTCTGATGACCAGTGATGATGAGCATTTTTTCGTGTGTCTGCTGGCTG
>NW_012101531.1:48308-50423 GCF_000951045.1 Mandrillus leucophaeus | reverse complement strand
AAGAAGAAATAAATAAAATGGAATACTAACAATTTCAACTGATTCAATGTAACTAAGAAAAACTATTATATAAAACACTTCTTTTAGTAAAACAGAGCAAACAATTCTTCCATGGAGAGAGTTGGCTAATGCAAAACTACATTTTACAACAGAAACAATGTTTAAATTGATGGCTATGATATAAAACCTTTGGATAAAGGCAGCTAAAATGAAATTTGAGATTAGGCAAGACTCTAACTATCTAACATGTTTGCTTGTTTCAAGACAAAATAATCCACAACCAGGTGCGGTGGCTCACACCTGTAATCCCAGCACTTTGGGAGGCCGAGGTGGGCGGAACACAAGGTCAGAAGTTCAAGACCAGGCTGGCCAACATGGTAAAACCCCATCTCTACCGTCTCTACTAAAAACACAAAAATTAGCTGTCTGTAGTCGTGGGCACCTGTAATCCCAGCTACTCGGGAGGCTGAGGCAAGAGAATCGCTTGAACCTGGGAGGCAGAGGTTGCAGTGAGCTGAGATCATGCCACTGCACTCCAGCCTGGGCAACAGGGCAAGACTCCCTCTAAAAAAAAAAAAAAAATTCCACAATACAGAAAGAAAGGAACACAGTAGTACATAAAGCTTGTTTTCCCAACTTTGTGCTACAACCAACTGGAAACCAATCATTTTATGAAGAAAAGTTTGTAAATCAAGTATTCTTAATACTTTTATATATTAGAAATACATTTTAAAGTCTATTAATAATGAAAATAGCTTCACTAAAAACTAATTAAAAGCCAAAAATGGCGTTTTAGCATCAACGAATACGAACTTTTACAACATCTGTTAAATATCTGTTATGCTTAACAGATATGCAATAAAATGTTTACCAGTATTACTGAATCACTGAATTTTAGTTTTGAGCATAATATACACATAGTTTAAAACTCAAAACACACAAAAAATAATACACAATAAAAAGTTTAGACTGGATGCAATGGCTCACGTCTGTAATCCCAGCAGTTTGGGAGGCCAAGACAGGTGGATCACTTGAGGCCAGAAGTCCAAGACAAGCCTGGCCAACAAGGCAAAACCCTATCTTTATGAAAAATACAAAAATTAGCCGAGCATCATGCTGCACACCTGTAATCCTAGCTACTCAGGAGGCTGAGGCACAAGAATTCTTGAACATGGGAGGCAGAGGTTGCCGTGAGCTGAGATTGCACCACTGTGCTCCAGCCTGGGCAATGGAATAAGACTCTGTTTCAAAAGCAAACAACAAAAAAAAGTATCTGTCCCTTGCTCCCATCCTCCAATCACTAGTAAGAGGAAAAACAATTATCACTAAAATACAATCAGGAGACATACATACTATATACTCCAACTTGTTTCTGTGGACATGGTAACACTTTTCATAACACCAGAAATAACATTTTCTTTTTAAATTGGGATTATTTCAAAGCTCACAAAACAGAAAACATCTGGATGACAAAGGATTCCCACAAGAATGCCAAAAAGATCAAATGGAATGTTAAAATAAAGCATGATCAAGGAACACTGGAAGGACACAACAAAATGAAATTAACAAAAATACCAGCTAAGATTCCATAAATTACTCCTGACCAACACTGACAGAACATCTGCAGCAGCGGGACAAAGGACAGGGTTACAAGTTTCTGTGCCTAGATCCCAAATTAGTTACTGAAAAGCCAAGATCACAAACCAGACTTAGAAAAATAACTCCTGCTTATGCATCAGATCACCCCTGAAGACTGATACCAACAACACGGAATGGCATCTGTGGGGCTCAAATGAACATCTGGAGAATTTACAAAGAAAACCATCAACTTGGCCAGGTGCGGTGGCTCACGCCTGTAATCCCAGCACTTTGGGAGGCCGAGGTGGGCAGATCACTTCAGGTCAGGAGTTCAAGACCAGCCTGGTCAACATGATGAAGCCCCATCTCTACTAAAAGTACAAGAAAATTAGCCGGGCGTAGGGCGCACACCTGTAATTCCAGCTACTCGGGAGGCTGAGGCAGGAGAATCACTGGAACCCGGGAGGCGTAAGTTGCAATGAGCTAAGATCGTGCCACTGCACTCCAGCCTGGGAGACAGAGTGAGACTCCCTCTCA
>NW_012101531.1:44603-46808 GCF_000951045.1 Mandrillus leucophaeus | reverse complement strand
ACCACGCCTGGCTAATTTTTCGTATTTTTAGTAGAGACGGGATTTCACCATGTTGGCCAGGATGGTCTCGATCTCCTGACTTCTTGATCTGCCCACTTAAGCCTCCCAAAGTGCTCGGATTACAGGCGTGAGCCACTGCGCCCAGCCAGAGACTGTAAATTTCTAAATTGATGTTCTCAATTACAAAACAAATTACAGCCAGGCGCCATAATTTGTGAACTAGAATTGATACCCAGGTTGCATGCCTCTAAACCAGGGGTCCCCAACTCCCAGGCCATGGACCACTAACAGTCCGTGTCCCGTTACAAACTGGGGCACACAACAGGAGGTAAGTGGCGGGCAAGCAAGCAGGCGAAGCTTCGTCTGTATTTACAGTCGCCCCCCATTGCTCACATTGCCACCTGAGCTCTGCCTCTTGTCAGATCAGCAGTAGCATTAGATTCTCATAGCACGAACCCTATTGTGAACTGCACATGCAAGGGATCTAGGTTGCATGATCCTTATGAGAATCTAATGCCTGATGATCTGTCACTGTCTCCCACAACCCCAGATGAGACCGTCTAGTTGCAGAAAAACAAGCTCAGCGCTCCCACTGATTCTACAGTATGTTGGATTGCATAATTATTTCCTTATATATTACAATGTAACAACAATAGGAATAAAGTGTACAATAAATGTGATGCACTTGAATCATCCCAAAAACATCCCCCCGACCCTGCCCACAGTCCATGGGAAAATTGCGTTCCAAGAAACCAGTCCCTGGTGCCAAAAAGGGTTGGGGACCACTGCTCTAAACTAGCACTTGTTCCAGTATATCACACCTATGCTACCATACAAATTACCTTCATAATCTCTTATATTTATATACTTGGGTGTGGCTAAAAAGACCAGGTGAAGGTAAAGTATACACAAAAATTATTCAATACTTTTTTCTTAGAGATAGTGTCTTGCTAACTTGCCCAGGCTGGAGTGTAGTGGCTACTCACAAGTACTATCATAGCTCACTGCAGCCTTAAGCTCCTGGGCTCAAGCAGATCCTCTTGCCTTAGCGAGGACTACAGGCACATGTTACGGTGCCAGAGTAACACTTCTATTCTTAACCCTAGAGATAAGTAACTTTCATTATTAGTCCTTAGTTTAATACCATCAAGTTCAGGAGAGTATCCTCCATTCATGTCTATGAATCATAAAATATCTTCACCTGCAGTGGGCGGCAATGGCTGTCCCATTCAGAACAGAATCTTTAAATTTTAGGAGCAGGTAAAGATTTATGAATAATGGCTTAGGAGCTAATAAACCAATAGTCACCAATAGGAAGAGGTATTACCAAAACCCTAATTCTTTCAATTCAAGTACACAGTGGTCTGTGACAAAAAAGGTTTAATTAAATAGACTCTCTCAAACTATATTTCCTTCTCTGCCTAGTTAGCATCTCCTTCTTATTCTCCCCCAACATAACTGACAATAATATGGAAGTATATATTTAAACCTAAATTTTATTTAGTCATTTGAAGTTGCATATTACCTTTTATTAATTTTAAAATCAGGTAATTTTCTTTTTTTCTTCTCTCAAGGAAACATTATTTAAGTGTAGCCCTACTTGATCTTTTTTCTTGCAGCTCTCAGTTTTTGAAAAATTCTCCCTCTCAAGATTTACAACATTTTAAGTTCTAATTTGAAAGAATACTAATTGAGAAGCAATTATGATTGCTGAATGAATTTTTAAATACCAGAGTCCAGTACCTGATCTACTACTTCCAGTTTTCATCATATCTAAAACATCACTGAGGGCTGGGCATGGTGGCTCATGCCTGTAATCCCAGCACTTTGGGAGCTCGAGGCAGGCAGATCACTTGAAGCCAGGAGTTGGAGACCAGCCCTAACCATCATAGTGAAACCCCATCTCTATAAAAACTACAAAAATTAGGCCAGGCGACGTGGCTCATGCCTGTAATCCCAGCACTTTGGGAGGCCGAGGTGGGCAGATCACGAGGTCAGGAGATCGAGACCATCCTGGCTAACATGGTGAAATCCCGTCTCAACTAAAAATACAAAAAAAAAAAAATTAGCCAGGCATGGTGGCGGGCACCTGTAGTCCCAGCTACTCAAGAGGCTGAGGAGAATGGCGTGAACTCAGAAGGTGGACCTTGCAGTGAGCTGAGATAGTGCCACTGCACTCCAGCCTGGGCAACAGAGCGAGACTCC
>NW_012101531.1:39079-41370 GCF_000951045.1 Mandrillus leucophaeus | reverse complement strand
AGGCTGAGGTAGAAGGATCACTTAAGTCTGGGAGATCGATACTGCAGGGAGCCATGATCACACCACTGTGCTCCAGCTTGGGTGACAGAATGAGAACCTGTCTCAAAAAAAAAAAGTCTCAGAACATCCATAAACAGACCTCGGAATCCAATCTCCCGTGACTCCTGGGAATCTACAGTTCAGAGAAAGTAACACACAGTACAGTAATTCCTCATTTGAGGTCTCTAGACCACCAGATGTCTGCAAAGGCAGGACAGGTGCTTCTTGAGCCAGTTTCAATTCTTTAGAACATCTATAAGAAATCACATATTCAGCCTTCTCTGGGGTAAAGTTTTCTAAGTGTCTTTGACTTTGGCTAAACTCACATTAACGGTTTGAAAATAGTGATTTAGAGCTGACTGACAGCTCAATGTATAAAAAAATAAGAAAACAAATTGTTCCCTGATAATATACTGTTTTTTGGGGGGAGGGTTGTTTTTTGGTTTTTGAGTTTTTTTGAGACAGAGTCTAGCTCTGTCGCTCAGGATGGAGTGTTGTGGCACTATCTCAGCTCACTGCAACCTCCACGTCCCAGGTTCAAGTGATTCTCCTGCCTCAGCCTCCCAAGTAGCTAGAGTAGCTAGGATTATAGGTGTGTGCCACCATGCCCAGCTAATTTTTGTATTTTTAGTAGAGACAGGGTTTCACCATGTTGGCCAGGCTGGTCTCAAACCCCTGACCTCAAGTGATCCACCCGCCTCAGCCTCCCAAAGTGCTGGGATTATAGCTGTCTCTTATACACATCTAGATGTGTATAAGAGACAGTCAGGAGGGTGAGGCATAAGGATCGCTTGAGCCTGGAAGGCAGAGGTTGCAGTAAGCCAAGATCACACCACTGCACTCCAGTCTAGGCAACAAACCAAGACTGTGTCTCAAAAAAAAATAAAATTTTTGAATTTAAAAAATAAAAACACCATTAACTGCAAGACACATTATTTTATATTCTGCTAAGAAAAAATGCTGCCAATTAACACAATACCCTGTCACTTAGAATTTTTGTTTATACTTATTAAAAGAGTTATTTTAAACTTATTTAGTCAGAGTTTAGCATATATTACTTCTATGCATAATAAAAAAAGATAAATGAAATAAACTAGTGCATAAATGGGTCATATTCAGAGTTGAACTCTTCTGAATCTTTTTTTTCAATCAGTCATTGATATCCACATTTTTCCACAAATTACCATCCTCCATGCTATCAAAAAAGCCCAGGTGATCCAACATTTGTATTCCAACCATTGTCTCTGGGATTTTCTTACAAGCCTGCTGATACCCATCCCACAAGTTCCATGCATGAAGAGGCAATGACAACTGCATCACAGCCTAAAAGAACCATAAGATGCATCTTGATTTCAGAAATGTAAGAATGTAAAAGAATGTGCTTCTTATAATTCATGAAACAGAATAACTTCCTTTTGTACCTTGAATAAGACAAAATTTTTCCTGGACTTCAGTTTTCCACTAGTAACAGTAGCTACCAATGCTAAATACCTACCATTCTTAGCATTTCACCTGTCTCATTTTACTTCACAGAAAAGCAAAAAGGTCAATATTAATCTTGTTTCACACATATAAAATACTGAAGCTCAGAAAAGCTAAGCCACTTGTCCAAGATTACTCAGCTAATAAGCAGCAGAGCTGGGTTTCAATCTATGGCCTACCTTCGAAGTTCTTATTCTTTCCATTACCAGTGGTTCTCAAAATTAAGTGCACATAAAAAACTCAGGTGAGGACCGGCACTGTGGCTCATGCCTGTAATCCCAGCACTCTGGCAGGCTGAGACAGGTGGATTGCTTGAGCCCGGGAGTTTGAGACCAGCCTGGGCAACATGGCAAAACTCATCTCTACAAAAAAAAAAAAATACAAAAATTAGCTGGGCATGGTGGTGTGCACCTGTAGTCCTAGCTACTCCGGAGGCTGAGTCAGAGGATTGCTTGATCCCAGAAGGTGGAGATTGCAGTGAGCCATGATCATGCCCCTGCACTCCAGTCTGGGTGACAGAATGAAACTGCATCAGAAAAAAAAAAAAAAGAAAAGAAACTCAGGTGATTCTTCCATAGAATGGGAAAAAAATACTGCATATATTTGCCAATCTGGTAAGTTATAAAGAACTCTTAAAATTCAATAAAAACAATTTTTTTAAAGGGCAAAGCATCTGAATAGACATTTCTTCAAAGAAAATATACAAACGGCCAATAAGCATATGAAAAAATGCTCACCATCATAAGCTGTTGGAAAAATGCTAGTCAAAG
>NW_012101531.1:29834-36933 GCF_000951045.1 Mandrillus leucophaeus | reverse complement strand
TAGCTAGGATTATAGGTGTGTGCCACCATGCCCAGCTAATTTTTGTATTTTTAGTAGAGACAGGGTTTCACCATGTTGGCCAGGCTGGTCTCAAACCCCTGACCTCAAGTGATCCACCCGCCTCAGCCTCCCAAAGTGCTGGGATTGTAGGTATGAGCCACCGCACCCCGACTCCTGATAATATATTACACTTTTTGATAGGCAAAATATTTTTTACAACTGGACTCATGATAAGTTCCTTGGTTAAAAGCTTGGGAAACACAGATACATGGGACAGTACGGTAGTATGGAAATCAGGACAAATAGCTTAGAGTCCTCACAAATATAATTCACTTCATTTCACTGTGCCTCAGTTTCCACTTTCATCTATAAAATGAACATACATATTATTCTCCTGACTAAAATTCAATAATTTTTCCATATTATAGACCTCCTTAAAATGTCTTCTAAGAAGATAGTTCTTTTTATTCTGGGTCACTGCAAAAAATTTTCTTAACTGACTCTACTCAGCACAGCATAGGATAAACAATCCTAAGAAGAAAAGTACACACACTCTAGTATGTAGAAACTTATTGTAAGTGGCCTTAAAAAGCAAAGAGAAAAAAATATAATAATAAACTAAAAAGAAAGTAGACTACTTGTCTACTGCTGATAGCAAAAGTCAACAGAAAACACATCAGTATAAAACCTCCCCAAAGCATGGAATGTCCCGATTAACAACAAATTAGTTGTCTTTTCATCTCACACTTCATTCCCAAAATACTAGCTTCCAAATGCCATCCGCAGAACAAATGAACTGAAGAAGGGGAGGAGAACAAAGGAGAAAAACTGTATCATAATTGGTCTCCTCCCCTCGAAATTCCAAAAGATAAGAACTGGGGACCGTGGGGGTGGGTTGCAGCAGTAGTGGCTCACTTCTGTAATCCCAGCACTTTGGGAGGCTGAGGTGGGAGAATCACTTGAGCCCAGGAGTTCAAGACCAGCATGGGCAACAAACAAACCCTGTCTCTACAAAGTTTTTAAAATAAGCCAGTTGTGACGGCACATGCCTATAGTCCTAGGTGCTCAGGAGGCTAAGGCAGGAGGATCGCCTGAACCCAGGAGGACAAGGACATAGTGAGCTAAGATCACACCACTGCATTCCAGCCTGGGCAACAGAGCAAGACTCTTGTCTCTTAAGAAAAAAAAAAAAATGAAAGAAAGAAGAAGGGACGTAAGGGGGAAGAAATAGATAAAATTCAGTATAAAATTCTATTTACAGTCTAATATGCTGTGTGTTTTTTTTTTTTAACTTTTTTCAATGTCATAAAAACTTTTGACATTTTCTCAGGCTGAGCACAGTGGCTTGACAGTAGGATTACTTGAGCCCAGAAGTTCAAGACCAGTCTGAGTAACATGGTGAGACCTCATCTCTACAAAAAATACAAAAATTAGCCGCGCACCTGGAGTCTCAGCTACCCTGGAGGATGAGATGGGAGGATCGCTTGAGCTTGGGAGGAGAGGTTGCAGTAAGCAGAGATCACACCACTGCATTCCAGCTTAGGCAACAGAGTAAGACTCTGCCTCAAATTAAATACATGTGTGTATATATATATGTGTGTGTGTGTGTGTGTGTGTGTGTATATATATATCTACTACTAATTTCTCTAAGAATAAAAAGCTATTGGTACATTTCTGAGTGAATTCATACTAACTTAAATTGAGCATAAAACTGGCAAGAGGCACTGGTGAGAAGGAGCACTAATCTCAAAAGAGGAAAAGCAAGCAAGATCCTTTACAACTTAATTCATATAAAAACCCAAGTTGGGGCCGGGCGCAGTGGCTCATGCCTGTAATCCGAGCATTTTGGGAGGTCGAGGCGGGAGGATCACTTAGGTCAGGAGTTCAAAAGCAGCCTGGCCAACATGGTGAAACTCAGCCTCTACTAACAATACAAAAAAATTAGCCAGGTGTGGTGGCAGCTACTAGGGAGGCTGAGGCAGGTGAATTGCTTGAACCCAGGAGGCAGAGGTTGCAGTGAGCTGAGATTGCACCACTGCACTCCAGCCTGGCCAACAGAGCAAGACTTCGTCTCAAAAACAAACAAAAAACACCCAAGTTCAGAGATTTCCAATGAACTTTTAAAAAATCATTCCACTTGCTAGAGCAGACAAGAGAAGCCAGATCACCTCCTTCCTTAGGCAACTGAAGTTATCATGAATACCAAGAGAAGGTGAAAGTTTCAACTTTTTCAATATTGTCTTTGAAAAAAAAAAAAAAGCAAATCAGAAACCTAAACCCTTGTTTCAGTAGGTAATACAGTATCCTATTCACAACTCTATGGGAATGAAAGGATTCATTCCATTAAGTTAATATAGATAGAAGAACATACTAACTCCTTCAAACAAATAACCTGTTAATCCTTGGAGCACCAACAATCTCTGCCTTTACATATTATATACTCTACAACAAACAGGATAGTGTATTTAAAGTGATCACATGAACCAAAGTATATAACACAAGCTCAACAGAGGCCCCCATAGCCCCCTACAGAGTGTATACAGTATCTCACCCAAGAAAAAATAAGATACATTTAAATATGGCCAGTCACATTCATTTGACAAGGGTATAAAGATACAAAAATGAGTAATAGCCCATAACTTCAAAGACTTCACCTGAGGGAGGATGCCAGAAGCATGAGCAAAAATCAAAATCCTTTGAGATCACAGAGAACAAGGAACTTGCAGTTATTGGTAATCAAGAATTTGTCAGGTGAAAAAGTGGGAGGAAAGGTACCAACAGGCAGACAACAGCATACACAGAGGTATGAATGTAGACTGCACAATTAGACAACCTGATGTCCCGAGCGACCAGAGCTGGGGGAAGAAAGAGGAAGGATGCATGGGCATGAAATGGTAGCAACCAAGCCAGGAAAGGAAGCTTGCAGCTGGGTTGCAGAGAACTATATATACTATGACAAGGTGTTTGGCCTTTATCTAGAAGGCCACAGAGGAGTGATCTATAATAATGTTTTTAGAAAGCTAACTGGTGGTAATGTGGAAGAAATATTTAAAAGGAGAGATGGGAGATGGAAGATATAAGGACACCACTACAATAATTAGGATACTAGTATAATGCAAGCCAAATGTGATAGATCAGCAATAATACAAACTAAGCAACAGGAACAGGAGCAAGAGACTATATCAGCTTAGCTTAGATGTGTGCCATATTTCACATGCATTGTGATTTGATCTATACAACCTTGGGGAACAGAGGCCATTACTGCCCCTTTTTACAAATGAGAAAAATTAAGTTTATAAAGATTAATTCATTTTCCACAAGTCAGCACAGATATCAGGACACAAACTCAGGACTGTCTGACTGCAGTGTCCATATTCTTTACCATACGCTCCTGCACCAAGCTACAGACAATAGGGGAAAAATGCAGACAAAATGCAATCAAGAAGTCTTTAGAAGACACAATCAACAGGAATTATTACAACCACTGACCACCGATACCCCACACGGGATCTTCACTTACACACTAATTCTGCCTTCCTGAACTGCTTCTGAAAATTTATTACTTTCTTCATCTAGAGATTTCTTAGTTTGCTTAATAAGTTAACAACCTTAAACTTTTAACCACATCAAGAGTTTCAGCTATCTCACACAGGAATTTTTTTTTTTCTTTCCTTGTGAGACAGGGTCTCCCTCTGTTGCCCAGGCTGGAGTGCAGTGGTGCCATCTCGGCTCACTGCAACCTCCACCTACTGGGTTCAAGCAATTCTTCTGCCTCAGCCTCCCGAGTAGCTATGACTACAGGCGCATGCCACCATGCCTGGCTAATTTTTGTATTTTTAGTAGAGACAGTGTTTCACCATGTTGGCCAGACTGGTCTCAAACTCCAGACCTCAGGTCATCTGCCTACCTCAGCCTGCCAAAGTGCTGGGATTACAGGTGTGAGCCACCACGCATGGCCTCGCATAGGAATTTTTAAGTCTAAATATTTTCTTATGGTTATAACAAGGAGGGAAAGACAAATACAGAATTAAAATTGTAATTTTCAGTCAGAAAACAACAATCTTGATAAATCCAGATTGGATGAGAATAGATTTATATGCCTTAGTCAGAAACCCTAATGACACGTATACAACAGAAATGCTTATAGTGCCTAAATATAGGAGAGGAAAAAAAGGAAATTCTTAAAACTAAAATCTTTGGGCTACAAACAGCAATTCAAACACATAATTTTATAATAACACCATCGAGTTAATATTTTTCATGAAACCAACATGAAGTGTACTACCAGAAAACTAGGTAACTGATAAGGCTTACAGACCCAATTCCAATTTGATAAATGTATTACAAAAGGGAAATAAGAATTGCAGCCACTCTTGTTTCACCATGCAAATCATCTCCCATTCTAGACAAAAATCTTTGTTGAACTGTCAGTCTGTATTAAAAGACTGTTAAATAAGTGGTATTTCTTTCATTAAAATAAGTCATCCATCCCTCTAGGAAGAAAGATACTGATTTTCACAATATTAGCGAGATGTCTTAGCTATTCAAAGTTATCTTGACTATGAATATGAGTAACCTCAATAATAAAATAAAATATGATAAACACACTTCTCACTAAATTTGGCACTCAAAGACAAAGTTGTATTTGTCATGTTTTAACCCAGTGAGAGCATATAATCATCTGGGGTTGACTGGCTCACCCCCAGATATTAACCATTAACCACAAGTGTTGGTTTAAAAATCTAACTGTGTAAAACTGTTAAGGTCAATAAAATGATTGTTACAGTTCCATGGAAAGATTATTTAAACAAGAATCTTTAATTATTATAATTTGACTAATAAGACTTTTAAGGTCCTTTTTTCCAAATACTATGTGTGCACTATAGGTCCCCTATTGAAGGAAAAAGTTTGTATTGTGTTAGTTCCAGTTCTAACTTCCAGCTGAGTCAAAGTTCTAACAGCCTTAAAGCAGGAAATCCAAAAGGAAATTCCATCATCAGTTCCTGGGGCTTGGTAACTCAAAGCTTCTTTGAAACAGAGAAATAGAAGTCCTTGAACTATTTACTATAGCCTTACCTCATATCTTCAAGCAAATCACATTCTGCTTGATGTTTGGCTTGAAGTTTTGTCATCTGCTCAACTTGAATGTTTTTCAGTTCTTGGGTAACTTTCACCTAAAATACACCATATATTTATGAAGGTCTTTTTACAAATTTAACCCAAAAAAATTGCTTTAGGAAAATACATCTGTCAGAATATGTCTCTTGCTCGCCTCTCCCCTGAAGGCCATAAATCCATTATTCGCCATCTAGTTTTATTTACTGAAGATACTTACTTAATGAAAAATTAAAGCCAAATAGCCTGAACAGAGGTTTAATGAAAATACATGACTATAAATATTATAAACTAAAGACATGCAAAATAAACTGCCAGTCATTCCATTTCATACACAAGCTCAATCCATGTCTAGGTCTTCCTAGAGTTTTAAAAGAGGCTGTCTTCTATTTCTAAAAAAGATTCAAAGACTTTAACCACCAGGAGAGGCGAGCAGAGTGTGGATGGGGGCTGGGAGCCTAAGAGTGCCTGATACCCAATGACCAATATTTACACAATCATGATAATATGCATGAATCGACTACATAAATTACTCCATAATGGCTGCGAAAAAGCACACTGTCTCAGAATGATGCCCTCGACTTGCTGACAGCGCATCAAATCACAATCTCTTTCTCACAAAGGAGAAAGCTAAAGTGACCTTCCAGCATATGCAGTGCTTTTAAACTACCCCGGCAAGCCGATCTCGGTAGAGGCTCCACTTCAAACAGCGAGAAAAGCAAATGCCTGCTGGCCAGAGAGCCTCGCCCGCCAGGCCGGGCCCCAGGGTGCGAAGTTACGGTGGGTCTGGAATATCGGCCTTAGGAGTGGGACCACTCGAAGGGGTGGGGGTACATGTTCGAAAGAAAATGACTCACTTAAATGGAGAAACCCGGATTAGGAAAGAGAGAAAGCAGAGGCAGCAGACACGGGTGAGTTAGGCGTTAGGCAAATGTTTGCCTACGAGGGGAGGACAGAATGGCCTCATCCACCCAGTGCCCAGAGTAGACATTCAGTATCTATCTGTAGGATTAAAAAGACAAGGACACAGCCTCGACCCCTGGGAAAGCTGGGGAAGGGCGCAGCGGGGAGGCTGATGACAAGCAGGGTGCATCCGTCACTCCCACCCTGGTCATCCAACCCCGGATCGCAGTGCACACGCCACGCACCTCCCGGGCCCGGTCCTCGCTTTTCAGAAGACAGCACTACAACCTCCTCGCCCCTCAGTCGGGAGCGAGGCAGGACCCGTCAATCCTTAATTTATTTTCCCTTGGGGTGGGGAGGCGGTGACTATTCCAACTTCTTTTCGGCCGCCCCGTGGGAAAAGCAGGCCAAACCCTAAGGCTAGGCTAGAAACAAATCCCCCGCAAATTTGCAAACGGGCGGGGCTGGCGACAAGCGGCTGGAGGGCTCAAAGCTGGTGCAGACTAAACAATCACACACGCACAAGGCTCTGCAAAGCTGCCGGGGCGTCCCTGCCTCCCCCTCGGTGCAGCCCGGAGAATGCACTTTGCAGCGGGCAGCATTGCCATGCGCGCGCACACACACAAATGCACACCCGAAACTCTTGTGAAATGTCTGGGGGTCTCCTGCGTAGAAAAGCGACGAGCCCCGGCGGCCCCTCTGTCGGAAAGGCAACTCACGAGCACGCCCCCCACCTGGAGCCGGCAGCAAGTCGGTGACAAGCCCAAGGCGAGGGCGGTCACGGCCCCTTGCGGGAGGGGGAGGGGGCGCAGCGGTCGCCCCAGCCGCGTTCCCCGTACGCATCCCTCCGAACCCCAAAGCCCACCAACTGCGCCCTTACCTTCCTCGGCGGCGGCTGCATGATGCTGAAGGGACATCAATCCTCCCCGACGGCAGCCTTAGCAAGGACCAGGAGGAGGAGGGCCGGAGAGGAGGGGACGGCCCAGCGAGCGCGCGCGTGTGTGAAAGGAGAGCCTAAGAAGCAGGACTTGCCCCGAAGGGAGCAGGCCGGCGGGCGGCAGGAGGACCCCAGCCAGAGAGC
>NW_012101531.1:0-29139 GCF_000951045.1 Mandrillus leucophaeus | reverse complement strand
TCCGACAGTGGCACGTTCCAGACGCCTCCTGGCCTCCCTCCCCCACGCTGAGAGCCAGCCGGGGGCTTCCCGCGCGCTTTCCCGCCAGCTCGCCCCGGCGCGCGTCTCCGCTCGGGGGCGCGCACGTGGGCGGGAGAGGGCTCCGCGCCGACGCACGCGCAGAGGCCGCCCCCGTCTCCTGCCCGCCTTTGCGGCTGCAGTGTGTTTGTGTATGTGTCGGGGGGCGGGGGGCGACGCTCACAGGGAAATGTTTGCAGTGGGGAGGGGGTCAGCATCCCTGTGGGATACAGAATTCTGGCGTTTGCTTCCTCTCAGCCCCTCAACACCCCACTCTCTCTACCAGCTAGATGTGCGCAAGAGGGACGAGCAAGGACAAGTCGCTTTGCGGCTGGCCGCAGGTGCCAGGCCATTGCGATTGTAGGGCGGAAAGGCAATTGCTCTGCAAAGGAAACGGCGGCACTCTACTGCAGGGCATTCAAGTCAAAGATCACTGACTCTGAGCTGAGAGGGAGCCGAGAGAACGTTAAGGCCGAGGCCCCCATTTCACAGACGGGGAGGCAAGTGCCCATAGAGGGAAGCCTTTCTGAAGGTTACACAGCAGGACTAGAATCTCTGCGTCAGGAAGGGTTCTATGGGTTATTTTAAAAAAGAAACAGGTGCAGGATAATAGGCACGAGGAAAAGTAGAGGAGGCAGGAGAGGCCATAGAGGAAGCCCTTGTCTGGGAGTCAGGATCTCTGGGTGCCAGTCCACTTTGCCTACCCCTAACAGGCTAGGTGAGCTTGGGCTTCCTTATCTGCCAGTGAGGGTGCTTATCTAAGCAGTGCACCCCACCACCACACATGAACCTTCCTGCTCTGTTCAGACCATCTACAGGGAGGGTTATCGGCCTCCCTTGGGGTCCTCAGAAGAGGAATACCTCTTCCCCATGCCCAGGGAGTTTTTTTGAGTCACGGGGCTGTGTGGAGGCTGAGCTGGATTACTCCACCGTTTTTTCAGAAGTTGAGATCCCAGACAGCTGTTCTCAGAAGTGCAGTTAGGCCTAAGAGGAAGGTGAATGAGGCCTGGAGAGACAAGTAACTTCCCAGGTGACCACATGGCCAGAAATTGAAAAGGTGGAACTTAAACCCAGGTTGTTTACATTGAGTTAGGCTAGATTCTTGTACAGAAAAGTGATAGAGCTGTGTTTTGAGTAAGATTAATCTAGAGCTGTGTATGAACTAGGAGACTAGTCTTGCTATTTCTGGGTTCAAAAGTTAGCCCTTCACCAGAATCCTTAATTAAATCAGGGAAGGCCTGGGGCAAGGGGACAGGTGGATAGAGGCCTAGGGCCCTGACAGCTGTGGGGCGGCAGCTAGAGCCCAGGCCACAGTAACCTAGGCTGGGCTCCAGTCTCAGCTCCACCACCAATTTTTTGTGAAGGCTTGAGCTAGTCAATTCACTTATTTCAGCCTTGTTTCCTCACTTGTAAAATGGAGGTATAATGCTAACCTCATAGGCTTGCTGTATTAAATAGAATTTCTCCTACCACAGGGCCTGGCATGTAGTGCTTAGTAAGTGCTTATTGATTCATCATTCATTCAAAAAATACTTGCTAAGGTCCTGCTTTGTTCCAAGCCTATGCCAGGCACTGGGGTTCTAGAGATGAGCAAGATAGAATCAGCCTTCACCAAGATTGAGTTCCAGACCAACCATTCCTTGAATGACACTGGGCTAGTGGAAGAGGGGTAACACAGTACTTGGCCCGGATGCAGTGTCATGCACATAGCAAGTGCTTAACAAAGATTT
The DNA here is from genome assembly GCF_000951045.1 of Mandrillus leucophaeus. NCBI lineage: Eukaryota > Metazoa > Chordata > Mammalia > Primates > Cercopithecidae > Mandrillus > Mandrillus leucophaeus. The sequence continues at coordinate 27,352 of NW_012101531.1, read as the reverse complement.
GCTGAATCCTAGTCTTGGGTGCAACTGGTCTGGGCCAGAGATTATCCTCCCTTCACCTCTCTTCTTAGGAAGTGAGCACTGGGGTATAATGGTGCTGGATGTTGGGAGACATGAGATCCAGCCTCTACCATGGATCTAGTGGGCTTTCTCTGGGCCTTGGTGCCAGCCTGCAGAATAAGATAAGTGAGTGAGCCTAGAACTTAGGAGGCTGTTCACAGAAGAAGTCAGACCCTGGGGATTTAGTTTATGCATATAGGAGGGCATCCTCTACCTGATTTGCCATCATTCTAAAGCCAGGAGTGGCATTGACTTTCTGGAATGATTTTCTTTGGAAGTGTTATAAAGAGCTAAGGGCAATACCAGATGGGCTTACCTACTGACTCCTATTTCAAAAATGTGATTTTAAAAAAAATTGTTTTAATACTTACCAAGTGCCTTTTCCAAACCTTAAACTTTCATATTACTTTTCCAAGCTAATCTTTACCCGTGAGATAGTATTATTTTCTTCATTTTTACTGATGGGGAACTGGAGGCTCAGTGAACATAAGTGACTTACCCTGACATGATAGACTTGAGACCATAACCCAGTTGTCCGATGAGGAATGTTCCTGTATGAAGAATGTTCAAGGGAATTGGGAGAGTTCCTAACCCAGGAAAATAAGCAGACCCAGGAGGATACAATCCATTATGTTCCAGACTCTAGGGGACCGGGGAAGGGATTTCTGTGACTTATGTAAGCCTGACTTGAAATGTACCATTTTGAACAGGACTGGGGACTTTCAGAGCCTTGTTCCTGCAATGCAGGGACGCGCTGTGTTGCCAGTAACATTGCTTGAGATTCTTTGGGGAAATGGTGCAGAGCAGCATGCACTATGGCCCCAGAGACAAAACTGGGACAGGTCTTAGCTGCATCTCAGGAAGGAGCTTTTCCAGGCAGAGCTGCCCCTGGAGGGAGTGAGCTCCCTGTCCCTGGGGCTGTGCAAGCAGGTTCTGGCTCCCTTCCATCAAAGAGGCCACAGATGGGATCTCACTCTGAAAAGAAATTAATAACAGCTGCCATTTATTTTGCCTCTTCCATGTTCCAGACATTAAAATAGGCATGTTATTTACATTGTTTCCAACATTCACAACAACTCCTCATAATACATAATATAATGATACATAATATATAATACAACCTCATAATACATAATATAACCCCATTTCACAGGCTGCAGCTCAAAAGTGACCCAAGGTCACACAGCTAGTGAAGGAAAGGGAAGCCTGGCCCCTGGCTCTAAAGCTGTGCTCTCCCTCCAGCATGCTGCAGTGCAGTCTCCCATTTCATTAGGAATATGATTCTAAGGTTAAGTCAGAGCTAGGCTCAAAAACTGGCCTGGAGCAGGTATATGAATGGGTATTGGAAGATCAGCTGTTCTGATATTCCAGGGCTCCTGGGAAAACTGGCAGGGAGACAAAGTATACAGCAGCCCTTTAGCTGGCCAGAATATGAGTAGCACACTACTCCCAGTCCAGAGCACACACCTAGGACAGTTTGACTCCATCAAAGGCTTTCTTCAGAGAAAGTAGCTGCCAGTCCCCCTGCCCACACTGCACCAAGGCATCCCTGACCGTTCCTGCAGTTGGGGTCCATCAGCCCTCTCTACTCTGTCTTCCTCTGTGTCATTAGCTCCCACCTGCATTGACACAGGCTGCTCAAGAATGCTTGTCAGCATGTCTGGATGCCAGCTATTCCCTGCCTGAGCCCCACCAAGTCCAGCTGGGGATGCTGTGGCAGACAGCGTGATCTATGGACCCCACCCCCATTCATCTCCTTCCTACCCCTAGTCACCTTTCCCTACCCATGCCTTTGCTCCCTGAGCTAATTCCCTCAACACCGACCTCCTGCCAGCCTGATGTGAGAGCGTGCCTGTCTCTTCCACTATCAGCTCTTAGGACAGAATCCCAGAACAGGTAAATGAGGCTTCAAGATTGGTCCAGAAAAGAGCAGGGGCTCTCCTTGACACACAGTGAGTTTGTTCAAGGTACTAGGCCTTGAATTCCATAGTGTCACTCAACAAGCCCTTATCCTGGGCTTAGTCATGAGCAGGTCTCTGGGGTGAGGAGCTGCCCACCAGGAGCTCCCAATCTCAATACAGAGACCAAGGTCACAGCAGTGAAACATGTAGGACCAGGAGGGTCATAGGGACCCAGATCCTACCAGGTGGTAGCAGAGATCTTCTAAGGCCAGAGGCAAGTCCCCAAGAAGCAGGCACTAGGACCAGGAATTATCTTGTCAAGTGTTGCCTCTGCCAGAGAATATTACAACTTTGGATGGCAGGGGTGGAGGTGTACGGTGAATGAGCAGCCAGTGCCAGGACTATCATAGGAGCTGATAGGCACATGGTTTTGACATTAGGAGGCAGGAAACCACCTTGCAAATTCTATCTTTGCCAGGTACTCACTGAGTGTGACCTCTAGCGCATCACTGTCCTCTCAACCTTGGTTTCTACATCTATATAATGGGAATAACAAATTCTGTCCTGTCTTCTTCTTGGAGGGCTGTGCAGGTTAAATGAAATAACAGGTATATGAACTGCAAAGGGCTCAGGAGCCACATAAACAAGTAACTGCTGATCCTGGGACACATCAGGGAAGGTTGAGCGACCGCCTGTATTGAACGCTGATCAGCACCTTCCGCCGTGAGCTGCACTGTGATTAGGCATCAATGAGTAAAATACATTTGGTGGAGGGGTGAGGTTACAGGGGTCTGAGCTCAAGCAAACCTGGGTTAGATGTCTGATTCCTCTTCTGCCAAGCTTAGAGTTTTTGATCAAGTCTTGAAACCTCTTTTCAGCCAGGTTTCCTTGTCTAGAAGGGAGATAATGGCTCTTTGCAGGGTTGCAGTGGGAATCAAATGGGAATGTTTATGTAAAGTGCCTGCAACTGTGCCAGCCCACAAATGTGTTTCCTTTGTTGAGTTTTCCTTCAGTTTCCCGTCATTTTGTTATGCCTTTATTTGTAACTTAAAAAATAAAACACAAAAAGAGGAATTTCCATGGAGGAGATTGAGCCCCACTAGAATCCTAGTTCTGCTCGTTACTCATTGTGAGGACCTGGGAAGTCCCTGCCTCTCCCTCAGCCCAGGTTTTCTCATCTGTAACACCAGGAGTTCCACCAGGGAGTTTCTCCAGGGCCTAGCCTGGGAGGTACAGGATGCTACCAAGTCTGTGAGCCCCTTTCAGGGAGAGGACCCTTCAGGCTGAGCTGGGTAAGGAGGGCCAGGCGGGGATCAGGGGAGGGAGAGGAGAGTTGTGGGAGAGGGACAGCAGGATTCAGAGGTGGCAGTTCTGTCACCACCATGGGCTGGCCTGTGAAGGGAGCAGGCCCTGTTCAGGATGCCTGCCTGCCTGTTTTCCCACAGCCTGCTGAGTTAATGCCAAAACAAAATACACTTGCTTGCTCCATGCCTAAGGGCAGCAGGCCAAAATGAGTGTCCTGGAGGGCTGGCAGACACCCTGGCATCCTGCCTGTCCTCCGTGGGCATCTGCCCTTCCCCTGTCTGAGGTACCACCCTCAGCCAAAGCTGGCCTAGGTTGTGGAGAGGAGGCTCCCCAGGGTCTGCACTCCTCCTCCCATTTGCAGTCTTCCTAAGTGGACACCTCCAACCCCTACACCTGCATGTCTTCCCAGTCCAGCCTTGGCCCAAGACACGATCTAATTCTCACTATGCTGCTGTGGGCAGAGCACATGGCATCAGAATGCTAGGAGCTGCTGTCGGTCGCCATAGGAGGGAATTCCCCAGCTCAGGAAAGCTCTTCCAGCAGAAAGGAGCAGGTGGCAAGCCTCCCTGAAGAGACAGACGCTGCCAACGCTGCAGGCAGAGCCAATCGTGGGGTAGGAAGCGTCAAATCTACCACCCCCGGCCCTCTGTCTGATGCTTGTCTACACTGTGTACATTAATAATAATAGCTCATGCTTTATAATAGTTACTATGTGGCAGACAGCCTTCCAAGCACTTCGCATAAAAAAAAACTAACATAATTCTCACAACTCTGAGGTAGGTACTATTACTAGCCTCATTTTACAGATGAGTTATGTATGCCTATGGTCATGCAGCCAGTGGCAAACTGAGATGTATACCCAATTATCCAGGCTACAGGGTCTGTGCTGTTAACTGCTAAACTAATCTGCCACCAAAAGATGATATCCCCCATAAAACCCAGGTCCAAACTTGGAACATGACGAGATGCTTGCCTTAGTACCTTAGAATCCAATCATCTTTCCAACTTGCCTAAGCTGAGAATCACCAGGGGGTGCTTGTTTAAAATACACAGTCCTCTGTCCTTAGCCTCCAGCCCCCGCTCTGAGGATTCACTAAATTTGAAGTGGGAGGAGAGGCAGCACCTGACATGTGGAAATCACACCATAAATTCGTGTTAAATGAATGAATGCTTCTGACTTCTCTGAGCCTCTGCTCATCTCTAAAATAAAGTTACAACTCCCTACCCTCCCCCATTTCCAAGTGTGGCTGTGGGTTAAGCCAGTGTGTGTGTCTTCTCCAGCTTTGCTGGGTGTGGGAAATTGTTTATAAGCATACCCGGCTGGCTCCTAATAATAGCTGTAATAATAATAGCTGACATTTCTTGAATGCTTAGGGGATACCAGGCACAGCTCTGAGGGCTTTGACTGTGTTAACCCATTAATTCTCACAACACTCAATTATCTTGATTGTAAGAAGGGAGCTAAATCACTTGCCTGAGATCACACAATTAGTAAGAAGTAGGCTATTTGAACACAGATGGTCCTGCCCCAGTGTCTAGAGGTTAACCGCTCCATCACACTTACCAGAGTCACCCAGCCCTTCCTCATGGGAACTGGGCTGCCATCGTTTAACTGAGCAAATGATTTCTGTACCTGTAGTATTTTAGGAGGGGAGAATAAAAAGTTGAATTAACAGGTACCCTCAATCTAGATGGAGAGACAAGATATAGAATTCCCTAATGATTGTGTGAGTCTGAGTAATTCCAAAGCACAAAATCAAAGTGCTGTCATTGTTCCAAGTGGGGGAATACTGCTTCTGTCTAAAGGAGGGGTCCACAAGGGCTGTATTGGAAGTGGGCCTTGATGCATGGGAGGCAGGCACTCCCCATGGAGGGACAGAGAGAGCAAAAACCACGAGCTGAATGGGCCTGAGCCATGTTTGGAAACATGGCTCTATCCATATCTCTCTTGGATAGAGAATCGTGTGAAATTAGGTAGATGGTATAGCCTTGGGTGGCCCTCTTGAATGTCTGCTCACAATTTCCTCCTTCCTTCCTTCCTTCCTTCCTTCCTTCTTTCCTTCCTTCCTTCCTTCATTCTGTCTTACTTTCTTGTTTGTTTAATGGAGATGGGGTCTTGCTGTCTCACCCAGGCTGGAGTGCAGTGGCGCGATCACAGTTTGCTTGCTTGCAGTATTGACCCCCCGGGCTCAAGCAGTCCTCTCACCTCAGCCTGCTGAGTAATTGGGACTTCAGGTATATGCCACCATATCCAGCTAATTTTTGGTGGTTGTTGTTTTTTGTAGAGACAAGGTTTTGCCATGTTGCCCGGGCTGGTCTCGAATTCCTGGACTCAAGCAATTCACCCAGCTTGACCTCCCAAAGTGCTGGGATTACAGGTATGAGCCACCGCACCTGGCCCTGCTCACAATCTTAAAAAGCAGTAGTCTTTTATGGTTTTATCACACTCTGTAGTGGGCACAAATATTGGCTATCTCACTCATCCTATCAATGTCCCCATCCCCCTAGACTTCTGGGAGAAGATCTTGTTTATGGCACCCAGCAGGCACACTGGATGGATGGATTTGTAGGTCTGAAGACCCAGAGGTTTAACAACAGTGGAGCATTAAGAGTGGGCAGCCAGGTCATGGAATACAAGACCCAGTCAGCAACCTAAGGGAGGATGTGCCTAAGGGCCTGCACAGGCCTGTCCTTTGCTCATATTCAGCCTATATCCTCACCTGCTGTGCTAAGCCTATGACCCGGGGGAGGCTTGTGAGTGAGTGGTCCATAAGGAGAGGATGGAGTGTGTCTGAAAGACAAGACACCCTGGGCTTGGTCACACTAACTCTAGTACCTTTCCTGTCTGCACGCTGGGCACTCAGCTTCCAAGTAGATGTGCACTTAGAAGCTGCACATCTCAAACAAACAAACAAACAGGCACATCAGCATATTAGCACATGCTAATAGGCTATTTTGACCATGCACCCACTGCTCAAGACCCTTTTATGGCTGCCCACTGCCCTCCAAATTTAGCCCAAGCTTTTTAACCTGACATTCAAGGCCCTTCACTGTGTGAAGGCCCTTCAGCCAGCCTACACAACCTCTTCTCTCCGTCCTACCATTTTAGGTACCCTTTGTTCCAAAGGCACAGCATGTATGTACACACACACAAACAACGCACACAACTTTTCCAGCAACTCATCAGGCTCTTTAGCAACTTCATACATCTGAATATGCGGTTCCCTCTGCTTTTAACACACTTCTCTCTTTTCTCTGCAGGATCAGCTTAGGGTCTTGGTTAAGAGCTTGAGTCAAGTTCCAATTCAGACTGACCAGTTGGACCTTTGGCCCTGCTGCTCCCTAGCTGTATGGCCTTAACTCCATAATATGGATGCTGTGTACCTCTCCAACATCAGCTCACGGCGTCTCCCCTCCACCATGTTCTACTATGTTCTGCCCTGGGCCTGTTTACCCTTGGCACAGCTCTGACTCCCTCTAGGCCTGCGTCACTATGTATGTTGGTATAATTCGGTACCCTTGAGGCCCACGTGCCTCTGTCAGACTCTAGTCTGTCACCATCAAGACCAGAAAGTGCTTTCTAGATGGTAGCCGAATGACTCTGAAAGTAAAGCTTCACCTTTTCTCTCTGGGGCAACTGGAAAAACCTTCCCCAAACCAGCACTGATCACAGAGAAGTGACTACATCAAGGCCAGAGGCATCTTCCAGATATTCCATCTGGGTGAGAATCTTTCATCCACATCTGGAGACCGTTAGTCTCCATTTGCACCCACACCCACACCCTGCACTGTGCCCCAGGAGGCAGACCCCTGTGGGCTGCCTCATCAGGCCTTCTTGCCAACTGGCTTCCACTTGGGTCTGGACATGATTCCTGACCCCTTTGAGTGCTGGGCTGTAAGACTTTTCCACTGTTGCCAGCCTCTGGGTGGGTGCCTCAGCGTCCTTTTGTTTTTTCTCTTACCCTGCCCACACCTCAGTACAGTAGTCCCCTCATTAAAGTCTCTTCATCTGAACCATTAGGGGTGAACTGCTTCCTGCTGGTCCCCAAATACCTGACCCTGCACCTGGAGATGATTGATCTGAATGGGCAGATCCAGGTGGAGGGTCAGGTATTTGGGGACCAGCAGAAAGTAATTCACCCCTCATGGTTCACAACCCCTACAAAAAATAAAAAATTAGCCAAGCTTGGCAGCACATGCCTGTGGCCCCAGCTACTCACAAGGCTAAGGTGAGAGGATCATTTTCGCCCAGGAGCTCCAGGCTGCAGTGAGCTGTGATGGTACCCCTGCACTCCAGCTTGAGCAATGAGGCAAGACTCTGTCTCAAACAAACAAACAAATGAAAAAAACAGACATAATCACATCAAGACTTGCCCCAGAACAAAGAACCCACCAGCGCAGCCCATGAACAGCCCCTCCCCATGTTCATGCTTTTGGTTAGGCATACTCAATACTAGCTTCTCTGGGCGCATGAGGGTCTGATTCTGACTTATGAAGAGCTCTTGGGGGCAGAGTCAGATGAGACAGGGGCACCTGCAGTGAGGTGACAGTGAAGTAACAGTGACTACTTTGGTGAACCAACATTACAGAACAAAACAGGCCTCAAGGCAAAACATGGTCAGACCACTGCTCAGGCAGCATGAGCAGTGCAGGTCGGTGTAAGGGAAGCCAAGGAACTTGAGCTGCTCGGGGCAGGCTCGCTGGAGGCCCTACGAGACCTGGGTAGTATCCATGGGATGCTAGAAACGATGGGATGGGACATTGGGAGGGGTGGGGAGTAGGGAAGGAATATCTCAGGAGAAAGAGTTAAGGCCTGCCAGAAGAAAGTGGGATCTCTGAGGGCAGAAGCAAGAGGCAGGGGCTTGGTCAGGCATAGCCCCTCACCCTGCCCCGTCCTGGAACAGGTCTCCAGCCTGAGGACAGGCCCCTACCATCCCCCACAAACCATCCCCCTCCTTCCTTCAACTGGAAGTCACCCCAACCCTTTCACTTCCCTTGCTTACCGCACCTGCCCAGACCACAGCCACAGCAGGGCTCAGGTTTCAATTCTTGTTTCATCCACACCTATGTAGTCTCTTGAAAAGTTTCCATTTCTTGACAGGGGCTAGGCCTGACACTCACCTGACACCCTCAATCCTCTGCCACTGCCTCTGTACAGTTGTTTCTGCCTGGCTTCTGCCCTGTACTTTGGTCCTCTGCCCTCCTAGCAGCCGGAGCAAGCCTGCTAATAGGCTATTTTGACCATGCATCCACGGCTCAAGACCCTCTGATGGCTGTCCACTGCCCTCCAAACACATTCAAGGCCCTTCGCTGTGTGATTCCAGCCAGACTATGCAACCTCATCTCTCAGTCCTCCCATTTTAGGTACTCTTTGTTCCTAACATACCGCATATATGTACACACACACAAACACACACACACAACTTTTCCAGCAACTCATCAGGCTCTTTTTAGCAACATCATACATCTGAATATGCTGTTCCCTTACCTTTTCTCTACTTGATAAACTCATATTTGCCCTTTAAACCCCAGCTCGAAACCCCTGCTTCTGTGAAGTCTTCCTCCTTCTCCTAAGTCAGAATTAATCCCCACTCCTCTGGGTCTCTATAACTTTGTTCAGATCTTGGTGATAGCAGCAAGCATAAGAGAACCAGTCTTCTAGACTTCTATTTAGCCATGTCCTCTTCTGAATTCCCCTTCCTTTCAAGACTCTGGCCCCAGGTAGACCACTTAATAGATATATGACCTTGGGCAAGTTGCTTAACCTTCCCTGGATCTCTGGATTAATGCTGAATTAGTGCTCTATGTCCGCAGCTTTTCAGCACCTATACATGCATTGATAATCACAATTAACCCACGATTCTGTAACTATGTCCCACCAGGCTGTGAGTCCCTTGCCAGCAGGGTAACAATCCAGGTTCCCTGTGACCAAATTGTCTCTGTATCCCCAGTGCCCACCATTCCAGAAACCCTTATTGCACAGGCAAATTTAGCCCAAACTCCATTTTTGCAAATGGAGAAACTGGACCCAAAGAGGCACAGAAATTTGCCTAAGGTCATGAACCAGCTTCAGAGCATTTTCCTTTGCCCTCCCTCCAAATCTTTGGGCCAGCCTCTCTCCAAGGACTGTCCCTGGCCTAAGCTAGGGCTCTGGACCAGAGAACAGGCCTGCACCAGGCCCCACTTGTCACTGTCCTATGGACTCTCCCAGTACAAGCTACCGGATGCCCAGACAGTTTTACTTCCCTCCTGGCTGCAGAGATCACGCTGAGAGCAACTGTCAGACCTCAGACACTTCCGTTTCACCCAGAACCAGGCTTCCTTTTCATATCTTCCTTAGGCAGCAAGGAGACCACGGGCCACAGCCTCTGCACCAGACCCTGGAGAGTTTTGTTTCTCCCTGGGGGCTCAGCCCAGACAGCTGCAGTAGTGAACTCCCCCTAGGGACAGGCTCCTTAGGGGGAGGTTTGTGGGAGGAAAGTTTGTGGCAGGAAAGCCTGATTACCCAAAAACCCTAGAAACTGGAGTCTTGACCTTGATGATACCTCATCGGACGTGTATGGTTGGGGACAGAAAGGCCTCACATAAGGAAACTCCTGGAGAATCATAAGCCCTCAGAGCCCTTGGTGTAACCTGTTCATTTTACAGATGGGGAGACTGAGGCCCAGAAAGGAATTTGCCAAGAGCAGATACGCAGTGATGTACCCAATGCTGAACTTAAAGGTTTTGATTCGTGGTACCTTTAGTTGCTTTCGCCCATGTAATTTATTTCTTTCCTTCTCTCCTTTCCTCCGTCCCTCCCTCCTTCCCTCCCTACCTCCCTCCCTCTCTCTCTCTCTCTCTCTTTCTTTCTTTCTTTCTTTCTTTCTTTCTTTCTTTCTTTCTTTCTTTCTTTCTTTCTTTCTTTCTTTCTTTCTTTCTTTCTTTCTTTCTTTCTTTCTTCCCTCTCTCCCTCCCTCCGTCCCTCCCTCCTTCCCTCCCTACCTCCCTCTCTCTCTCTCTCTCTTTCTTTCTTTCTTTCTTTCTTTCTCATTTGTTCATTGCTTTTGCCCATATAATTGCTTGCTTGCTTGCTTGCTTGCTTGCTTGCTTTCTTAGACGGAGCCTCACTCTGTCACCCAGCCTGGAGTGTAGGGGTGTGACCTCAGCTTACTACAACTTCCACCTCCTAGGTTCAAGCAATTCCCCTGCCTCAGCCCCCCGAGTAGCTGGGACCACAGCATGAACAACCACACCTGAATAATTTTCGTATTTTTATTTTATTTATTATTATTTTTTTTTACATGGAGTCTCGCCCTGTCACCCAGGCTGGAGTGCAGTGGCATGACCTTGGCTCACTGCAACCAAGCGATCCACCTGCCTTGGCCTCCCATAGTGCTGGGATTAGAGGCCTGAGCCTCCACGCTTGGCCTCTTTTCTTTTCCTATTTCCTTTCTACCAGCCTGGCAGATGCGTCCTCTCTCTGCTGCCTTGGTGAATACCTGCCTGTCTGCAGCAGCAACTTCTCACCCCCAACATTGGCTGCCAATTAACCTTTAAACCTTTTACAACCAGATCACCATGGGCTTCATGCTCAAAGTGTAAAGTGAGAATGTAAAGTATGAGTAAATGGATTCACATCAAGGTTTTGGGGATCATCTTAGATACTTAGAGGCTTTTTATACTTAGAATCTGGTTTCTGCAGCAATTCTTCAACAGAGAGAAAAATCCAGACATAAAAATGGGATTCAGGCCAGGCACAGTGGCTCATGCCTGTGATCCCAGCACTTTGGGAGGCCGAGGCAGGTGGATCACCTGAGGTCAGGAGTTCGAGACCAGCCTGGCCAACATGGTGAAACCCCATCTCTACTAAAAATACAAAAATTAGCTGGCCATGGTGGCATGCACCTGTAATCCCAGCTACGCGAGAGGCTGAGGCAGAAGAATTGCTTGAACCTGGGAGGTGGAGGTTGCAGTGAGCCAAGATTGTGCTATTGCACTTCAGCCTGGGTGACAAGAGGGAAAGTCCATCTCAAAAAAAAAAGAAAAGAAAAAAAAGAATGGGGTCCAGGAATATGTTTTCACTGCTTTTTGTCAATCCTCTCTCCAGCTCACATTTCACCCACACATGCTTGGAGGGTGCCTCTGGAAGGACGACAACAACTTGCCCCTCCATTTTTCTCATGTTGGTAATTCATTGTCATCCCTAAGGCTGGAAAGGGCATTAAAGATCAGGCAGTTCAACTCCAAGTTCAATTCAGAAATTATTTCCTCCATCCATCCTTCTGCTCCAGAACCTTGACTAACTCTTCCAGATCCAGTGCTTGGTGCTGTGAGATCCAACAGGGTCTTGCCTTCAGGGAACTCACATCTGAGAAGGGAGACAGGCATGTAAAGAACCCCTACAGTGGAGTGTATAATGTGCCAGAGGGGAGAGTGACCAGGTTTCTCAGGGAAGGAGATGCTCTCCTGGGATCATGAAGGATGAATTCACCAAGCAGGGAAATGGCGGAAGAGCTCCAAGCAGCTGTCAATATTCCTACCACCAGAACTTGCCCTGTCAATCAGGCCACTTCTTACTCAGACTCCCTAACTTCTGCACAACCCCTTGCCTTTCTCTCAGACTTTATTCACCCACTTTGCTTGTCAAAAAACGTTCCCAGGCACTTCATCTGTAAAGATCCTGTACTGAGTCCTGGAGACTCCTGGCCTTGAGGAGCCCACAGCTTGGTGGGGGATGGATGCATAGAAAGCCAATGACCACATAGTGTGGGCATAGGAAGGTCAGAACTGAGGAGCCAGCAACAAACGCTATCTGAGCCATCCTTGGGAGGACAGGGGAGAATTTCTGCAGGAGGCAATATATAACCTGACATCTGAGCTATGGAATATCCTACATCCTCATAGCACTCCTTTAAGGTAGGCCTTATTATTCCATTTTATATATGATAAAACTGAGGCCCAGAAAAGGGCAATGCCTTACGCAAGGTCACATAATTAGTGAGGGGGGTAGGTATGCATTCACCCCTGGGTACCCAGTAGCAGAGGCGGAAGTGGCACTATTGGAAGAACTGGGCCTCAGGGGCTAGGACAAGAGGTGGAATGTTCAGAAGCATGGAGGGAGGAGCAGAAGCTGAGAACCTGGAGCTGATGGAACCGACGGGTTGTACCATCTCTCCCAGACACATAGTGGAGCAGAGAAGGGACAGGAATATCCAGCAGGGCATCAGCTTGCAGCTTCAGGTCAGCAGAGCTGGCTCAGTCCTTAGACACCATCTTATCCAGCCCACGGGGAACAGGTTTGTCCAGGGAAATTGATGAGGATGCATAGTATCACAGTGGCTGACCTGGGCTAGATAGAATTCAGAGGCTCTGTCCTCCAGCCCAGTGCTCCACCCATTGCCCCAGCTGCCACTACATTGTTCAATCCAATCTACATTTACTGATGGTGTGCTCTGGATTGGACACTCTTCCAGGCACCATGGAGACCACAGGGGTCCTCCCCATCACTGCTGTCAGGAGCTTTCAGCTGCATGCGGGAAGTCAGATCGGGCTCCAAGACCTAGACTCCAAGTAGCATGTGGGAAGTGAGACAGCAGCAGACATAAACACAGTGCTGGGGAGTGGGGTGAGGACGACCTTAATGGCACAAGTGCCATGAGCAATCCTTAGACTTCAGATCTCCCATCTGTCCCAAGAAAAGACTGGAGTCAACAATCTCTGAGGTCTGCTAGTTCAGACGGTCAAGCCTCTACCTTCCTTTTCCTTGCAAGGAATGGGAGGCAGGGCTGGGTCCAGCTTCTGGTAGGTTAGGGAATGGGAGGCAGAGGAAGTGGCTTGAGCTGCTTGAGCCACCCCCGCCTGCCCACCCCAGGGCTGTCCCATTACTGGCAGGGAAATCACAGACTCAGCGCTCAGACATCTGGGAGGTGCTGGGCGGCCTGGGTATTTTTAGAAGGCCAGAGGCAAACATGCCCGGAATCCTGGGTGTTGCTGAGCCAAAGAAGCTGGGAGGCCAGCAGAGGGTGAACCAGAAGAGGTGGCCTCATCCCTGGTCCTAACTTCACCAAGGTCAGCTGGCCTTGCCTTTCCCCAGAGGCTAGTGCTCCGGCCTATGGTGTGCAAGCTCTGGTTCCCCAGACTTATCACTCACTTCTGCTTCCTTCTGGGCAGTCAGATGCAGAGATGTTACAGGGCCTCAGGGAGAGCACTTGATCTCTTGATTCATTCAGCCAGTTCTTTCTGTGCTTCCCATGGTCCAGGTGAGCTGCTGGGCTCTAGGGATACAGAATAGAAAGGAGGCAACCCTGGAGGGGCTCAGATCTGTTGGGTGGGGGGAGGGATGGTGGGAAGATGGGAACACAGTAACACCTTGAGATCACTTTGGAAGAAGAGGAAGTATGGGCCTGAGGGAGCTCAGAGGGTCCCCATCTCCCAGGGTTGCCACAAGGACCAGCTGATTATCTGTGGGCAAAAATGTAAGCTGCCAGCTAGGGGTCAGCTCAGGGTATAACTAAGCTGTGATTATCAGTCCTTTCTAGAGCCATGCCTTTTCCTTTAGCATGATTTCTGAAAGATAACATCTCAGAAGTAGAATACAAAGTAAGAATATCTTTTCAGCTGCTGACTTATCAACTACCAGAAAAAGACAGCCCAGTTTGCACTGACAGCTCCGTCTCTGTCTCCTTCTCCCCATCCTATCCCTTCCAATCCCGCCAGGCAAATCCACACTATCATATTACAGATAAAGACTCAAGTTCCGGAGAGGCAGGTCCAGCCCAGGTCAGCTCTGAGCTGTCTGTGACCTGCAGATTCCCAGATGGTCGAAACCACAGGAAGGACGCTCCCAGGCCTGCCTTTCAGAGGAGGAGGGCTGGGGCATGGGGTGGGCAGAGGGCAGGAGTCCAGCCCCACACTGGACCCCATCACAATTGACACTGCACCTTAAACCCGATCTGTCCCGCTCACTCCCCGGGATTGACTGACCTTTCAGCCCAGGATTTCTCAAACTGGTCTCTTCAGTTTCATGAGAGTTTCCAGCCTTATTCATGGATGTCTGCAGATATGCTACCTGAATTTTTTAAGTTTTGTACGTTCACTTTAATGATAATCTAAACACGTTAATATGAAAATATTCTGGCTTGACTGGAATGCACAGCATCTTATGAAAGAGGCTGCTCTAAGCATCAGTGTCCACGTCCGGATTTATCAGCAGACTAGTTCCAAAGAATCTAAGGGAACCACATTTAACGTCAATGCCATGTCTCGAACTGACTTAATCAAGTTTGAGACTCATTGCTCTAGCTAAAATACTTGTTTCCTTCCTGTAAGGTCCTGGGTAGAGAAAGAAGGATCTCAGTTGGGATCAGAGACATGGGTTCTAATTTTGTCTCTGCTTCCAACTCACTGAATAGCCATGAACAATTCCCTATCTGTGTCTCGTTCTAGATCTCGGTTTATTCATTTGTAAAATGGGAAGTATGAGTTAGACTATCCCTATGGTCCCTTCTGGCTCTCACATGTCAGGATTCCAAATTGTGATTGAGCTGCCCTCTCACAGCCACCCCCACCCACCCCACACCCCCACACCATCCCCACTGAGGCCCAGTGCTGCCGGGGGCTCCTGGGTGGAAAAGTAGAGCCTCCAGGAGGGCGGGTGTCAGGCAGATGTAAAGGGGGTGGCCTGAGTGGGATTGAAGGTCATCAGGAAGAAAACCACCAGGCCAAAGAGAGTACTTAGACCCAGCCAGGCTGTCAGCTGAGACCTTCCTCCCCAGGCCAGGAAGGCTCCTCCCAGGATAGTGGGGGGTCAGGGAACCCAGCCCTCACCTGTGTGGGATTCTCCTCTAAGATTCACTGTCAGCCATCCACCCTCCTACCCCACAGCACTGCCAGGAACCTAGAGCAACATTCTCCTATAACCCCCTTCCCCATCCCAGCTCACACTGGGGTCTCAGTGAATAGGGCCCCCAGATAATGCCAGAGCCACCTCACAGACTAGACCTTCCTCAGCTCCCATCCTTTGGGCTTGCCCAACTTCTATAGATTGCCTAGAATTCAGATTAGGAGTTCCCTCTGTCAGGAAGCTCTCCCAGATCCCCCATCCCAGGCAGGCTCAGGGCCTTTATCCAACCTGCCATCTGTACTATCCTCTGTCCCTGCACTGATGCATCTTAACTTTCTGTTGATCTCTCCCTCCTGGCTCCCAGCTGCCTTTGTTAATTCAGACATTGTGGTGATGACATCTTTCTCACTTTGCTGGGAAAAGATTTGAAGCTCTGTCCCTTGGCCAAGGAATTATAGACCTGGAAAAGCACCTGGAGTAGTAGGAAGTTTTCTCCTGACCTCAGGGCTCAGACATGCCTGCCCTCCAAGTCAACAATCAGCAGCACTGGGGGCAGGCTTTTCCTGCAAAGGACAGTTTGCTGAACAGATAAACGAATCTGGGCACCCTACATCCAGGCCTATCAGTTTGTCCTATCTTGTCGTTCTCTACCCTAAGGAGTCTTCTGGGGACACAGGCCAGAGGAGTGATGTCACATGGGAAGACAGGGCAGGATGGGAGGGAGGAATGGGACTAAGGAAATGCTTGGGGAGTAGGTGGGGTGTCCCCATCACATCTAGGTGGAGGTGGCTATGTCTTCATCTGGGTGTGAGACCATCCTAGCTTTCAGTGGCCTGGTGCCCACCCTAGCCCAGTTGAGGAGCCTTCAGAGGCCAGAGGTCATAGGTCATCACCTCCCAGAGAAACCCTGCCCTGCCCCAAAGTTGTCTGTTCCCAGCATACCAGCCCAGGGGAGAGAGAGCATGGGGCAGTGAGTCACGAAAGTGTATGGCTTTGGGCAGATCACACTCCCATCTGTACAATGAAGAGGTGGACTCTGTAAACCCTAAGGGCTCATCTGGTCAGGACAGTCTGTAGGCAGATTAAGTAGAAGAGACTGCTCCTGTGTGCAGGTGCTGGCTGGATGCTCCCATGCCTCTCGTCCCATCTAACTGCTTGGCCAAGGAGGGAAAAAGCTTTGTGGAAAGCTTTCCCTCTGCTTGAGGCAGAGAAAGGTGGCGTGGATATTTTGTATATGTGATAAAAATATATGTGGAATATAAAAATTACAATTTTAACTATTTTAGATGTACAGTGATATACAATGCAGTGTCATTAAGTACATACACAATGTTATGCTCCACTATCCATTTCCAAAGCTTTTTTTTTTTTTTTTTGAGATGGAGTCTTGCTCTGTTGCCCAGGCTGGAATGCAATGGCATGATCTCGGCTCACTGCAACCTCCGCCTCCCAGGTTCAAGCAATTCTTCTGCCTCAGCCTCCTGAGTAGCTGGAATTACAGGCACCTGCCATCATGCCCCTCTAATTATTTTGTATTTTTGTAGACATGGGTTTCACTATGTTGGCCAGGCTGATCTTGAACTCCTGACTTCAGGTGATCTGCCCTCCTAAGCCTCCCAAAGTGCTGGGATTATAGGTGTGAGCCACTGTGCCCAGCCCATTTCCAAAGCTTTTTATCATCCCAAACAGAAACTCTAGAATTATTACACATTAACTCCCCATTCCCCTTCCTCCTACCCGTGGTATCCTCTTATTCTGCTTTCTGTCTATGAATTTGCCTTTTCTAGGTACTTCATATAAGTGGGATCATACAATACTTGTTTTTGTGTGTATCTGGCTTCTTTCACTTAGCACAATGTTTTCAAGATTCATCCATGTTGTACATGTGTCAGTACTGCATTCCTTTTTAAAGGCCGAATAATATTTCACCTTATGGATATACATTTTGTTTAGCCATTCATCTGTTGATGGAAAATTGGGTTATTTCCACTTTTTGGCTATTGAGAATAATCTTGCTGTGAACATGGGTATACAAGTATCTGCTTAAGTGTCCTTTCAACTTTGGGGGGTATAGACCTAGAAAGGAAATTGCTGGATCAACATGGTAACTCAGTGTTTCACTTCTTAAGGAACCACCAAACTGTTTTCCACAGTGGTTATACCATTTTACATTTCTACCAGCAGTGCACTAGGGTTCCAATTTTCCTACATCCTTGCCAACATTTGTAATTTTTCTTTGAACAAAAAATTATATCCATCATAATGGGTGTGAAGTGGTATCTCATTGTGGTTGGCCTGGCTATTTTTTTCAAAAAGCATATTTGGCCAGGTGCAGTGGTTCATGCCTGTAATCCCAACCCTTTGGGAGGCCAAGGCAGAGGATTGCTTTAGTGCAGGAGTTTGATACCAGCCTGAGCAGACTCCTGTCTATACAACAACAACAAAAATAATAATTTAAGAAAAAATTAGCTAGGCACAGTGGTGCACACTTGTAGTCCCAGCTACTTGGGAGGCTGAGATGGGAGGACCACTTGAGCCCAGAAGTTCAAAGCTGTAGTAAGCTATGATTACACCACTACACTCCAGCCTGGATGACAGAGCAAGACCCTGTCTCTAAATAAAAAACAAAGCAAAACAAAACAAAAACTGTATTTTAGCTACAGGGTTCTTTTATCAGAGGAAAAGTTACCCAAAGGCTACATGAAGCCTTTGGTGAGGAGCTGGTAGTGGTTAACTGGAGGCAAGAAGGGCAGGTAAGGTCGCATGGGGCTGATAACTGTGCATGTGCGTGTGCGTGCATGTGTATGTGTGTGTTGAGGGGGTGCTCATGTGTGTGTGAGGGCACTTTCTCTTGGTCTCCCTCTCCCTGTCTTGCCCCACACAGAGGTCCTTTCTGAGGAACCCAGTGGCATAGTATAAAAGTCCCTGACTAATGGTCACTGAAGTCACTTCCTTTCTGGGGTACTTACCGGGAGGAGGCCATGTGTAACAGGGGCAGGAAGCTTCTCTCTTTCGTCCTTAGAGGAGGACTTAGCAAGTCACCTTGGAGGAGGCCCTCTCTGTTCTATCCACCACTTGAGTTTATCAGATGTAAATAGCGCCTGGAAAAACAAAACAGGACCTTTTGTGACCCAACAAAGGCCACCGCTCCCAATATCAAATGGGATGCAGAGCTGAAGAAAAAGGCAACATATTTGGGAGGAGTGGGACATGGACAAAGGAGCCCCAGGGCACAAATGGAAGAAGGCCCAGTCACTTTCCTTGTGAGGTTCAAAGTTATCTGGCTGCTAAGATGACCATGCCCAGTGAGCCCCACTTGTCGGAAGGAAAGAACCCCTGAGCCTCCAAGGATGGGGGCCTTGGACTTGTGGCCAGGCTTAACTCTGGGGTTGAGGACCTAGAAGCCCCTCTGGACCTTCCTCCTGGTGAAACTTACCAGAGCTCAGGAGTGTGAATGAGAGCTTGGATTTTGGGGTCTTGTGTTCATGGCTGCTAGGGCTCTGAACAGTAAGATGGAGCAAGATTGGGGATCAACAGTGCCTTTGGTGGAAAGGAGTTAGTCTAGTCCCTGTGGGTTTTGAGCACTCCTGTGAGATGGGGGAAGGCCTCCAGAGGGCCATATTGGACTTCCTGCTGATAAAATCTTGTGGAGCTCAAGCAATTAATGGGGAAAAAATTTGACCATAGTTTTTACCTTAACCTGGTGGAGGGACCACACAAGTTACATGCAGTTCTCAAGTTATTTGGTTCTCTAGTTCCAGAGGTGGGGCAGGATGACGGGGACCAGGAAAGTATATTATTCCTTTTTGCACCCAAGCCAGCTCAAGACAACCCTGGGAAATGGGAGGGAAAGTCTCTGGGCCTCTTTACTTACTTAGGTTTCCTTGGTGGGTCCCCTTCAGGAGCCGCTGCTCATCTTCGGGATTCCACTATGGCCCCTTGCCTAGGTCTACAGCCCATGATAGTACTCAAATGCTCAGGCTATTTCCTGTTCACTCTCTCTACAAAGCTTATCCAGCCTGGGTCCAGGTTCCTCCGTTCCCCATTAGGAGCACTAAGCTCAGCTAATAGACCAAATTGACCAAAGGAGCTGATGACAACAGTTGGTTAATCCAGCCACTAAGGGCTTCTCATGCAACCCTTCCCTGACTCCATTCGCATTTCACCAAGGATCACAGTTACTCCAAAGGCACAACAATCTGAGCAAAAGGTTGCTGGAATGTACTGCTTCAACAGCCTTTCAGCTCTGTTGTGCAAAGAAGGTGTAATTCTACTGGTGGAATTTTAGGCACTTTGAAAGAATGTTTGGGAAAATAGTTTGTTGCAAATAGGCAACCTTTGCTCACCCACAGAGAAGACAGCATTTTCTGCCTACACATGAGGGAGCCTACGTGAGGCCCAGCTCCAGCTGTGACCTTCAGTTCCACTCCCTAGGCCAAGAGGTTAAATTAAGATCACCCATTAGTTCAGAAGCAGGTTAGACCAGTCACCATAAGCATGTGCCTGGTCAACCAAACTTGGTTATGCAAAAGGAATCTTTAGTCTGCAATGTTTTGCACACCCAGCACACAAATTAAAACATTTCTTCTTGACTACACTTGGAAGGAAAAGAAAGAAAAGCAGGATAAAGGGCAAGATAAGAGAAGACAGCAAGTGCCAAGGAACTGAATCCTATCAGCCACCAAACCTTCATTTAAGCAGCCTGCTCATCTATGACCTACATTTATGAATTCTTTCTTGCAACCAACCAATCAGCCTTCATTCAGCTAATCAGTGAATGAACCAGTCTTCATTCAATCAAGCATTCTGTATTAATTGGAACTACTAATTTCATTCATTCATTCACTTTCTCTAACAAATCAACCTCCATTCAACCAACAAAAGAATAAGTAGTTATTCATTCTTCATTTATTCAACTAAGTATTCCAAATATCAAAGCTCAGGGCTGCAAGAGACCTCAAAGACCTCAAAGTTCAACCGACTGCAACCTTATAGGAATTCTGTCCATTACAACCTTGCCAAAATACATAGCTCATTACCTTCAAAGGTTGCCTGGTCTGTTATGGAGCAGCTCTGACTGTGAGAAAAGTATTTTAAAAGCTGAAATGGAGTCTGCTGTCCTTGTAACATCCATACCTGGTTCTGATACTTCCTTCCAGGCCACCAGTAACAGCTCAGCTTCTGTGCTTGGAGACCTTATCTGCTGGTAAAGATGGAGATTATGTCCTCTGCAGCCCCTTCTCTCCCTCCCCTGTCCCTATGGGTGATGTTCCCTTATTGTTCTAGCCTCTCTCCTCTGGTCAGGAAGGTACCACTCAGTCCAGGGCTTTCTCCTGGTTTGGGATTTGGAATGGGAGCCCACATTCTAAGTGTGATGTGGTAAGGGAACAGTCACCCCAAGTTCTGAATGGACCAAGCTCCAGAGTGTTTGTCATGCCAGCCATTTTGCTCAAGGGCTCTCCTCTCACCCGGTTCCACAAGCCTCCACCTCCCTTATCTACAGCTGAATGCCTCAGGGCAGCTAAACTATGGACTTGCTGGAGATTTCAGAGCTGGTCCAACCCAAAAAGCTCAGGTCCCAAACTGGAAGACAGGGATTAAGTGGGCCAGCCATTCATTCCTCTGAGGAATTTGAACCTGAGATCTGAGGAGGAAGCTAAGTTGTTGGAAGCAGAAGATGAAGGAGGAAGACTCAGAAAAGAGGGAGTGGGTAGGTGCCTGAGTCAGTGCAGGCCATGAGAAAGCAAAAGCTGAGCTGGGGCAAGGGACGGGAGGGATCCACTGCATCTATAGAGTTGTGGGAGCAAGTGACAGCACAAAATGACGAATTTAAACAGAAAAATAATGTGTTAAAAGGACTCTAGGTAATTTGCATAAACTGATCTCCAGTTAAGGGGATGATTTAGCAGTGTATTATATATTTGGTTCTAAAGAATTATAACACATGACAGGAAAAAAATATGTTTCAGAAAATGTAGGTAATTCTGTAAAGTGATGAATATGTTAATTAGCTTGATTGTGGTAAGCATTTCACAATGTGTACCTATGTAAAAATATCACATTGTACACCTTGATTATATATACATTTTATATCTCAATTATACCTCAGTAAAGCTGGAAAAAATATGGCTTCAAATTAATATTTTTCCTTCTGGGTACATAATTTTAAAAAAGTATTTGATGTTGTAATTATAAATACATACAATATTTAAAAATTACCATATAAAATTATATATTTTATATTGTATATTTGTAATTTTTATATTGTATATTTTATAATTTTTACAATATAAAAATTATTTTATATTGTAATTTGACATCCATGTCATGTACAATTATTTAAAAATCAAGTTGTTGTTCTCATATATAACAAAAATTCAGATCTGAAATTATATAATGGTATTACCATCATGAAAAGAAAATTTGAAACTTCCTCCATGCCTTTTAAGGAAAATATACCTAGGTAGGTTGCAGGGTTTTGGTTTGCTGAGAACGAAGTCTTGTTCAGGGTCAGGGTGATGGCCTTTCCTATGCTAGATCGCAGCCTTATATATGACGGGTAAGGAAGAGAACCCCAGAGCTAATTGTGCTATAAAAAAAGGTAGTGTGGGGAGAGGGCAGGAAAGGTGGAGGTGGGGGTCACTGGAGAGGAGAGGAGCCTGGGGTTGCTTGAGAGGAGAGAGAGTTGCTGTGGACTGTTTGATGTAAAACACTCCTCCATCTCTAGACAGAAATCTACAGTACAATAACCATTCCTCACTAAGGCCTTGAGGTAAAGATTTATTTTGGGGCAGTTCTAAGAGAAGTACTGAGTCTTGCTCTTTGGTGAGGGGTGTAAATGGAGGCACACACTTCGACTGCGTTTTAGCATCCTGCCCAAGGTTTTGTTGTTTTTTGTTTTGAGACAGAGTCTCACTCTGTCACCCAGGCTGGAGTGCAGTGGTGCAATCTCGGCTCACTGCAACCTCTGCCTCTGGGGTTCAAGCCATTCTGGTGCTTCAGCCTGCCAAGTAGATTACAGGCGTGTGCCACCACTCTGAGCTATTTTTTGTATTTTTAGTAGAGACGGGGTTTCACCATGTTGGCCAGGCCGGTCTCGAACTCCTGACCTCAAGTGATCCACCTGCCGCAGCCTCCCAAAGTGCTGGGGTTATGGGATTACAGGTGTGACCCACCGTGCCCAGCTCCTGCCCAAGTTTTTTGATGGGCCATTCAATTCTCAGCTGAAACTGAGTATTAATCATTACCCTATGTAACGAACCAAATGTGAGCCTCCCTCTCCATCACTGCCAAATTACCAGGGCAGGCCGATCCAGCTGAAACAGAGTTGGTGTTGGAATGTTTCCCCAAAGCCAGGGGGAAGTTATATCTTTGAGGTCAGCATTCTGACCTAAGAATGAATTTTTCAGAAGGTGTATTAATTAGGATTCTTTGGGTTGCAAATCATGGAAATTCATCTCTAGTATGTTAAGGAAATCAAATAAAGCCCAAACATAAAAGGGGATTTTGGAATTATTGGCTCACGTAATATGAAACCCAGGAGTATGGCTAGCTTCAGGTATGGCTAGATCCAGGCACACAGGTTAAGTCACCAGGAATCTATCTCCATCTCACCACTCTCTGTTCCTCTGTGTTGGCTTCCCTCTCAAGTTACTCTCCCCATGTGGCAGAAAAGTAACTTCCAAGAGTTGCATCTTGACATCATCAGCCCTGCTAGAAAATGTCGACCTTCCCAATAGTTCTGGGGAAAGTACCAGTCTCATGTAGGTAACCGGATAATTTTCCCAACTCTGGAGTTGGGAATGTGGGGTCTACCACATACGAACTCCTTGAACTGAGAGTAGTGATGGGAAAGTCTCTCAAGGGAAATCAAGGTGCTGATAGCAGAAATGAGAGTGGCAAAACAGCAGCCAGTGAAAAATGAGGACACGTACCCTGTGCAGTGAGCTCAGGGACTGATGTCAAAAAAACCCCAAACTTCCTTATGTGACCCAGGCTCGAAACTGATATTTAATCCAGCCTTGAAGGACACATGATTTATTAAGAAACCAGTGTCTCCAGGAAGGGGTGAGGTGGACTGAGGCAGATACCCTGGGCTGATTTGGGTCCCCACTCCCTCTCCTTTTGGCCTTAGCTACAGAGACAGGATTTCCTGGAGCTGGATCTGCTGCTGCAGGGCTGGCTACCAGACAAGCACTGAAATCCTAAGTCAAGGCCACATACTACCAAAACAGAGAAACGTTTGCAGGAATGCAGCCGCAGGGATAAAAAGAGGATGCTTAATTTGTGATTAGAGCTTCCTACTGTAATGTTACAGGATGGTGGTAGGAGAGAGGGAGAGAAGTGGGAAAAATTAAGAGATTTTAGGCTCTGACAGCAAGAATCAAACATGGATTGAGAGCCGCAAATCAATCCCTCAATTTCTACACAAGAATGACCAGTGTCACTTAAGGAATATGCAGTGAGAAGGAGAGGCCAAGATTCATAGGATAACAGGAAGGAGAAAAGCTCTCCCAATATGCACTAAGATTGAAGAGATGTGTGCTATGAGCCATAAGATGTGCTTGACCACAGCATGGAGAATCTGGTCCTGCTAGAAGAGATATCTGTGGATGTAATTTATAGGGAAACCTCATTTTCTGAAAAAAAGCAGAATTCCCTGGAAACTGGATTTCCTGTGCTGGATATCTTCCATTTCCTACACTTTCTCACCCTGCTCTCTATAGGAAGATGACCACTACAGCCTTAATTAACAACAGTCTGTGCTTCTGGCTCTGGGTTGGGTTTGGCCAATGGAGAGGCCCAGCTGGAGATGAGAGGAAGGGAGGAGAGGGAGATTAGGGTATTTATTCCCGCTTTTTTTTTTTTTTTTTGAAATGGAGTTTTGCTCTTGTTGCCCAGGCTGGAGTGCAATGGCATGGTCTTGGCTCACTGTGACCTCTGCCTCCTGGGTTCAAGCGATTCTCCTGCCTCAGCCTCCCAAGTAACTGGGATTACAGGCATGCGCCACTATGCCCAGCTAATTTTGTATTTTTAGTAGAGACAGGATTTCACCATGTTGGCCAGGTTGGTCTTGAACTCCTGACCTCAGGTGATCCACCCGCCTTGGCCTCTCAAAGTGCTGGGATTACAGGCGTGAGCCCCTGTGCCCGGACTTACTCCTGCTTTTTCTTGTGATACTCCCTTGGGCTGGCCCTGTCCCTCAACTAGACTCAACTGCCCCTCTCAAAGTGGCAGACTTTCTGTGACTTTTTCTCATTCCAGATTCCGGTAACTGCTCTGTCTTCTTGGCCATTCAAGCCTAAAGGTGGTGACAACTCTGCTGTTCCCCTACACTTTGTAAATACTCCCTTCATAAATAAAACCTCCTTCCATTTTCATCTGTTTTCGTCAGAATCCTGAATGATACTACCCCAACATTCTCCCCATTAGGTAAGGTGATTTGAAAGGAGGAAGGTGGGGCTGAGCTGGGCAGTCCTCAGAGAATATAAGCGAACTACAGAGTTCTGGCTGGAGGAGCCAGTACTAACTGGGGAGTTGGAGGGAATGCAGACACCACTCAGCCTCCTGAATCTGAGACCCTGCAGGACGGGGTTGGGGCAGGCAGGAGATCAGCACTAACAGAAGGTTCTCGGAGCCAGCCTGAAGCCGGGGGCTAAAGCCCTGGGGATACTCCCTGGGGATACCAGACTGGGAGAGTCTGGTCAGCAAGAGGATTGGCACCTGCAGGCACCTCACAGGACCCTGAACATGTGGTCAGATTGAAGGACAAACTAAGGGACGCCAAGGACTCAGGAGTTTGAAACTTTCTGGCACTCATTTTCATCGTGACCAGGAAGGCCACCTTGTGGCAGATGCCCTCTGAAGAAGCTCAGTAAATGCATCATTGTTTTCCCTTTACAGGAGATGGGGATCTCAGAGCTGAGGCAGGCAGGGGCCAACCTACTGCTGGGAGGATCAACGATTTGGGGACGGGACTTGTCTCTGAAGGCAGCGGAAGTGAGAGAGGGGTCCAGATGGAAAATTCCACCAGCACCCCCTAGCCCCTTTGGATGCTGATGCTTCTACATTTCAACCAGCAGTGGTTCCAAATCTCCATGTTTCTCTTCCTCGTCAAAGCCAAATGTGGGGCTGAGGAGGCAACCAAGAGGATGCTTGAAGAGGCTGAGGGGTGCCTGCAAGAAGGGGAGGAGCTTCTCCGGGCATGCTCACTGAGCTCGAACCCTGCAGGCTCATCCTGTGCTGCTGTGGAAATAAAGTTGTGGCGAGGAAGCAGGGCTGTGAGCAGGGAGGACCTGGCCTGTGTTCTTGTGAGGCTGGGGTCATTTGTGAATATAAATAATGGACCAGAGAGTTCTGAAAGTAGCAGCCCCATGGAGGGGCCTGGGTCAGCAGAGCTTGTGAAGACCAGGGTATGGTGGGATTGGGAGGAAAATAGAGGCACCCCGTCAGTTCTTCATACTTCGCATGGCTCCATGGGAAAGAGCATAGGGGTTAAAAGAGGGGTAGGAACCAGAGAGCCAGCCGGCAGCCACGGGGCCAAGCAGTGGGCCCCCAGACCTGAAGGAGGGGCTAGGGGACAGACAGATGGCAGGGTAAAGGAAGGCCAGGCTGCCCATATCTGTGGGAGTCCTGGGCAATGAGGGGGCCAAGGTAGGATTGAACCCCCCAGAACTATACATATCACCTCTGTGGAGACCACCACATCACAGATGCTACAAAGGGTAGACAGAACCAGAGTAAAGCCAGGGAGCCCTTTCCCCTGCAGAGTGAAGTCAGGCCAGCAGGAGATCTCACCAAGCTGCTTCTCCACCCCCAGGGGCTAGTGGCCAGAAAAGAGAGCAGAGTGTGTAACTGGCATGCCATTCCCCATTCCACAGCAAGCCCTTCAAGCACAATTCTAGCCTGGCTGAGGTAGGAGGAATGCCATTAACTGGATAGGAGATTGAAGTTTTAAACTAGACTGGTCTGAGTTTTAATAATTGAACTTCAATTAAATAATTGAAGTTATTTAAAAGAAAAACCTCTATGACGTTTAACAAAAAGAGGAAAGTGTCAAGAAAAAATAAAAGCAAAAAAGCAGGCAGGCATGGTGGCTTACACCCGTAATCCCAACACTTTGGGAGGCCGAAGCAGGAGGATTGCTTGAGCCTGGAAGTTTGAGACCAGCCTCAGCAACACAGTGAGGCCCCATCTCTACAAAAATAAAAAATGAGCCAGGTGTGGTGGCATGCACCTGTAGTCCCAGCAACTTGGGAGGCGGAAGTGGGAGGATCACTTGAGCTCGGGAGGTTGAGGCTGCAAGTGAGCTATGATAGTGCCACTGTACTCCAGTCTGGGCAACAGAGTGAGACCTTGTCAAAAAAAATAAAAATTAAAATTAAAAAAAAAAAGGCAGAATTTTTCCATGTGTCTGCCTCAACAAGTAAAAATTCCTCAACAACCAGTTGCAGTAACACAGTGGCCACTGCCCTCCCATCTCTACTGGAGTGCCTCCAGGAACCTGAGAAAAGAGCATCTGAACCAGAGTGCCTGCGAAAGTCCTGAGACTTACTCTGATTGGATCATCTTGGGTCACAAGGCCACGCCTGACCCAATCACTGTGGCTGGAGGATGGATGCACTGATTGGTCAAGCCCAGGTCATGTTTCCCCCACTGGAGTTGGCTTCCCTGGAACCGCAGTGCTCCCAAAAGAAATGAGAGAACTGCAAGGAAGAGAGAAGGGGGATGAATGTGTTATGCCCAGACCGTTTGTTCCCCAAAGAAGACCACCAGAGTCCAGAGTCAAAGCCAAGCGGCAAGGATCTTTACTACAAGTTCGAACTTGGTCCCTCCATTCCACAGCATACAAGAGGGCCTCGAACAATGCGAGTGCTTGCCCTTTATAGCCCGATGTAAACAGGATATGCAAAGTTACAGGGAACAAGGTAATTCTCTCGGTTATAGCATTACAATTGGTTAACATTATACATTTAGCATTCCTTATCGGAGATCTCCCAGGTGATGTTTTTCTGAAGTTTGAAAGAAATATGGAGGAATGTGATTGTGCTGGGCTCAGGAAGTTGGGAGATATATGGGGGATGTGCCTCATTCCTTTCATTCCCCTCTTCTTTTCAGGTAACTCTAGAGCCAATCTTGGGTCTTATAAGTCTGACTCTGTTTCAGCATTTACAGGTTGGTATTGGGCTCTGAGGACCATGAGCTGAACAGTATCAAACCTTTCTCTGACAAACTGCAAAATTCTGTTAACAACACAAGGTCCTAC
>NW_012101530.1:316578-319633 GCF_000951045.1 Mandrillus leucophaeus | reverse complement strand
GGGGAGGGATTGCACTGGGAGTTATACCTGATGTAAATGACGAGTTGATGGGTGCTGACGAGTTGATGGCTGCAGCACACCAACATGGCACAAGTATACATATGTAACAAACCTGCACGTTATGCACTTGTATCCTAGAACTGAAAGTATAATAAATAAATAAATAAATAAATAAATAAAAAAGATAAAGAAACTAAAAAAAAAAAAAAGTGAAGACAAAACAATGATATTCTCAGACAAGCACAACAAATCAATGGATAAAACGGCTGGCAGATCACAGCAAGACATATACCAAAGGTAGTTCTTTCAATAACAGAAAAGTTATACCTGACAAAAACATGAATATACAGAAAGAAATGAAGATCACTAGGAAAAGAGGACAGATAAAAATAAATGTTGACTGTTTGGGAGGATTAAAAATATATGTATGATTAAAACACATAATAATCCAAATATTGAGAGGAAATGGTAAATGGAATTATAGTGGGGGATTCTACTATTTTCCTAAGATGCATTAGCACAGCCATATTAGACTACTGTAAGTGAAATATGATTACTGTAATTTTTGGATAAAAGAATAGCGAAAAATGTTTAAATAAAAAGCTAATTAAAAGTGGAAATGAAATAGTAAAAGAAAAAACTTGAATAATTCAACAAAAGGAAAGAAAGTTGAGAAAGATGAAGATAAAATAAGACAGGCCAGGTGCAGTGGCTCACGCCTATAATCCCAGCACTTTGAGAGGCCGAGGCGGGCACATCACCTGAGGTCAGGAGTTCGAGACTGCAGAGGAAAAGTTAAATATTAAATTTGAATGTAATTGAACATGGACACAAATAATGGTCACCAAGTCCCGGAACGGGTTGTGTGAGCCCTTGAGGCATTCATCCAGTGTTGTTTCTGAGAAATCTCTATTTCAATCTATTCCTATATATTCATTACTGAAAAACAATGGATAATTGCAAAAACAAGTTGACCTTTCTGTGTTCCTACAGCCCGGTCATTTTATGGCCGTCGACACTGGACCTCATGCCAAACAACTCATTACCAAAAGAGCTAGGGTTCCAGACTGTGCCAAAGCTTTATGAGACCTCTCCTCGTCTGTGCACGGATGAGTGGCTGACTCTGGAGCCCAGGCTGTTCCTTCCCAGCCTAGTCGTGAATCCTCCGTAGTCTGGTGAGTGTGGTGTCCGACTCTGGAGCCCAGGCTGTTGCTTCCCAGCCTGTTGGTGAGTCCTCCATAGTCTGGTGAGTGTAAATATATGTCTATATTTACATATAGATATATATATATCTTTTCCCTTCTCCCCTTTCCATTGCAATTTGCTTATTATATCATTTGCTTATTATATCCATTTGCTTATTACATTAATCTGCTTAATATCTCAATCTGCTTATTATATCATTTTCTTATTATTATACCATTTGCTTATCATATATGCATTGCCATTTTCATGGGATAAAGCTTGTTTACTCCTAAAGGTGTTGTGTATGTGTCTTTTCTTCTCCCCTTGCGCATTTCCCATGCAGAAGAGAGACCAGCTGGGCCAACATGGTGAAACCCCATCTCTACTAAAAATACAAAAACGTTAGCTGGGCATGGCGGCACGCGCCTGTAGTCCCAGCTACTCGGGAGGTTGAGGCAGAAGAATCGCTTGAAGCCAGGAGGCAGAGGTTGCAGTGAGCCAAGATCACACCACTGCACTCCAGCCTGGGCGACAGAGTGAGATTCTGTCTCTAAATAAACAAATAAATAAATGACAATTAGGGAAAAAGTTAAGATGGTAGGTATAATCCCAAATCTATCGTGAATTATTGTGGGTTGACATATGCCCCCTAAAGATATGTTTAACTCCTAAATTCCAGTACCTGTGATGGTAACGTTATTTGGAAGTAGTGTCATTCCAGACATAAGCAAGATCAGGTCATAATGAATTAGCGTGGGACCTAATTCAGTGACTGATGTCTTTAGAATAAAAGAGAAATGTAGATATAGACACAGAGAGAACATGTGAAGAGAGATGCAGAGACTGGAGTGATATGTCTACAAGCCAAGGAACACCAAGGAGTACAGGCAACCACCATGGGCTAGGGGAGATGTCAGCACATATTTTCTTAACCAACTCTGCTGACAACTGTATTTCAGACCTCTAGCCAACAGACTATGAGAAAATAATTCTGTGTTTTTAGTCACACAGTTGGTGGTACTTTGTTATAGCAACTTTAGGAAACTAACACAATTACATTAAATGATAACTGATTATATATTTGAATTTAAAAAAAGACTGTCATGCTGCATAAGAAGGTTAAAGTAAAAACAACAACAACAATATACCGCTTATAAGTGACACAAATACTAAAATGTAAAGGATAAAAAATGAAAGGATAAAGAAAATGTAACAAGCTGACACTAAAAGTAAATAAATCAATAAATAAAAAAGTAGATACAGCTTTAACAATATTAGATAAGCTACACTTTAAAGCAAGAAGCATTACTAAAAACAAAACATATTTATATATGTATAAGATTAAAAAAACTCAACCCACCGGGAAGATATAGCAATTTTAAATTTGCATGCAACTACTTAGCTTTACAATATATAAAGCAAAAGTTATCAGAACTAAAACTAAACTGAGAAAACAGTTATAGTTGATTTCAGCACAACGAATACTAAAGAACAAACATCTTAAAAGTCAGTACATTTCTAGATGATACGAATAATGTAATTAACAAACTTGACTTGGTAACAAACAGCATAGTACTCAAAACTCATATTATTTTCATGTGATCACAGAACATTGGTTTATTGCTGGATAATAACATTTCATACTGGGCCATAAAGAAACTCATACAAATTTCAAAAACAAACAAACAAACAAAAAACACGAATCATTCGTGTCCTCCCAACACGATGGAATTAACAAGAAATCATTCAAGATTGCTTCAAAGAGAATAAAATACCTAGGAATCCAACTTATAAGGGATGTAAAGGACCTCTTCAAGGAGAACTACAAACCACTGCTCAGTGAAATCAAAGAGGACACAAACAAATGGAA
>NW_012101530.1:292161-312148 GCF_000951045.1 Mandrillus leucophaeus | reverse complement strand
GACGAGTTGATGGGTGCTGACGAGTTGATGGCTGCAGCACACCAACATGGCACAAGTATACATATGTAACAAACCTGCACGTTATGCACATGTACTCTAGAACTTAAAGTATAATAATAAAAATAAATAAATAAATAAATAAAAATTTAAAAAAAAACAAGAAATCAAAAGCAAAAAGATAATTAGAAAATCTTCATATGTGAAAATAGTCCACAATAGTCATAAACCATATTGTCAAAGAAAACATCACAGTGGAAATTAGGAAATATTTTGAACTGAAGAATAATAACGTATTAGAATTTATGTGATGCACGTAAGGCTGTAGCTAGAGGGAAAAGATGCCTACATTGTGAAAAGAAGAACGGATGACTATCAACTTTCTAAATATTAATAACAATAAGTTAGTAAAGGACAGAACATTAAAAGCCATTAAACTAGATGAAATACAAAGAAGAGCGGAAATAAAATAGAAGCATAAAGAATAGAAAAAAAAATCAGTACTGGCAAAAACTGAATCTGTGGGAAGAATAATACTGTGTTAGATGACTTCTATAAAGATTGATGAGAAATAAGATACAAATTGCCAATATAAGGAATGAAAAAACTAGTATTATTACAGATCCTGAAATTAGAAGTACATCATAAATAATGCCAATGAATTTTAAAATTTATGAGAAATAAGCAAATTCCTTGAAAACACAGCTTACTAAAAATGATACCAAAAAAGAAAATATGAACTGTGCTAAATATATTAAGTAATAAACTTACAATTAAAAATCTTTCCAGAAATCTAAAAGAATCTGTTGACAAACTGTGAGAATTAATAACTAAATTAGCAAGAAAGATGAGTATGAAGTCACTATAAATATTTGGTTTTTATATGCCAGATATAGAATGTTTTAAAAAAATATAATTCACAGTAATACCAAAAACATCAGATAACTAGGAATATAGCTAACAAAATATATATGCAGTACTTGTATGCTGAAAGTTATAAAATGCTATTGAGGAAAAAACAGGAAAAACCTAAATAAATGGAAGGACTCCTAGTTTTATGTAAATATTTCTTTGCTATTCTTTTAATTTTTATCCAAAAATTACAGCCATCATATTTCACTCTCAGCAGTCAAATATAATTTTGCTGACACATCCTAGGAAAATACTAGAATCCCCCACTTTAATTCCATACATACTTTGGAAAACTCATAATTATAAAGATGTTAATTCTCCTCAATTTTAATTTTATTTATAGATTTAGTACAATCCCAGTTAAAATCTTGATAATTGTTTTTCTGTGGAAACTAGAAAGGTAATTTTAAAAAATTACATGGAAATGGAAAAGGTCAAAAACAGCTATGGCAATCTTTAAAACATAGCACAGGTTTGAACAACTTATACCAACATATATCAAAATCTACCATAAAGCTAAAATAGTTAAAACAGAGCAACAATGATGCACACACTGACAAAAAAGCCAACAGAAGAGACAGAGTCCAGAACAGAAAACATGCAAATAGTTGCCTCAAACACAAGGTGACACTGCCACACAATGGGAAAAGAATGGCCATTTTAGTAAATGCTGCCAAAATGGAAACACAGTCCAATAACAATAAAACGAATTGTAAAATTGTGGTACACTCATACAACGGATTACTACTATTCAGCAACAAGGAAGAATAAACTATACCTACACATAGGAATAGATTTTACAAAATAATTTGATTGAAAAAGAAACAGACACAAAAGATCACATACTACCTGAATTCATTTATTTAAAGTTAAAAATCAGCCAGAACTAACTTCCAAAGCTTTAAGTCAAAATAGTGGTGAGGGGCTGGGCGTGTTGGCTCACACCTGTAATCCTAGCACTTTGGGAAGCCAAGGTGGGTGGATCGCTTGGGCCCAGATGTTTGAGACCAGACTGGGTAACAGGGTGAAACCCCGTCTCTACCAAAAATACAAAAACTTTGCCGGATGTGGTGGCACACACCTGTCGTGGCAGCTGTTTGGGAGGCTAAGGTGGGAGGATAACTTGAGCCTGGGAGATCGAGTCTGCAGTGAACCAAGATCATGCCACTGCACTCCAGCCTGGGTGACAGCAAGACCCCATCTCAAAATAATAATAATAATAATAATAATAAGGAAAGTATCTGAGGTGCTAATAATGTTATAGGTCTTAATCTAGGCACAGGCATTCTAGAGAAATATAAGGTTATGTGAAGCACTCATGAATAAGACTAATAATTCTCTTTCCAGTTTTATGAAAAATATGCTAGAATAAGCATATTGCCTATTTCTTCATATCCCCAGACAGAATAAACAACTTTTTGAAGCTTATGGCCATGTTAGCAACATAAAAAAGTACACACTTTGTAACTCATTCTATAACTTTTTTTTCATTGTGACATTGAAAACATGTATTTATTTAATTAAAAAACTGAGTTTCATCCTGTTTGTTCTCCTGCATGTTTGGGAGTAACTCCCTTTTTTTTTTTTTTTTTTTTTTGGCTGGTACAGAATACTCTGTTATTATCTTCTTGCTATGCTTTGAATCATCCAAGCCAAGACTTGTTTTTAGCATTAAGCCGCTAACCCAGAAGCAAAGAAAACCAGTCACAAGGGATTATCCCTTTCAGGACTGTACTAGAATTATTATACATGTGAATTATTTCAAAATTGGATAATTTTATGTGGCAAAAGGAGGAAGAAAACTATGAATAGAAGAAGGTAGAAGTTGTCACTAATTATTAACTAGTCAATATGAAAATAAACCCTTCCATAAATAGATTTTTATATATTTTTTCCTTACACTAAACTTTCTTCCACTTCTGTTTCTTCCATCCTGTCCACATTGGTGGATTATTTATTGCTATTTCAGTTATACATTTCAAGAGAATGAGGTGACTGATTATATTTTTGCATAGTTTCTTGGTTTAAAATACTGTGAAAGGAATTTATTTTTAAATGTGGAACCTGTTACTATGGCATCAAAAAATGACAACAGAAATGGATAGCGAAGAAATACTCTTAACAACACCTTTAATTCTAGTGACTATAATCATTTAAAATCTCTTGCTCTTGATATAAGCAACTACCACCTTTAAATGAAAGTAGGTATTTCTAAGAAATTCCAAAAGTCACTACCTAAGCTGTATTGCTTTTGTTGATCCCTATTCTCTTTAGAAATGCCTTTCCTACCTCACAGGTTATTACACGATGGGAGATCACTTCATAATCTTAGCTGTTAGCCTTGAAATGTTTCCTCTCTATATATTTCTTCTTAATCTCAATCTTCTTGGCTACCTATTTTATTACCAATTCCTCCATTCCATTTCTAGCATTATCTCACCCTTCAGGCTTTATGCAAGGCACTGTCTCCCTTCCTCACAACTATGACTCAGTAAACCATCTTTTGGCAACCCTTAATAAATACGCTACTTCATCCTGGTGAGGCAGCAAATTGGCCCAGAAAGCCAGACTTTACCACAAGGAATTGCCCCCAGGCAGCCAAAGCATTTCTGGGAGTTCTGTGCATTCAATTCCACAAATATTTCCTGAGTGCCTACTACGTGCCCAGCACTCTGCCAGGTGCTGGAAAGAAAATGATGAGTAAAACAGGCTCCTGGTCCTTCAAGAGCTTACAATTTAATGGAAAAGACACAGCTTAAATGAGTAACTGCACAGATACATGAGTACAAACTGTGATGAGTGCTGGGAAGAGAAAGTACTTGGTACTCTGAGAGCATAAGATGCTCGGCCTGATTCAGTGTATGGAGTCAGGAAAGACCTCTAAGGAAGTGACATCCAGCCAAGATCTAAAAAGTGATCATTAGGTAGGGGCCATGCTAGGCAGGAATTTGCATAGCAGGATAAGGATTTGTGTACTTAAAAGAGGAGGTCCTTTCTATTGGAAAATTATTAAATCATCAATCAAAAGGTAAGAGGGGAAGAACTCTGAAATGTACACAGCAGGAATAAAGTTAAAATTTATTCCCGTGCAAGAATTATTTCACTCCAAAGAAGAAAAATAATCATCCTTATCTTGATTTTTGCCAGGAGTCTCTCTTATATATTTAAAAAAGAAATTGAAAAGGACCCAGAGCTATAATCAGGGCATTATGTGGAATAAAATTCTAAAAGGAAAAATACAGATGACACAGAAGTTGCAAGGTGAGACAACAATTTATATGGAGAAGAAGAAAAGGGCAAAATGCCGTAAGCCAGTAGCAGTACAGATACAGGGAAGGCAGGTTTAAGATGAACATCAAAAGAGAACCACCAGGTAGTTAGAAATTCTCAAATACACGTGCAGATTATGTGGAAGTGCCACATACTTTTAAATAT
This sequence comes from Mandrillus leucophaeus, assembly GCF_000951045.1. Classification (NCBI taxonomy): domain Eukaryota; kingdom Metazoa; phylum Chordata; class Mammalia; order Primates; family Cercopithecidae; genus Mandrillus; species Mandrillus leucophaeus. The sequence goes on along the minus strand of NW_012101530.1, from coordinate 307,804 downwards.
AAGTAAAACATCAAAGAATAATGTCTTAGTGTGTTTGGGCTGCTATAATGAAATATCATAGGCTTGGTAATTTATGAACAATGGGGATGTATTGCTCATAGTTCTCAAGGCTGGGAGAACCCAAGGTTAATGTCTGGTAATGGCCCATTCCTCATAGACACCTTCTATGTGTCTTCCTATGGCGGAAAGGTAGGACAGCTCTTTGGGGTTTCTTTTATAAGGGCACTAATCACTAGCATTAACCATCACAGACTACACACAATTGTTCCAAATCAGCATGGATGCTCAATAAATACCCATTATTGTGGAGGTAGAAAGGTAAAACGGAGAAGGCCCAGGACTTGTGTCCTGACTGAAATGCACTGAAGATCTGAATCACTGACCTTCTGGGAGTTGCTAATGTTAAAATGCATTTGGAGTCCCTGGGGAACTTAGTAAACCATAGACTGATTGGTCCCCACAACCCCCAGAGTTTGTAATTTAATAAGCCTTTGTTGGGGCCTAAGAACTGCATTTCTAACTAGTTTCTAAGTGATGATGATGTTGCTGATGAAGAACCTTTGTTCTAAGGGATCTTTCCTCATCTGCAAAGTGAGACATTACTGTCTCCAAGGCCCAACCTCACAAATTTGTTGAATAAAATCAGTACACACTTTGAAAATATAAGCTGTTTCACATTTTTCTTGTATTTCACTGCCAAGGATGGTATTTTTGAATGACTGAATGCCTTGCTGATATTTTCTGAATAAAAAGACACTGTGTGAGTGTAAGCCTGTAATGATCAAATATCTAAGAATTCTTTGTAAGTGGCATTTACTGAAGTGGTATGAATAAACAGAAATTTGAATACTGAAAAAGAGAATAACTGAGAAGTTATGTAGGCAATACTGTAAACATGGCCTTACCAGATGTTAAAATACTGAAATACTTCCATGCCAGATGGCAAAGAGCTATGTCCAAGCCACACCCTGACTACTGCACACCCACAAAGGCAACTAAAAGGAATCACCACCACCCTGCTTGAGCTCCTGCACCAGTGTCTCTTCTGATTGGTGTGTGTCTTGCCTCACTGGTAATTAAGTGTTTTGATTATCACCCTTAGAAAGGGAAGAGAGGATGGAATTGTTGCTAGCTCCTCACAGACATTTGCCCAAATCCTTCCAATACAAATCCTGGGCTTAGCAGCCATGTTTGTCCTTCCTCTGTATCTTTAGTCCATGCAAATGAATATAAGATGTTCCAAGAGAAATGGGTGAAAATGGAGAAAGGAGAAATATCAAAGAGGAAAAAGGATTTAGGATTACATGGTCATTAAAGAATAACTCCACTTGAGCACTGTTAAAACCTGCTCTGAAAAATCAGTTCAGAAAGGCCTACCTAGATTGCTAAAGGAGGGAAGACACAGTAGTCCCAGTATGAGTGGTCTATATGTGTCTCTCTTTAGCATTTTCCAAAGCTGCATAAACTTTCCTTCTGCAGATGCTGAAAGTATTGCAAGTTGCCATGCGGCATGACATGGTTCCATTGCCAGCAACTCTCCCACCTTGGGCTGCTTAGGTCTACAGCCTTGATGATCTAAGTGGCCTTTGATGTTGCCAGGCATTGGACAGAAACAAGGACTTCATACTTTGGAGCTGGGTCAGTGTTGTCTCTATTTGTGCTCAGAGAAAGGGCATTTTCTCCACTATTTGAGCTCAAATTTCTTCACTCCAAAACTGGGATTCACTAACCAAGAACTAAAAACTGGAAAATCAGGGAATAACAGAATGTGAGCACTCTGAATTTCTTCACATGCTTTTCCCTGAATACTACAAACTGAGCTAATTCTTTCTGCATATTCAGAGTAATGATTAGGTAAAGAAAGCATGCTTAGAATTATAAAAATCCTTCCAGAAAATGTTTTTGGCAAAAAATAATCTTCCTTAGATAAAATTGAAATAGATAACATATGAATAATCCTATCTCAATTTATAAAATTTCAATCACATGAAAAGACACGTTTCTTACTAAAATTCCTTTATCAGTTTCCATTAATAAATGGTGGTGCTCCTTGCATCTACCTTAACTGCAATTATAAAACATTAAGCATAGTGAATGAAGCATTTAGTAAAACATAATCCACTGTAAATCGAATATTATCAATTCAGCACAAAGAGTCAAAATGGTTACTTCCTCCCTTGTATTCATTAGAAAATATGGTAGAACGGAGAACTTGTGGGTTCTGTTTGAGGTTCATTTACACCTAAACATTGACCAATTAGTTTATAGCAGAAACTATTTATACCAATGACTATTTTCATAGTTATCATATTATTATTGTTATTAGCAGAAACTTCAATTTCTGAGTACAGCCACATCGTAGATGGGCCATTATTAGTAAACTTGAGCTTCCATGCAAGAGGTAGCTTTCATTACATGCTGATAGATTATAAGCGCTTCCTTTCACATCACTGTATATGATGTTTCCAAATCACCATCAACATGACTTGAATTTTTTTTTTTTGCAGTCATAGAAGTTATAATGATCAGCACTATTTCCATTGTCTTAGCTTTCTATTGCTACAGAACAAATCACAAAGTTAGGAGCTTAAAACAACGCTCATTTGTTAATTCACAGTCTTGTAGGCCAGAAGCTGGTCAGGCCTCAATTGTTTTTAATTCAGGTTCTCACAAAGCTGAAATCAAGACGTCAGCCATGCTGAGGGGTTTTCACCTAAACTTTTTCTCTTTTGGATTCACAAGTTGTTAACAAAATTCATCTCCTTGTGGCTGTATGACAGGTTGCAGTTCTCTTGCCAGATGTCAGACAAGAACCACTCAGCTGCTAGAGACTTTCCTCAGTTTCTTACCATGATGTCCTGAACAGTTCCCAACATGGCTGCTTACTCTCCTCTCGGCCGGCTGGAGCGTGTCTCTCTACCACTTCACCATCTTTTAGTTAAGTCCTCTAACTAGGTAAAGCACACCCATGATAATCTCCTTTTTGGTATCTCAGCATATTCACAGGCTCTGCCCACACTCAGGGGAAGGGGATTATTCAGGGTGTGTACACCTAGGGATGGAAATCTTGTGAATGGAATTCTGCTTATCACAGCAACTGTCATGAAAATTTTGCTCAACAGAACTCCAGTAATTGGGTTAATCTCTTCCCCAGAGGCCACGGGGGCAAGGGAAAGCAAGTGGTTGAGACACTCAAGGCACATCTCTTCTTGCATCTACTTCATGCACTGGACTTCCAAGCAGAGAATTTTCCTTTTAACAAATAATTATGTAGTAAGTAAAAAGTTTGAAAAAAAGAACCCCATTTTGGACTAGACAAATCAATTAGAGACCATCCAGTCACCAAAACCTCTTCTGGTCCTAACATTCCATGATTTTAAAAGAAATAAGTTCAAGTCAATCATAGGGCCTATAGTTGAGAATTTATGAGAGAGTGAAAAGAACATTTAATTTTTAATCATAAATATTGGATTCAAGTTCTGCATATTCCAATTACTTATTCTGTAATTCTGGGACATCTATAGTATCATTATCCCTTCAGTTTTCTGGCAAATCTGTAGTATCATTATACACTTCAGTTTCCATGTTTAGAAATGATGATAATCATTACAGTAATAATAAAAACACATTTCTTATAGGATTGCTGTAAGGACCAAATGAAGTAGCGCATATAATATAACACAAAGTAGTATATAAATGTAATTCTTATTTCTATTATTACTATTATGAAGACTTCCCTACCCCAATTAAGTTGTTTAATGGATAACCATTGTGTTTATCAGCTTAATACCTCTTCCACTAGTGAATGTCTCTTCTCATTCATCATACATGTTCTGTATCATTTGGGGTTCACATCACAACATACCATGTTGCTATGGAGCAGCAATAATTTGTGAGGACAGCAAATGCCCCTGGGGTCTACAAGTCTCAAATGGTATTATGTAATTCTGATGTGAATGCATTTTACTGTAGGACCAATGGGACACCCAAACACATAGTATGCATATTTGTAATATTCTTGAGGATAGATTTAAATGGATATCCTAAGAAGCTGTCAGAATCCCCAAACTCCCAAATTAATTTCCTGGCTGTGGTACACGATCTATTATGAGAACAAAGACCAAGTAGAATCCACTGAAGGACATTTTTAAAGACATCTCTATCACTATTGAGCCATGCAGAGAAAATTTAAACCCAAAGACCTAAAAGGATTCAAGGGTGATGATTCCTGTCACTTCTCCACTTAACACTCCACTTTGGGCTAGTGAAGAAAATCAATGTATTTTAAAGAATAAGAGTGAATTTTTATAAAATTAATAAGGCAGTAATGATTATTACAGCTGCAGTTTCAGATACTGTTTGCTCACTGAATCAGATAAGCATAGCCTATTTCATCTAACATCCAGGTTTCATTTGATAAATGTACTTTTCCCTCTCTTCTGGCAAGACAAGAACACCAGTAGTAAACAATTTTTACCTGGCAGGGCCAGCAGCATAGCTTTGACATTCTGTCTTAAGGAAATATCGAATTTCTCACACAATCTCACAATTCACTACTCTAGCCTACAATATTAAATACATATTGTTGACAGGTTCTAGAGGGCAGTAAGTGGCAAGTTCCCTCAGAGATTTATATTAAAAATGTGTAGAAGAGATTGAGAAACAAATTCTATAGAAATACATGATCTTGACACCTTAGCAGAGGGCTTCAAAGCATGTCAAGATTTTTTTCCATACCAAAAAGTAAGTTGGTATATTTTGTATACCCAACCACTAAAAAGGAGTAGGAACATCTAAGTAACTAATATGACTTTGGAGGTGACATTTATCACTGACTCATTCATATGATTTTAAAAAGCTCCCAGTTTTAATAGAAGTCCAGGGCAAAGCAAACAAACAAAAAAGTTCTTCAGGTTTCCCAAGATACAATGCAAATTGTTCCATTTTTAGTTTTTATGACAAGATAATCCCATAGTGTGTAACGTGGCTGTGTAGATTGGGGTGTTACATGGAGACTGTGACAAATTCCAATAAAAAATCACAGCAAAACCTATGTGCATTTAATAGTATGGTAACAAGGGGAAGTGCTTATAAACAAATAACCTCTTTTTAATTTTTTAAGATAGTAGCTCCCAGCTTCCTACTGGTCTCTGATAGAACTGAATGCCTATCAATGAACGCCAGATAGCCATGCAACCTGATATTCCAATCTTGCATCGAGTGCTATTGGATTAATTTTGCCATTATGTCAGGCAAATCCAGCAGCAGTCCACTTCCATTATTCAATGAAAATAATCTACGTGGATCAGGTCTCAAAGGCACAAATTGTATAATCATTTTGTTCACATGAACCAGCATGTATGCCTGCTCCTAACATATTTCAACTTCTCTCTCAACTATAACACCTATGTGATCCTGGGAGTTCCTTTTTACTAAATAACTGCAGATGAAGATTCTATAGCCTGTCTTACAGATGCATCTATAAGATATACAGGAAGCACCCACAATTGGACTGTGAAAGTGTTATAGCCCCATTCAAGAATGGAGTTATAAAACAATGAAGACTAGTCCAGAAGGTGGCTGCATTTAAGCACTATACACCATTTTTCACTTTGTCTAGAAGGAGTAGAGTCCAAGGCTAGGATCTACACACCAATTTCTGAGTTGTCTGGTGAAGTAATTTAATAGAAGAAATAAACTGGAATATTGATAACCAGGAAGTTTGAAAGAAAAGTTGGGATAGATCTTTGGGAATGGGATCAGGATCTGAGGACATATGTATACCATAGGAATGCTCACCAGGAGATTCCCTGCAGAAGAGGTTCTCAATCACAAGGACAGAACAACTTCTTCTGTACATGTCAGTATAGTGAAGTGCTTTGGTGGCAGTAATTGAGGCTGTGCATGAAATCAACAGCAGAAACTTAAGCTTTACAAAGCTATTTGAATATCAGCTCTGATGATTTCTTAACTTGTCACGTAAGGACCCATCCCCACTATGAAGCCTTGAAGGAACACCGCTTCCTAATATATTTTATATTACGGTACACACAGTTAATGATAAAATCGAGATGTTGAATATGTTAAAATTATATCTAATGACTACATAGTAGTTATTGATATAATTATGTCACATAATTATATCTAATGACTACATAGTAGCTCCCCCCATAACTCTGATACTGAGTTCTGCTGGTTTGGATGCTGGAGATCATGCAGAGAAAAGGGAACATTTACACACTGTTGGTTGGAATGTAAATTTGTTCAACCCCTATGGAAGACAGTATAGAGATTTCTCATAGAATTAAAAATAAAATTACCATTTGACCCAGCAATCTCACTACTGGGTATCTACCCAAAGGAAAAGAAACAAGTTTATCAAGAAGATACCTAAACTTATATGTTTACTGCAGCACTATTCACAATAGCAAAGTCATGGAATCAAACTAGGTGTCTATCAGTGAACTGGATAAACAAAATGTGTTATGTATACACCATGGCATACTATGCAGCCATAAAAATAATGAAATCATGTCCTTCACAGCAACATGGATGCAGCTGGAGGCCATTATCCTAAGTGAAACAACTCAGAAACAGAAAACCAAATACTACCTGTTCTCACTTATACGTGGGAGCTAATCAATGGGTACACATGACTATGGAAACAATAGACTCTGGGAACTACAAAAGTGGGGAGGGTGGGAGGAAAGCAAGGGTTGCGAAACACCTATTAGGTACTATGTTCACTATTTGAGTGATGAGTTCACTAGAAACCCAAATCCCAGCATTATGCACTATACTCATGTAACAAACCTGCACATGTACCCCCCAAATTTCTAATAAGTAAGCAAATAAATAAAAAATTTAAAAAGAATATCCTGTAAGTAGAAAGATTCTCCTGTTTCAAGAAGAAATTTTTTTTTGTTTTTTGTTTTTTATTTTTTTTCTCAATATTTTTATTTACTGCTGGTGGCATCTTCTACATTCCAAAATAAATGACAGCAGCTCACTTCTGGGATGGTTAAGTACTTCCTCTCCAACCAATAGCTTGTAGATAACTATAAACACCAAATAAAATAGAAAAAACAGCTTTCTGAAGTCACTGGAGAATGAACAAATGCAGGGAGAAGCTAGAGAGGAGCAGTCACTTGCAAGAATAAAACGGCACAGGGTGAGTTTTCTGATTTTATGGCTTTTCTTTCTGAGGGTGAGTCTATATGAGTGGCTGAAATCTGGATGAAAACCTGGTTTTTACTGGCATAAAGAACCAAAGTACTGAGTTTGGGCACCACATACTTAGAAGTTTGGGGTTGGGTAAGTGCAGCAGTACTGGAAAATAGAAAGTCATAGAAGGTGACTTCCATATTCTGCAAATGCACTCTCCAACAACCTCTGGCTGACCCCTGAACTATATGTGTTTGAGGCAGACTCTAAGCAACCCAGCTAAGGCTAAAAGGAATGCAGAGAGGTTACAGTTTACAATCTGATACCAGCCACATTGTCTGTCTAAAACAAACAAGTAAAACAAAACAAAAAGCACACTATCTCGAGGACTACCACATAATGCAACATCTCTACAATATATCATTCAAAATGTTTAAGAAACAATTCAAAATTAGATACATAAAGAAATTTTTAAAATGTGATCCAGAATCAAGAGAAAAGAGAATTAATTGAAAGTGAATCAGAGATGAACCAAACGTTAGGTTTAAGATGCAGAATTATAAAATTATTGAATGATATAAAGAAAAATATACTCATAATGAAGAAGTATAAAACTCAACAAACCATTAAAAATAACTAAAAAATACAATACTAAATATAATAATACAATAAATATATATATTTTAAAAATTAAGTGGACAAGTTTAACATCAATTGAAAGTGACACATAAGAGTCAATGAACTGGGAGATCAATAAACAGAAAATATCCAAAAAGAAGAAAGAGAAAACAGTTTGAAAATCATAAACAGAGTTTCAGTTATCTGTGTAGCAATACCCAAAGGTATAACATGCATATAACTGGACTCTGAGGGTATAGAACAAGAAATAATTAAGAGAAAAAGTATTTGAAATGACTATGGCCAAAGATTTTCAAAATCTGCTGGAAGACATACATTTACAAATTCAAAAAGTTCAGTGAATTTTAAACAGGATGAAAAGAAATAAAACCACACATGGGCAGTTTTTAGTCATACTACTAAAACCACAAATAACAGAAGATCTTGAAAGGAATTAGAGAAAAATAACATAGTATTTATAGGAGAATAATGATATGAGTTATCCTTGACTTCTCATCGAAAACAATGAAGGCCAGAAGACAGAAGAAAAATGTCACCAAAGTGCTGAAGGAAACCAAAACCTTAAAAGCTGTCAAATTTGAATTCAAAATTTATCGAAAATTACTTTCAAAAAGAGAGATCACATATAAACATTTTCAGATAAATAAAAATTATTATGTAAAGCAGAACTACAGCACAAAAATTACTACAGAAAGTTATTTGGGCTGAAGGAAAATGATACCAGATAAAATCAGATATCCAGGAAACAATATTGAGCATTGAAAAGACTAATATGTGGGTAAATATAAAATATTATTTTCTATTCAATTTCTTTAAAATATATACATTTAAAACAAAAAATATATGGTGGGATTTATAACATATGTACAGATAACACCTGTTATAACTATAGCATAAAGAAAAGGGGGTCAGTCAATGAACCTATGTGATTACAAAGTTTTCATATTTTACATGAATTGGTACAATATTAACTCTAAGGACACTTGAAAATTCAAGGATATTTATTATAGTACTTCAGTGACCATTAAAAGAAATAAATTATTAGAGCTAAAAAGTTGATAGAGAAGTTAAAATGGAATTACATAAAACATTCAATTAATTCAAAAGGAGGTAATAAAGAAGATACACAGGGACGAAGAGCAGGTAGGATAAACAGACAATAAACTGTGAAACATTAGACCTACCTCCAACTATATCAATAATTACATTAAGTGAAATGCTCCCCCCAAAAGGCAGAGATTATAAGAATGAATAATAATAATAAAAAAAGCTAGCTAGACCAAACTACATGCTACGATACAGACAGGTTGAAAGTAAATACGTGGAAAAAGAGATAGCATGTATAAAGTAACCATAAATTAGCTGAGTGACTGCATTAATATCAAAGTAGAATTCAAGAAAAACAGTTACACTTTGGAATTTCCTAATTAGTTAAAAATGTTAATTGAGTACTATACTCACTACCTGGGTGATGGGTTCCAGCCTACCCTAAACCTCAGCATCATGCAATACACCCATGTAACAAACCTGCACATGTAGCCCCTGAATCTAAAATAAAAGGGGGAAAAAATAGTTATAAAATAAATAAATAATATGGGTATTCCAAATTTATCAGGAAGACATAAAAATCAACGATTGTTTTTTACTTTTAGTTACACTCAAACCTCATTGGGCTGAGTGATTTCCATGTATTTTTTTAGGCGTGTTAAGAAATCTATAAACTAAAAGTTAGAGAAGATAACATTTCTGATTTCCAGCCATCATCTATATGGGTATATACTTGCTATGGGGTTATACCGCAAAGCCAGTAAGTTTTCATACTGAATTTCCTTGAAAAACTTCCATACTCGGGACATCTCACTCTTGGTAAACTCTCTAAAATGCATCATTGTCAACTGAATTATTTCCTAAAATCAGGAACCAAAATTTTCTTTCACTTTTTTCTTTCCTGTTTTTTCTTCCCATCTAAATTTATGTTTGTGTGTATGTGTATGGATGCATATATTCAGGGCATGTGTTTATACATATACACTCTTATTTTTAAAAGCGCATTTCATCCATCTGTGTCACTCTAGCAATACTGAAGTTAAACTGCCTAGCCAAAAATATTGGCAAACAACGTTTTGCAAAAACACATTAAGCAACACAAAGCAAGGATTCTGTGTTCCTTCTCTCTCTCTCTTTTTTTAAAGTAACTATACAATCAGTGCAATAAGAGAGAATCACATCTAAATCATATCTTTTTTTTTTTCCAAATCTGTTTTTAAAATTTAAATTAAACTTAAGGGTTGGGGGTGGAGAGAGAGAGACTGAACAACACTGAAGAGTCTCGGGGAAAGCAACCAGACAAACACACAGAGCACCATTACAACATTTTCATGAGCTAGCCATAAACGAAATAGTAGATAACTTTTCCAACACTCTACATCTATTGAGTGTAAAGCTAGGGTTTAAATCTAGGTGGTCCTACTCAAGGGTCTGCCCTTTAAGCCCACTGAATTATTCCATCAAAAATAATCAAGGCTTTAATACACTGTGATGTTTTTCAGGGTTCACAAGAAAGTAGTTTCTCACTATGGTAAACTGGCATTTTTTTTAAGCAATCTTACTCACTGACCTTCCTATTTTAAAAATAAGGTAACATAAAAACACAATAATTGAAACATTAGAGTTCATTTACAAAAATAAAAGCTCTTTTCAATAGCTAAGACTATCCAAAATCTCAAAAACCTATTCTTCATCTCTGGCTTTTGAAGGAGTTTTAGAAAAAGAAAGCTATCAAATTTCTCAAGGTTAGTAGACATTATCAAAACAAATTACTGATTAGAATTTGTTTTTTACATTCTGAGTATACTGCCTTTAGAGAACTAAATCTGTTAGCTGATATAATTAGATAGCTAAAATTCATGCTTTTTGTATGAACATTTCACTTATTCTTCATAACAATTAAGAGAAGCAGGTATACCCTGTTATCAGTCACATTTTACAAACCATGAAACAGATGTCCACAGAGATTTGGTCTCTCTCCCAAGCCATATGACCTATAACTGTCAGAATACAGATATTCTTAAGCTTGTGATCTAAACCCCATACTCAATCAACTATGCTAGCTGTGTCTTACCTTTATCTTAAATAATCACAAAAATTCTTAAATGGTAAATACCTTTCACAGATAATGGTATGCCAAACCAGGTACTATTCAACTGTCAGTTCTTGTGTTGAATTTCCTAATTAAAAGGTGTCAAGCTACCTAACGACTGACACCTTTGGGGAAGGGAGTCAGATTGGAGGTGCATATTGGGGTTATCCTGAGCGAACCTTATCTCACTTGAGATATGGGGCACAAGGTTAATTAGCAAATAGAGGCATCTAAAGTTTTGGGTTGAACTTGCTATACTGAATACAGTACTATCAAACTTTTCTCTTCAAAATTGACTCGAATGAGGTGCCTAAGGCAATATAAGTGGTGCTGGTCAAATGATAAAGGGGTCAGTCTCTTCCTAGTTGATTAAAATGCTCAGACTCAAAGAATGCTATTTATTACTGTCCCACAGTATATAATTAACAAAAGACAAAAAAAGTTTTCTGCAAGTTCCTAAGGAGTGCTATTTAGCAACATTAGACACCAAAGAAGTAGTTTTCTAAGATCAAAGCATAAGAGCATAAATCCAGGTAATTACCAAGTAATTACTAGCAGCCAATGTCTGTCTTATTTGTCAGTGAGATGGTAAGAATGAATGAAAATCAGACCCCTTTGTAAAGAGGAGAATATTAAACATTATTCCGTTAGCATAGGGTAAAAATAGGGATTCTTCTCAACCATAAATGCTGATGTGACAAATCCTGTTGCTGTCATGCCATGTGACAGACACAACCGCAAGGCTTGGACCCCAGCACAATGATTAAGCCAGGCGAAAGGCTGGTGCTCCCAAACCTCAGGTCCTCATCTTGCAGCATAGGGCTGCAGCCAGTATTGTACCAGGTCATACCACTATTGTGTTTTGATCTATCATAGGCCTGGAGAGGAACTGGTACTTTACTAATCATGCAGTTTAAAAGTACCACTACCCATATATTGAGGCCCATCTTCCAAAGTCTGTCATCAAGACCTGCTAGAATTATGTGTGCTTCCCTACAACGCAATGTGCCAACAAAGGGGCCATGTCCCTACCCCTGGTGCTGCTTTCTCAATGGTTTTCTCCAGTGTGCCCTGGTAGCTCGCGCATGTGCTGCTTGGCCATTTACCCTTGTGAGCCTTATCTTACAGTTTCAATTTCTGGACTATGAACATTAGAAAAAATAAATATCTTTTTTGTTCAAGTCATAGCATTTGGGGGAGCTCTTTGTTGCAGCAGTTTAACCTCATTCCAATCAATCCACAGGCTATATTATGTCAGTGTTCTCCAAGACCACCCATAGATTTGACGACTCCTTAGGAGGATTCACAGGATTCAGCATATAGTCCTGCTCATGGCTACGATTCATTATAGTGAAAGGATACAAAGAAAACCCACAAAGGGAAAAGTTACACAGGGTGAAGTTCAGAGGAAGGCCAGCACAAGCTTCCAAGAGTCCTCTCCCAGTGGCGTCACACAGAACACACCTAATTCCTCTAGCAATGAGTTTGACAAAACATGTGAAATGATGTCTACTAGGAAAACTCATTAGAGACTCAGTGCCCAAGGTTTTGTTGGGGGCTGGTCACGTAGGCATCTTTGGCCTAGTACAAAGCAAAATTCCAGATTCCCAGAAAAAATTAGGTGTTCGGCATCACTCACACTGTTTGTACAGTTTAGACATAGCAAGTCACCCTTATCAGTTCTGGGAATGGGCAGTCTTCTAAATTCCAATTTTTAATATGCCAGCCAATGATCAACCTTGCAAGCAGGCCTTTCCAAGGATAACGGCTTCAGGATTGTTATGTTAATTCTTTTCTGCACTTGTACCCTAACTAATACTTTATATAAATCCAGCAAAAATAAAAAAGAAAATTCAGTAGAATAATCTGTTTCAAAACGTGTGAATGACCACCCCTCAGGAATGACGGAGAGGAAAGAAATGAGTGGTGGCGCTTTAACTATATCTGTAACATTTGAAAAATTTAAAACAAACATGGGAAAATATTGATAGCTGTTCAACTGTGTGATATACACATGGGTCTATAATTTTATTTTTGTTCATTTGTATAACTTCGAAATGTTTCCTTTAAATTAAAAGATTAAAAAATAAAAAAAAATTAAAATCATACAAAGAGAAAACGATCCCTCATGAAAGTATATCATTAATAACATTTAGAAAGGACTATGCAGTGGAGAAACAGCTGTGAAGCAACTCAAATGTGCCAAGGTTAAGGGAAAATTTTGTAAGGTCCACCCGAGTGTGTCACAAATTAAGTGACTTTTTAAAAAATCTTCTGAAAAATATTTTGGAACAATAAAGATAATGGGTACCATAACAGAGGAAATCTGGGTTTATATCAATATTTAATAGCCATCAACCAGTCAATCAATCAATCACAAATGCTCCATACACACCACTCTAACAATAAAACCAGTTATTTACATATTCTAGAGAATAAATACAAAAATAATGAGAGATGAAATTACATAGAACTCCAATTTACAATAGGCGTTTAGCTTATAATTCACTTATATTTTTCTAATGATGCAGAGAGAGAGAAGGAAAAGAAGAGATGCATGTGTATAAACATGCATAGGCCTGCAAGAACAAGAGACAGAAATGACTGGAGAAGCGGGTAGGAAAAGGAGAGGTGCAGCAGAACTGGGAAGAAATATCATGAATACAAATGAGGGAAAATCTGTTTCTAGTCTCCAGCACTAATTCAAGTATTTTCAAATTTTAAGTGTACTAGAGGGGCAAATATCTTTAAACCATGTTTAAATAAGTAGGAAGCACTAGAAAAGTTACAGAATAATCAGAACCCTATAGTATTAATTTGAGAAGGATGGCATAAGAATTACATTACAAAAGATTAACCATATTAACGAACTTTTTAAAAAGCCCCTGGGATTCTTCATGACTCCTTTTAGTTAAAATAATAATAAGTACATTTATGATGACGGTGCCAATGATGCTATTCTAAGTACTTTATCTTATTAATTCTCAAAAGAACCCAATGAAGAAGACACTGTTTTTCCCCATTTTACATGTGTGAAAACTGAGGCACAGAAAGTTAAAGTAAATTGTCTTAGATGGAGCCCGAATTCACTCAGGCAGACTACATCCAAAGCTTTTATTTTTAACTTTGTCATTTTGACACTTCATTTCCTATTATCTCATACTTTATGAAAACGTAATATTCAACTAAAAATAACTACATTTCCTATACTGATTACTCATGACTTTGGCAAAGCAAATGTTATTATACAGGAAGGAGCAAAAGGGTATTTTTCTCCTGTGAATTAAGAGAAGGCTTCAGTAGCATTTCTCCCATACCAGTATTCCAAAGCATAGCAAAAACACCTGTCTGGGAAAGCGCTTTATTTCCTAAGCTGTTCTATAAATACCTGAAAGTTATTTTAAAAACAAAAATAAAACATAAACTGTTCCTGAAAACTTCCATGCCTTTCTAACTTCCCAATGGTGACTCCTTTTTCCTAGGTTCCTAGAAAAATTAAAAAAAAAAAACAAAACTGGCTAAACTTTTTTTTAAAGCTTCTTTTATATTCTGGGAAATGAAAAATGATTATGAGCTTACTATGAGCTGACAACCCTAGATAATTGTACTGATGGATTTATAAGACCCCAAACAAGGAAAATGATCTTCCCACTGCAGTCTGCACATTGGTCCACATCTGTGGTACTATGTTGAGTTATGGGTAACATTACTGAAATGGGACATTTGAAATAAAGGGCGAGGGGTAGTTTACAGGGAAGAAAATCCGTTTCCTCACAGCACTTTTTGTTTATTCTGTGTATATTGTATATTACGTGTATATTTTCACTTCTCAAATACTAAACATATTTATTATGTGTATATTGTCTCTCTCCCATTGCTCAAATTGGTATTGGCCAACTCAAGCTACAAGGTTGAGGGACGGAGAAGAACAGGAGGAAAAGGAGAGTGTTTCTGGCAAAAGAAATGGCATTTCCAAAGGCCCACACTGAAGATAAAACTGAGCAGTCCAGGAACTGAAATTTCAGAGCAGCTGGGGTATAGACACTGAAAGAAATTGGTAAATGGAAGCCCTGGTAAGTTAGGACAAGAAGGGCTGGATGGGAGGTCAGGGGAGTCATGAGAGGCCAATGAAACATTTTAAGCAGGGACCAAATCTCTGTGACTACAGCTGGATAACAAACTTTACTTGCACCATTTGAAATTGTTAATATTCAACTGTTTTAGACCTACAAAAGTGGCAGCTATGAACCATTTAACTTCATTAAAACCTTCCTGAAAGGAAGCAGGACTAGAAAACCAGGAAAGTGTTCAATAGTGAAGGTTAGAAACACACACACACACACACACAAAAAATATGGTTTCAGTGAAAATATTGAAAATATTGTTATTGGAGCAGAGTAACATGATGACAACCTGTCAAGGCTATTACAGATGGGATACTTCTTCAGGAAAAAAAAAAATTAGAAGATAACCTACAAGCTGATTTTAAGAACCTGAAAACCCATAGAAAACTCAACAACCAATTCTAACCACCCCACCCTATTTTTACAATGTAAAAAATGCTGTATTTTTACTCTTTCACTTGAAGAAATATGTATGTTCCAGGTGCCTGGCCCTATGCGGAGCACCATGAGTATAAAAATGTTTCAGGCCGGGCGCGGTGGCTCAAGCCTGTAATCCCAGCACTTTGGGAGGCCGAGA